>NC_135531.1:59382084-59715522 GCF_045843805.1 Urocitellus parryii | reverse complement strand
AAGTCAGCTCTTAAAATTTTTAAAATTCTTAATATTTATTTTTTTAATATCAAGAAAGAGCAGCCCTAAAGCCCAATTTTAAGATGTTTTAAGACTAGATGTTGCATTTAATCAAATGTTATTTTTTACTTTTATTGACAGAATTTTAATTATTAAAGTTGTTATGTGGTTTTTGATCTTGACAATTTCCATTTCATTGAGTCATCTGTTCGTTCAGAGAGAATTCTTCTGATTCCCAGAGAGGAATTCTCTCTGAATTCTTGAGTAGCCTTCCATGACTCTTTTTTTTTCCCCTCCCCTGCAAATCAAACCCAGGGCCTCCTGGCTACTAGGCAAGTGCTCTACCACTGAGTCACACCCACAGCCACCTCAAATCACTCTTTTTCATATCCCTCATCATATTTTCTTCATGGCAGTTATCACTGTTATCTTTAGCCTATTTGTTTACATGTGTTTTGTTGTCTGCTATGCAGGGGGTACTCACTGGGATTGATTGCTTTAACATATTGATCAAATCAGATCACTGATGTATTAAATTGTGATAGACTCTGATCTGTCATTGCAATTACTATCTTGGAGCTGGTGGAGTCCAAATCTGTTCTTATATCCTGAGTTTTCCTGCAGTTCTCTTTGAAAGCCATCTCTGTGTGGAATGGCCTTTCACTCAGGAAGGAATACTGTATAGAATTGATGTGCTTCAATTTCTTTTTTTTTTAAATATTTTTTACTTGTCAATGGACCTTTATTTTATTTATATCTGGTGCTGAGAATCGAACCCAGTGCCTCTCACATGCTAGGCAAGCGCTCTACCACTGAGCTACAACCCCAGTCGCCCACCCCCCCACCGCCATGTGCCTCAGTTTCTGAGCTAATATTCTGACCTGCTCTAAGTCTTGCTGCTCCTGGACACAATGAGATCTGGGATTTATGTACACTTTGATTCAAAGATTGTACAAATAATAACTCAGTATCCTTAATTTTTTTAAGCAAAAGATAAAGTATTTCCAAACAATAATGAGATCAAAATAACTACACTAGATAAGAAACAAGACTTGGATTCCAGCCCGGATGTTTTCATTATTTACTGTGACCTGGGTCAAGTTACTTATCCTCTTAGAGTCCTTCTATGTAAAATGAAAAATCTGCATTACACTTACTGATGCCTTCTAGCTGTAATTCAAAATGAATAATTTACGAGAGGAAAATTATAAAATTAATATTAATAAATTACTATCTAAATTGTAAAATAAACCCTAGTAAATTTGCTATCTTATTATATGATGATAGGATAGCAAGATTTTTACATCAAATCATTTATTCCAATTAAATTTAATGATTTGATGAAGTACTTCTGCAGTAGAAAACTCTGGGATAGTCTCCCTATCCCCCTTCCTATTCTAGAAACGCTCCTCTCTCTCTTTTTCTTCCTCCTATTATAATGCAGCTGAAAAGTGACCCTTATGGCCACATCTAATCATCTGTGGTCCAAGTATGGGTCAGGACCAGTGAGTCCCATTCCCAGGAATTTGGGTTTCAGATAGGAAAAAAGATGGAAAGCAATTTGGTCCCTAATGCTTGAAGCCATGAGATGTAGACCTTATATGTACAAGGCATACCATGTTCCCATGTAAAGATGATCTGCAGAAACAAGAGGCAAGCACAGTATCTGACATTGCTGGTTCCTAGGCTAGCTAGATCTCTGTCTGTAAAGTAGGTTATTCAGTTTGTGCTTGAGAATATGCCAGTGAACGTTTTTATATATTCCTCTTTTTGTCTAAGCTGGTCTGAGTTGGATTTTGTTGTCTTCTCTCTTCCCCACTTCAAATATATCAAAAGTAATACAGCTTCTATCTGAATAAAATGAAATGGTTCATCTTCAGATAATCTCCCCAACTAGCCTTGTTGTTCTGTGTGACTTCTGTATGACTTCCTTGAATTTCCTATTCACGTTACTCCTTTCTTTCAGTTTGAAGTTTCCCATTAGCTTAACGCGTGTAAGATAGACTTTGTCCAGCTAAAGTTGACCTGAATGGCTTAGAGGTATGTTCAACTGGATTGACTCACTTCTGAACCCTTCTCCCCTTCATATCCTGTTGCAAAGAGTACTCTGTTTTCCCAAAGGAAAACTCAACAGACACAGATCTATTAACTATGTATAGATTTTTGTTGCACTTGTAAAATAGGCTTTAATTGCATCTACTCGGATCTCAGAGTGAGAGAAAAAATAAATAAGTAAATGTGTGATAATTTGTAGGAAATTGTCTTTTGAACCAAAAGAAGATATACAACTAGAATCATGAAAAATCCTCAACACTTAGCATAATCTGCTCTAATGCCATCCATTTCCCTGCAAATGCCATGATTTTGTCATTTTTTTAGTGCTGAGTAATACTCCATTGTGTATAAATGCCACATTTTTTTTATCCATTCATCTATTGAAGGGCATCTAGGTTGGTTCCACATTCTATCTATTGTGAATTGTGCTGCTACGAACATCGATGTAGCAGTATCCCAGATATCTTGATGTTTTTAATCTGTAAATTTTGCCATAACAATCTGCATTTTAAAATGAAAACTTTTCTGGATATAATATCTCCATTTTATGAAAGCTGCTGCTTCATTTATAAATTAATTTTGTGCAGAATTTTCATGAAAAACTATTAGGTGCTTTCTCAGATAAATTACATGTAATTCCACATGTATTATGATAACATCAAACTACTCCTAAGTTATCAATGAAACTAAATATAAATTTAATTTTAAAATATTTAATTCTACACATTAAGCTAACTCAAAATTGTATGCATTGTAATACTTTTTTCTTACCTAAAATTAAAAATGAAACCATGTTTAAAATATCATTTAATGGCTTTAATAAGTACTGTGGACAATTCTGGTTTAGCCAGGCATGTTTGTAATCCCAGTGATTCAGAAGACTGTGGCAGGGGGTCTCAAGTTCAAAGCCAGCCTCTGCAACTTAAGTAAGATTCTGTCTCAAAAAAAAAAAAAAAAAAAAAAAGCTGGAGATGTGGCTCAGTGGTAGAGTGCCCCTGGGTTCAATCCCCATTAATAAAGTAAAACAAATTTGAAAGAAGGAAGGAAGGAAGGAAATAAATTCTGGTTTAACTTGTTGGATGTATTTTTCTCTCTTCTTTCTTCCAAAATTATTTGAAAAGGAAAAAAAATTAAAGGTATAAGTCTACAATCATAAAGAGAACTAGAGAGAGACTACCATAGGCAAGGAATGCTAAGTTGGTGGAAATAGAAAGCATATTCTGGCTTAGAAGAGCAGAGAAACCTGAAATCAAAGAGCCTAATAATAAACTAAATTAAGCTGATTCTTTCCATAGATCCAGGAAGGGCTCAGGAATTGAAAGTACTGAATAAGGCAGAGAAATGCAGAGTGGATCTGACAACAGAGAAACCAGTGGAAAAGAACATTGGAGCCCTATCCTATGAAGCCATCTAACCACTTATCTCACCCTTAAGGAGAGCAGAAGTTTATCCTCTATGGTAATTGACCAGACAGGCCCCAGATTTGAGGACTTTAGACACACAGAGTACAGGAATGAGGCACCAGCCTGAATACAAGGAACTAATAAGTTAGGCATAATGAACCTCCCACCTCCAGCCCAATCCTATTCCAGGTCCCAGAACATCAGGAGTCAAATATATTCCTCTCAATCAAGACATCAGAGAAGCCTCCTTTGAAGACCCATAGGATTCCCCAATACAAAGCTGTACCATTGCTCTACAAAGATGTTCACAAATATCTCCATCACAACACTTTTTAATAGCTTGTCAGGCCTTAATCTTTAAGATATCTGAATATTGAACCAAGCCTCAGCAGAAACTTAAGGAAAGTCTCCAAAATGAATAGCAAAATCAAAAACAGAGAAGAAAAATGAATTTTGTGAGGGGAAGGGATGCAGTCAATAGAAGACAACTCTGTTTTTTAAATATCTGAGCAATAGACTAAGAGATAAGAGACATTAAGCCAGTCCTTTCCTCCCATGCCTTCCACAAAGATCTAGACTGGAGATCCCTTTAGATATTCTAAGGTTTTCCATTATTTTCCATTATTTCTGCTTTGTTGGGATTAAACAATATGCCAAATTCATCTTTTATTTTTAGTAGCATGCAATGCAATATACTTACAACACTTACTAAGACCAAGACATCACTAAAGGAAAAAAAAGTTTGCATTCCTCCATTTTGGTTATGCTGTTAAAAGTAATGGTACAATTGGCATCATTTTAAACTCACCTAGGACAAGCTGTTATTTATTCCAAATAATAATAATAATAATAATAATAATAACAGGTATTTGTTTATAACAAGCGCTTTACAAGCATACTTTCCTCTAATCCTAGGTGAATACCACCATTGTTCTCATCATTCAAGTGAGGAGACGAAGGCTTCTAAAGGTCAATTGACATCTCCAAGATAGCAAAGCTAGGATTTGAACCCAAATATGCTAGTCTTAAAGCTTTGCCTTTAACCTCCATGTTCACTACTTTTTTAAGATAAAGAAAAAGAAAATTACAGTTGTATTGTGATGATATGGAAGGAAGGGGATTAAATGGTAAATTAGAAAGGTTTGCCACTTGACAGATATGTTCCTCAAAATCTTTATAGGTTGAAATTAAGAATAAATGTGGAAATGTTCCAGAGCGAGACCAGAATTATTCTTCTAGATTGGGGTTACCATGGTCCAATGTTGGGGTTCCTTGCTGCTATTTCAAAAAAAAAAAGCACCCAGCAAGGTCAGGGGCTGCCTGGCAAGATTACATGTAAACTCCCATTAATTAAATATGGAAAGAAACATGCATAAAAAATAGAATGTCAGGCTGGGGTGGTGGCTCAGTGGTAGAGAGCTTGCCTAGCATATGTGATGCACTGGGTTTGAGTCTCAGCACCGCATATAAATAAATAAAATAAAGGTCCAGTGATAACTGAAAAAAAAATTTTAAAAAATAGAATATCAGTAGTCAATGACCAAATATAACTGGAAAAAATTTTCCCCAGTAATCAAATTTATTATGGAAGCTAAATTTTAATCAGAAGATTGCTTAGTGAACATGAACTTAAAACCCAGAGAGTGCTGGACATGGTGGTATGTGCCTGTTACCCCAGTGACTCAGGATGCTGAGGCAGAAAGATTGCAAGTTTGAGGCCAGCCTGGGAAACTTAGCAAGACCCTGTCTCAAAATTTTAAAAAATGAAAAAGACTGATGATGGTAAAGCATACCTGGGTTCAATCTCCAGTGCAAAACAATGACAACAAAACAAAAACCAAAGTCCAAAGACAAGCAAGTTATTCTTAATGGCTAGTTTCACTGAGCTAATCATCCATCCATCTATCCATACATTCATTCATCCACTCAATAATTATGTATGCTTCACATTTTTCTTACCACCAGAAATACAATTCTAAGAGACAAAGATGTAAGAATGTTCTCAAATTAATGGAGTCAACATTTTAATTTAAAAAATCAAACAATGATTTTAGACACTGACAAATGTAATAAATAAAATTAAGGAAAGTAAGAAGAGGGTTTGGTAGGGTGGTCAAAGAATTTAGCAGGGTATTTGAGATCTGAAGAAGTAAGATACTCAAATATTTGAGATCTGAAAAGATAAGAAAGCCAAATGGGTTAAATCCTAGAGGAGAACAATCTAGCAAAGAAAACAGCAAGTGTAGAGAGCCTAAGGTGGAAATGAGCTAAGTGTGTTTGAGGAATAGTGCAGATGGAGCCCAGTCAGCAAGTAGAGAACAATACGAGTTGAGGTCAGAAAGCAGGCAAGGGCCAGATCATGTAGTTTCATAACTCTGATAAGGGTTTTATTCTAAGAGTTATTGGAAGCTGTTCAGGAAGTTTTGAACAGAAGCATAATGTAACCCAGTTTCTAGAAGGCAGGTCTTGTATTTTTTCTCTGGGAGTAGAGTTAGGCCAAGAAGCTAAGCTAGGGAAGGACATGTGACAATGTCCTAGCTAATGACAAATGAAAGTGCTATATGCAAGTTTCTTAAAAGAGGGGGCATACATCTCTTTTTCTCCTTTCTAATGGCAGCAATGTAGTTATAAATAGCTAAGCTGAAACTTGGGAATCCATACTGAACCATGAGAATGAAGTTTCATATTAAGCATCGAAAAGCAGCAAGATGGAAGAGCCTAGATCTCTGATAATTATGAAACTTCCAGGCCAGTTGTGAACCACATATGCTTACCTGAGAGATACATTCATATCTCGTTACAGGTTTTCTGTCACTTGCAGCTGAATCTAATCCTAACTAGCACACTTATTTCTTAGCTTATTTGAGATTGCAAATGAATAGACATTTTTTATTAGAGAAATATCATTATACATAGTATTTGGGTTCATTTGACAAAATCATACGTGCAAGGAATTCCAATCCCCATTCCTACCCACCTTTTTCTTCCCTCCTCCATGCCCCTATTCTCCCTCTTCTACTCTTCTAAACTTCTTTTCTTTTATGTATATATAAAAGTGAAATTCCTTTTGATAACTTTATATGAATATAATAAGATTTTGTTAAATTCATTTTTCTTCCCCTTTCTCTTCCTTCCTTACTCTTGTTCTCCTACTACTACTCTTATCTGTTCCTTTATGATATACCATCCCCTCCTCAACTGCTTTCTTTCCTTATTTTGCTCTGACTTCCACATATGAAAGAAAATATTTGACCCTTAATTTTCTGAATCTGGCTTATTTCATTTAGCATGGTTTTTTCCATTTCTATTCATTATTTCATCCTTCTTTATGGCTGAGAAAACTCCATTGTATATATATATATACATTTTCTTCATCCATTCATTTATTGATGGGCATCTGGGTTGATTCTATAATTTGGCTTTGTGAATTGTGCTGCCATAAACATTGAAGGGGCTGTATCACAATAGTATGCTGATTTTAGATCTTTTGGATAAATACCAAGGAGTGGGACAGTTGGGTCATATGGTAAGTTCCATTCCTAGTTTTTTTGAAGAATATCCACACTGCTTTCCAGAGTGGTTGTACCAATTTGCAGTCCCACCAACAATGTAAGAGTGTGCCTTTTCCCCCAACATCCTCACCTGCATTTACTGTTATTCATGTTCTTGATCATTGCCATTCTGACTGGAGTAAGATAAAATCTTAAGTTGATTTACATTTCCCTAATTGCTGAATATGCTAAACACTTTTTTATATATTTGTTGGCCATTTGTATTTCTTCTTATAAGAAGTTTCTGTTTAGTTCTTTGACCCATTTATTGTTTGAGCTATATGTATTTTTGGCATTGAGTTTTTTGAGTTCTTTATATATTCTGGATATTAATCCCCTATCAGAGGAGTAGATGGCAAAGATTTCCTCCCATTTTATAGGCTCTCTCTTTGCTTTCTTTTTTCTTTTATGGCTTTTTTATTTTTAAATTTATTCTAACTTGTTATATATGACAGCAGAATGCATTGCAATTCAAATTACATACACAGAGCACAATTTTTCATGTCTCTGGTTGTACACAAAGTAGAGTGATACCATTCGTGTCGTCATATGTGTACTTAGGGTAATGATGTCCATCTCATTTCACCGTCTTTCCTACCCTCATACTCCCTCCCTTCCCCTCCCACCCCTTTGCCCTATCTAGAATTTGTCTAATCCTCCCATACCCCCCATAACCCCATTATGAATCAGCATCCTTATAGCAGAGAAAACATTCAGTATTTGGTTTTTTGGGATTGGCTTACTTCACTTAGCATTATATTCTCCAACTCCATCCATTTACCTGCAGATGCCATGATTTCATTCTCTTTTATTTCATTGTGTATATATACCACAGTTTCTTTATTCATTCATCTACTGAAGAACATCTAGGTTGGTTCCACAATTTAGCTATTGTGAATTGTGCTGCTGTAAACAGTGATGTGGCCGTGTCCCTGTAGTATGCTATTTTTAAGTCCTTTAGGTATAGATCAAGGAATGGGACAGCTGGGTCAAATGATGATTCCTTTCCAAGTTTTCCAAGGACTCTTCATACTGCTTTCCATATTGGCTGCACCAATTTGCAGTCGCACCACCAATGTATGAGTGTGCATTTTTCCCTCTCTTCAATTTCTTAATCATTTCCTTTGCTGTGCTGAAGCTCTTTAAGTTGATGGCATCCCACTTATTGATTCTTGGTTTTATTTCTTGAGTTTTAGTGCCTGTACCTATATGATGGAGTGTTGATCCAATGTTTTCTTCTAGCAGTTGCAAGATTTCTGGTCTAACTCTTTGATCCTTTTGATATGACTTTTGTGCAGAGTGAAAGATACAGATCTAAATTCATTCTTTTATATGAACATCAATATTCCCATCACCATTTACTAAAAAGGCTCCCTTCTCTAACATAAATTTTTGGTACCTGTGACAAGTATCATATGGCTGTAAAAATTTGAGTTGGTCTCTGTGTTTTCTATTTCATTAGTCTTTGTGCCTCTTTTGATGCCAAAATAATGCTGGTTTTGCTATTATAGCTCTGTAGTATAGTTTGAAATCAGGTATTGTGAGGCCTCTTGCATCACTTCTCTTGTTCAAAATTGCTTTGGCTACTCTGAGTCTTTTATTCTTCCCAAAGAGCTTCAGGACTGTTTTTTTTTTTTTTCTCTAGTTCCATGAAGAATGTACTTTGATAGGGATTGTATTGAATGTGTATATTGCTCTTGGTAGTATGGTCCTTTTGTCAATGTTAATTCTGCTTATCCAAGAGCATGGGATATCTGAGTTCAGCTTATATCAGGTAGCATGATTTTTCCCATTTCTATTCACTTACTCCATTATTTCATTGTTCTTTATGGCTGAGAAAAACTCCATTGTGTATATATACACACACATTTTCTTAATCCATTCATCTGGGTTGATTCTATAATTTAGCTTTGTGAATTTTGCTGCCATAAACATTGAAGTAGCTCCTAAAGTTTTCTTAAATTCCTTTCTGCAGTGTTCTATAGTTTTCCTAATAGAGACCTTTCACCTCCTTGGTTAAATTAATTCCACAGTTGGTTGGCTGGTTTGGTTTTGTTGTGGTTGTTGTTGGTGGTGGTATTGTTTTAGATTATTGTAAAGAGGAGAGTTTTCCTGACTTCTTTCTTAGCTGAATGACGTTGGAGTATATAAAAGTAATTGATATATGAGTGTTGATTTTGTATCCTGCTAATTTGCTCAACTTATTTATCCGTTCTGGAAATCTTCTGGTGGAATTTTTTGTCTTCTAAGATACAGTTAGGATCATGAATGACTAGAAATTTTATTGATTCTTTCCAGTAATACTAATGAAACATACTGGACCTATTCATAGTTAGTAACAGATAATTCATAACTTCACAAGTTGCTCATTATGATTCCAAATTCCATTTAGTAAGAAGCCCTGATCTATCCACTGAAGTCTGCTTTTTTTTTTCTCCAGTGGATCACTCAGTATTATTTTTATTTGTCCCTTTAAGATATGGGGATGAAATTCTGCCTCCTACCCTAAAAGTCTTTTGAAGTTGATGGAATTCTCCATTTGTTCTTATCTTAGGACCACACAACAATTACCAATATTAAAATTATGTTGAATTTTGTTTCTGGAAAAGTTTTGGCTTTGTCTGACTTTTCTGTTGCAACTTCCAAGGTCATTCTACAGAAGATGCAAAAGTGGTGGGAAAAAGTTGAAGACACTAGAGACAGAAGGCGAAGGGGAAAATCAAAAGAAAGGAATGGCCTTTATTAACTAAGGATCCAAGGATCAGGGTTTTTCCCAGTCATAATTCTCTGAAGATTAATCCAAGTGATTGTTCATATCAACAGTTTGTTCCTTTTTATTGCTGAATAGTCTTCCTTGGTGGATTGCCACACTTTTAACTATTTACTCATTGAAAATGTCTGAATTATTTCCAATTATTATAAAAAAGCTGCTTTAAAAATTCATGTACAGGCTGGGGATGTAGCTCATTGGTAGAGCACTTGCCTCGCACATGTGAAGCACTGGGTTTGATCCTCAGCACCACATAAAATACATAAAGAAAGATACTGCGTTCATCTACAACTAAATACACACACACACATAATTCACATACAGATTTTATGTGAAAATAAGTTTTCATTTCTCTGGGAAAAGTTCTCAAGGGTACAACTGCTGGTATCAAAGGAGAGTTATAGTTTTTGTTTTTCCCCCAACAGCAATGTATGAATGATTTGATTTCTCCATGTCCTTACCAAATTTTATTGTTGACAATTATGAATTTAATTTCAGCCATTCAGATAGGTGTGTAGTGATATGTCATTGTGGTTTAGTTTGCATTCATTTAATGGCTAACAATGTCAACTAAGTTTTGAATATTGAGTCAGCCTTGAAACTTAATTATTCTTTTATATTGCCGAGTCCTGTAAATTTTTAAATCCATTTTCATGAGAAATATTGGCCTGAAGTTCTTTTTTTGTACTGTTTTTGTCTGGTTTTGGTATCAGGGTTGGGGTAACTACATAAATTGGGAATAGTTCCCTCCTATTTTTCTGAAAAACATTGTCACAGGCATTAATTCTTTAAATGCTTGATAGAATTCTCCAGTGAAAGCACCTGGAGATTTCTTTTAAGGAAGTTTTAAAATTGTGAATTTAATTTCCTTAGTAGCTATATGGCTATTCAAATAATTTCTTTTATGTTGGATGAGTTATGATCATTTGTATTGTACTATTGAATTTACCCTTTTTTGTTGTTTAATCTCTTTTTTTCTTGGTTCCCAAGTTTCCTATATTCCTTCTTTTGTAATTTTCTTTCTGTTTTAGAGAACTTCCTGTAGCTATTCTTTTTAGAAAAAGTCTGCTAGTGATAAAATATGTTTCCCTTCATTTGAGAATGTTATTTCTCCTTCATTCATAAAGGATATTTTGCTGATTTGGGTTGAGAGTTTTTTCTTCTGAGCACTTTAAAAATGTTGTATCACTTCTTTGTTGTTGCCAAGGTTTCTCATGTGAAATACACTGTTGTTTAGATTGTTTTCCCCCTTATAGTGAAGGTGTGGTTTCTTCTTCTCTGCTTTCAAGATTTTTTTCTTTGTTTTCAAAGGTTGAACTATAGTGTGTCTTGGCAAGAATGTCTTTGACTCTTTCCTATTTAGGTTTCACTTCTCTCTTTTTTAGAACAACAGCTTTATTGAGATATAATTTATATACCATAAAATTCACCCTCTTAAAGTTTGGAGTTCGGTGACTTCTAGTATTCAGAGTGTTGTGCAACCTTCACCATCTAATTTTACAACACTTTCATCACCTCAAAAAGAAACCCTATACCTTTTAGTAACCATTCTTTATTTCTCTTTTCCCAGTTCCTGGAACCACTAATATACTTTCTGCTTCTATATATTTGGCTATTCTTGACATTTCATATAATTATACGATGCGTGGGTTATGTAACTGGCTTCTTTCACTTAGCATAGTGTTTTCAAGTTTCATTCATACTGCAATACATATTGGCACTTCACTCCTTTTTAGTGTCAATTAATATTCCATTGTATAGCTATATTATATGTTTAATCATGAATCGATCGATGGACATTTCAGTTGTTCTAGATTTGGGGCATTCAAATAATTACAAATAATGCCACTATGAATATTGTGCACAAGTTTTGTGTAGGTATGTTTTCATATCCATTAGGAGTAGAATTTCTGGGAGATACAGAAACTCTATATTTAATAGCTTGAGGAACTGCCACATTGTTTTCCAAAGCAGCTGTAGTATTTCATATCCCTACCAGCAATGTATGAGGGCTCCAATTTCCACAAACTTCCCAATACTTGTTCACTGCTCTTATTATTGCTTTCCTAATGGGTGTAAAGTGGTATCTCCTTGTTTTGATTTGCATATTCCTAACAGCTAATGATACTGAGCTTCTTTTCATATCTTTATTAGTCATTCATATAGACATTTGGATAATTATCTATATAGATCCTTTATCCATTTTTTATTAGGTTGTCTTTTTGTTATTGAGATAAACATTCTGTATTCTAGATGGAAGTCTTTTATCCATTATGTGACTTGTAAATATTTTCATTTTCATTTTCTTTTTTTTTTTTTTTTGAGGGGGCGGGTATCAGGGATTGAACTCAGGGGCACTCAACCACTGAGCTACATCCCCAGCCCTATAGTTTCACATGACAGTAGAATGATCTATGATACATCATACATAAATGGAATATAATTTCTCATTCTTCTGGTTATACATGATGTAGAATCCCACCAGAGGTGTAGTCATATATGTACATAAGGAAATAATGTCTGATTGATTATACTACCCTTCCTACCCCATTTCAAATGTCTTTTGTAGTTGCTCAGTGAAGTATTTTTTAAAAATATCTATTTTAAAATCTTTGTCAGATAATTCTAACATTTCTATATTTGGGGTTTGTCATTTTTTAAAATGCAATTTGAGATCTTCCTGGTTCTTGATGCATACTTTTCAATTGAAACCTGCACACTTGGGGTGTTATAAGATTTGGGATCTTTTAAAAAAATATTCCCTTTTAACTTTTTTTTTCTTACCAGTGCTATCAGGGTAAGAGGGATGAGGAAAAGCAGGCACCACCTTATTATTGCCAGTTTGTCAGAGAAGTCCAACTTTCCCTCTGATACCCATTGATACCCAAGATGGGAGGTTCCTCATTACTGCCCCATGATGATGAAATCCTGGATCTCTATTTGATACTCACTGATATCATCTAGGCAAAGAGGGGTTGGGTCACCTTGTTAGAGACTGGGCTCTCCATTAAGCCTTTGCTGAGATGAATTGGGTAGGGTTATGATTATTTTCTGTGATTTTTGGCTGGTGGAAGCAGTTATTATCTAAAAGTTTTCTCTCTGCTGTGCTGTTCCCTTTCTGATCCTTCAGCTACAGAGAACATCGTTTTGATGGGGCTTTTTTTGTCCGTGCCATTGGTATTTCCAGGTTGGTAAGTTCTTCAGCTTCGAGTCTGGGATATATGAGAAAAAAAGCAAACTCAGAGAATTATCATTATGACATTCCTTGGATCCTGACGTTCCTAGTTAGTCTGTTTTCTCTCCACTGTTTGGAGTCTTCTTGTGTTTTCCCTATATATAATGTTCAGGACTTTAAGCTGTACTCAGTGGGAGGAATAGAGAAAAGCATCCTACTCTATTTTTCCAGAAGTGTAAGTCTAAGTAGATCTTTTTATAAATCAAATCATATTTTAAACACTAGGAGGCATTAATAGTTAAAGGAACTTTGGAATTAATCCTTTCCCAGTTAATAATACCTCCCTAATTTTTCATTCTATAAATTAAAAATTTATATGTGGGTTTGCTTTAAATGAGAAATACCAATAGATTATTTACATATTTATGAATATTAACCATAAAAAATCCTCTTTCAACATTTGAGTTAAATTCTTCTGAATAATTACTTTACAAAGTATTATTCCTTAAAGCCATCCTGAAGACATTGCAGCAGAAAGACAATTCTTTAGACTGTCTAGTGCTAAATAATATAATGAGAATCTCATCTTTCCATAAGCATAGGTGGAAACAATATTTCTCAGAAGTATTCTATTTTAGAAATTTGCCTGTATCTAAAAGAATATTTCACTATATTCTAGAGTTTCTACATACTCACTAACAATTGCCTATTAAATATATTTATTTAAAAATTTTTGGACCATCTGTTGGATATATTAGACTATTAGGTTTTTTAAAATAATCATTCCTTTTCAAACTTCCATTCATATACAGTAAGTAATATTTTCATTTATTGCCCTCTATCTGCTTGGTATTCTGCTAATGAGCCCTTTAAATATTGTTTCTTATTTAATCCTGTTTAACACAAAAGAAAGTGAAGCTCAAAGGGATTAGACAGAAATCGTTCACAAGTAGTACAGCCAACATCTGCTTATAGGTCCTCTGCCTCCCACTTGTTTTGACAATGGTACATCTGACAAGTTAAGCATCTTTTTCTTCCTAGATGAAAGATTATAGGTAGGCTTCCTCCCTTGAAAGCTATTTTGCAACTGCTAACATTCCTTGATTTTTTATCTTGGTAAATTTTTTCACCTAAGGAGGAGACTAACATAGAAATTAAAATGTAAAATAACTATTAAAAAGTTTTAACAGTTCAAAACAAAGTTTACTATTTTTAATTTTAGTGTATGTCATTTAAAAATATCAACAATTCTTCAAAGTTTTTATTACATGAGCATTGCAATACTGTATTTGGGTATGAAGAGATAACACTACTAGATAGCTGCCATTATATGTGCAAATGGTGCAAAGAGAAAACAAAAAAAAAGTAGGAAAAGAAAAACAAAATAATACACCTTTATCAATGGTAAGAATTATTGTTAAAAGCATGTATTTTTAATTGTAGAAGATAGAAACAAAAATACTATATGTGTAAACATTTCTATTCAAAACAAAACTATTTTATCGTTTTCAATTAAGCTTTATAAAAGAATATCTAGTTTGCCTAGTCTCGATTTTATATCTGATAATCAAAATTTTTTCTCTCAAAAGATTTTAACCAATAAATCTTGCACATGCCAAATAATACTTCACTCCCCTCCAACTCATTTCAGTTATTTCCAAAGTATTAATCAGGTGAATTCCTTACTAATTGTTAGTAGTTCTTTACATGTCATTATTTGCTATTCCTTCTGATTTTTAAAAATACTACGTTTTTTTTTTTTAGTCTTTAGCAAAATAAAAAGCAGACACTTTATGTTCCCTGATTTATACAGATCCCTACTCCACAGTGCAAATTTTACAGTGTGCAAAAAAGGACTGTTATTTGGATAAATATACTTATCTGGGTAAATGTCCCTGCTGACATGCTAAACTACCATATTAAAATGGTCACATTAAATTGCTTTTCTTAATAACCTATTTGGAGGGGGGTCTCTTCCCGTGCACACTACTGAATCCAATTGCTATTAAATTAACATTAGAAAATGTTGAAGTCATAAGTGTTTTAGTTATTTATAATATTTTGTCTTGCTATGTTCAACTTCTCAATGTTAAAAATGGTTCTTCAGTCTCAAAATTTAAGTTAAATAAACTAGTTGTTCCAGTAAAATGGTGGCCAATCCAGATGAAAATTATTAGCAGGCTTGTTAACAAATCAGCTATTTTTCTAGTACTACCTACTGCAGTTTTATCGGGACTGTACCTGGAAGGTAACAATTGCTAAACATCCTCAGAACATACACAGCACTTTCAAGTAAGATAGTTAAAACTGCTGGCATTTTTACACACGTTGATCATGAGGAATATTGTCACCGGCATCATCATCTCCTTAGGAAATAAAGACCACCTCCTATGTACATTTTAAAATATTCATATACAGTAAATTTATATGTAAGAATGATCTGGGGGAAGGGAACCGACATATGTCTATTCATTACCATGATACAATTGGGTATAAAAATGTCTACCTCTCCCATTTTGAATTATTTTCTGTTCAGAAAAAAAAAAAGACATTTTAATTTATGATGGCTGGTTAAGGGGAGAAAGGCTTGTAATTTCTATGAACGAGATACTAGTCTTATGTGAGATACACACCTGGAGAAGTAAAACAATTTTATAAATTATTTAGCTGGAACTATATAGTAATTTTGTGCTAGCTACAGCATATCTCAAAAGCCTATCTTGTGTTAAGCAGGCACCCACACCTTATCTCCCAATGCAATTTCTGCTTTTTACCAGCGAAGTTGGAATTGTATTATTGTGGGATACGCGGCATGTTCGGTGTTGAACAGGCTCCGAGGGCACGGCTGTCACTTGGGGGTTATGCTGGGGCACAGAAGTTCGTTGGGGTAGGGTCATCCTCCTAGGAAGGCACCGCAAAGGCCCCAGGCAACACGCTTGCAAGCCATTTTTCCCTTGGCGCACGGTGCGGGGCAGCGTCTCGGTGGCTGTATTCAAGAGCCAAGGCTCCGGCCTGCGCGTCGGCCGCAGGGGGCGCGAGCATCTGTGAGCCCAGCACAGGGCCCAGATCCCAGGCTGCAGAACCCGCTTAGAAACCGCTGTCGCGCGCCGCTGGACGCTGGACGCAGGCACGCAGGCCCACAGGTCCGCAGGCCCAGGCCGCAGTTTTCCCAGCCCCGCCGCGGTTGCCAAGGCGACCGCCGCCGAATGTTCCCGCGGCGGGCCCCGCCCCCCGGCCAATCGGACCGGCGCTCGCCCGAGCCCAGATTCTCTTTGTTCCGCAGCCATTTCGGGCCCCGGACGGGAGGCAGCGCCGCTTCGGCAGAAGGCCCGAGCGCCGGAGGCCTCTGGGATGGTGTGGGACCGGGTAGGTGGCGTGAGGGTGCGCGGCCCGGGCAGGAGCGGAGACAGGGTATTCCAAAGCTGCCTCATGCGCGGTGGGGAAAAGTGCCAGGTTCGCCCGCCCTCCCGAAGCCTGTCTGGCCGTTTGGAGCCCGGCAGCGGCGGCGGCGCGATTCTAAGCCCAACAGCTGCCGGCCGGGGCGCCCTGGGGTCGGGGTAAGGGTGGGAGGCGACGCTCCTCAGGTGTCCCAGGGCCCGTTATAGGCTGCGGGAGGCGAGGGTCCGCTGCCCGGCGGAGCTTTTGCCCCTGCCTGTTAAGCCGCGGCGTTTGCGAGCCCTTGGGCGCGGTAGTGTGCTGCCCTGGGACGGCTGCTTCTCGCCACTGCCGGGCGCTGCTCGACGTGGGCCGGTCTTTGTCCCGCCTGGCTCCTTGGGCCCCGGAGTCCCAGGTCCGCGCACACCTTGGTTTCAGAGGGCAGATCCCTTCCTCCCCGCTCTTTTTTTCCCCTCGGGGCCTCTTGGCTTCACCGCATGTAAACATGATTTTGCTGTTTGTAACTACGCGTTTTGCGTGGTTTTGTGGGTTTTGCACTTATTCCACTCCTACGTGTACACGCAACCGGGAACAGCTGCGGAGGAGCAGACTGGCCGCCGCAGACTGGTTTTGGAGTGGCTGTTTTGTTTTTTTTTTTTTTTTTTCCTTTAAAAATGATCTCGTGCTGTTTACCTATTTTAAAAATCAACTGAATTTTGCAATATTGCTTATAATTTAAATCTGTTATCCTAATCACTGATCGATTTGGTTCAGCAACGGATATAAATGTAGAAACTTGAAGTTGGAAGCTCTCTGCTAATTAACTCTGTTAGTTGTATTAAGAAGCTAACCCCCACTCCCCCAAGAAAAGATAAAAGTGCAAGATGTTTGGTGTAGCAGATATTTGGATTTTTTACGATTGTAAAATGGCTGTCTAATTGTGCTCGTTTTTAAGACAATAAAAGTACTTGCTGGAGCTCAAGTTTCCGTATTATATCCATATTTTCATATTGCAGTAATAAGGAAGTGTATTCGGTGAAACACGGAATTCAGTTTTTTGAGAAAGGATTCTGTTTTCCACTTTTCCCCTACCCTATATCCCAATTGTTCTAGAATGACTGCACCAAGCTGAAACTTGCAACTGCAAAAAAGAAATTAGTTTGAAGGTGCAGATTTGTTTCTTGGCAAATGCATTGAGTTTGACAGTAGAGTTTTTACTTCGTGTAATTTAACTAAAACCTATTCAACTATTAATCCTCCATTTTCTTTTTCCTAAAATGATCCTCCAGCTTGGATTAGCCTTGATGTGGTTCTTATCTCTATTCTTTCCGGAAATTATTAAATTTCCCCACCAAAATACATAGGAAAAAAATTTTTATACTCCTACCTCCAGTCCCCAAAGCCATTTGCCATTATATAAGGTGAGCAGAATAAGATTTTGGTAAAAATATTCTGATTATAAAATTTTCCAGTATCATCACTTGTTATTATATTCATTGTCTTATGACTGTAGTTTTTCCTAATTATATAATGTTAAAGCTATAACATGAATTCAGTTTTTCTAAAAGCCAAATGAACTGAAATGTATGCCTCTTCTATTTAGAAAAATTTCTTGTGTTTGTTAATCATGTTGGATTCTACAAACTTTTTTTAAGAAGGACACTATTTATTTATTAATTATGTGATGCTGAGAATCAAACCCAGTGCCTCACATGTGCGAGGCAAGCTCTCGCTTGAGCTATAACTCCATAACTCCAGCCCCCAAACCTTTTTTTTTTTTTTAAAGAAAAGATATCAGGTTATAAACCAAGCCATGTGACATAAGTAATGAAATAAATTTATCAGATATGAACTGAAGAGAGGAGAGAGCAGTAAGGGGAAGTTATTTTTATTGGCCAGGGTATAAAAATTATGAATATTCCTGCAATTAATTTTTAAATACCTATTAGTTGAGGAAAGATCCATTTTCCACCCTTAAATAGTTTGGTTTACCATCAAAAGAGTGATAAATCGAGAGAGACTCGCTTTATTAATTACCTGATGATATTTCAAAAACAATGGGGAACAATGTCATGTTCAAAAAGGAAGAGTGGAATTCCCCAGGTGTTGAGGCGCTTTCTTGGTCCTATTTAGCCAGTGCTATGGTAGATTTCTGGGAGGGTATTGGTAGATGAGGGGTTTACTGGGTTGCAGAGAGAATGAATACAATGGAAGACAGATGTTTGCAAAAGCAGTAACTATGATTTATAGTTAAATAGGTGGGGGTTCTTCTAAGAGAAGTTCTAAAGCCAACTTTGAGTTACTCCAAGACTTGTATACTAGGTAGGATTCTTTGAAGTACTGTCAGTTGGTGTAATAAGTAATAATGTTAGTATTCAGAAGTCTGAATTGTCAAGTAAGATATTGAAATAGGAAATAAGGGCTGCAGATTTGTCTTGGAATTATCTGGAATAGATAAACCCATACAGGAATGGTGGCCACATCTTATTCTGAAGAGGCATTCAATAGCAGAGCAAATATTTGAACTCAGTACTAAAAGAAAACTGGCAACTGAAGATAATAGGTTTGGATTGTTATATGCCTTTTGTTTTAGCAGTACTGGGGATTAAACCCAAACTCACTCAACCTCTGAGGTAAATCCCAGCCCTTTCTGTTTTTTTGAGACAAGGGTCTCTCTAAGTTGCTGAGGCTGGCCTTGAACTTGCCGTCCTCCTGCCTTGGCCTCCAGAGTTGCTGGGATTATAGGTGCTTACCACTGTCATACCTATCTTGATATGTTATCCTTTTTAATGGTTAAATCTTTGAAACAAAGCAAAACTTCTTATTATAGTGTAGAGGTTAGAAAAGAAATTTTAGAGCCATACTACTTAGATGCAGATTTTGGTCCCCTCTGTAATTATCTGTGTGACCTTGGGCAAGTTACTTCATCTTGCAATTTTTCATCTCCTAATGATTATGAGGATTAAATGAGTTAATACAATAAGCTCTTAGAACTGCACCTGGCATTGTGATTGTTCCATAAATAATAGCTGCTGTTCTCATCAATGTCATTATCATTGTTAATTACTGTAGAAAACTGTAGGGAATAATCATAAAATAAGAATTTCAGAAAACTATTGAAAATAATCATAATAAAACTTGCCAATAACAGGAACAGGACTTTGCAATAATTGCTATTAATCCCTTTGGTTGCATTTTCCTCCAATATATTTTCTGAATTTATTTGATTTTTTTTAATACAGTTAAGATTTTGCTATTATGAATAATTTTGTATTTTTTTAACCTGGCATCATAAGCATTTTATTATGCTATTGACTTATTTTGTCAGCTTTTCTTATGGGCAAGTAATGTTTGTGTGACTCTCTCATAATTAAAGAGCTTTTTTTTTTTCAATTATAAAAGAGTACAGTGAGCATGTTTGTTCATAAAACAATTTATGTGTTTTGTATTGTTTCTCTAAAGTGAAAATATTAGGGCAAAGTATGTGATCATCCAAAGTTTATGGTCTATATTGCCAAATTGCTTTTATTTAAAGAAATATAAAAATGGTCTTAAAGTAAATTGGAGCAACGCAGATTTATTGACCCTATTGAACTGGGGTAAAAAGAAAGAGTGAATTAGCATTTTTTTTCTTGCAATGTCTTAGGCATTTTAGCATACATTGTTACTTTTACAACCATTATTTTTATACTCCTCTGGTATAAATGGAAGTTACTTCCATTTTACTTATTGGAGAAGGAAGATTAGATAAGTACTTTGCCCTCTCAGTGTTCTAGCCTGAATCTGAATCTAGATCTGCCTGATTGAAAGTGCATGCTTACTTTGTATTGCCTATATACTATACATATTCAGAATCTTATATAAGTAACCATAAATTATAGACCACATTATTGAGATAGTTAATTGAGCTGGAAATAATGAAGAGTCACAAAGTTAAACCAGATAGAACTTTACTTTCTATGTTCATTTTAGGAAAGAATAAAAAGAAATCCTTACCTGAATGAGATAAAATTATTAATGAATATATAAAACAGGATTCTAAAATCAATGCAGTAAGTATTTTAGGATGCAACATTCTTTGTAATGATATCAGAACAAATATGAAAAAAGAAATTATCAAAATTTGTTTAAATTTGGTGACTCAGAGAAGTTAAAGACCCATTAAATAATTAATTGAAAAATACACTTGGTAAAATCCCTGGTAAAGTTGATGAAATTCTTAGTGGAGAAATAAGCAAAAAAAATTAATGGAGATGTTCCAGGTAAGGAGAATAAAGGGAACTAATTTTATACTGAAAAATTAAGCAAAGATAGAAATATATACAGATTTGTTGGTTTTTTGTTTGTTTGTTTGTTTGTTTTGTTTTTTTTTTGTTTTTGATACCAGGGATTGAACTCTGGGGTGCTTAACCACTGATCCACATCCCCAGCCCTTTTTTGTATTTTATTTAGAGACAGGGTCTCACTGAGTTGCTTAAAACCTTGCTAAATTGCTGAGGCTGGCTTTGAACTCTTGATCCTCCTGTTTCAGCCTCCAGAGCTTCTGGGATTACAGGCGGGCACCACCACGCCCGACTAAAACATACAGATTTGAGTGCATTTTATAATGAACTCTGAAGACTTTAGTAAAATAATTATCTTTATCCTAGATGCATAAATCCTACCATAGATGAAATTGTTCATCTCGGAAAGTCAACGTCCCGTTGCTTTTGTCTTTACTGAGGAAGGCATTAGAGAAGAGAGGTATTTTAGTAAATCATGAATATATACTAAATAAATGATTATGAATAGATGGTATCCACCAGATATTAAAGAAATGAACATAAAATTTTGGAACCATTGATCATTTGTGTTTTTGAAAAATACTCGATAAACTGAAAATGTAAGTTGTTTATTTTAGCTGGAACATAGGAAAAGAGGGAAAGATGACAAACTACAAAAGACTTTTCCGTTTATTAGTGCCAGGATTATCTTTTGTCCTCCATAGATTTTTGTACCAGTGGGGAGAGAGATGTAAACAGTTGAGTGCAGGCACAGGTTTTGTGATATAAATCTGTACAGGCCCCAAGGAGGGCTACAGTAGACTCCTTGAAGAGAGTGGAGGAGTGGCAGGCCAACTAGGCATTTCAGGGACCTGAAAAGTATAGAGCAGGATCCACAAACTTTCTCTGTAAAGGGCTAGATAATAAATATTTTCTACTTCATGGGCCGTAACAACTCTGCCATTGTAGTACAACACAGGCAGAAGGTGAGAAAACTAATGGATGTCGCCAGATTTGACTGGAGGGCCTTAGACAACTTCTAAAATACAGTGCAGAGTTTGAGGCAGCCTGGGCAACATAGTGAGATATCCTGTCTACAATACTATTACTACTACTACTAATAATAAAAATTTAATTTTTCTTTCTTTAAAACACAGCACAGAGGGATTTGTGGAGGAGACAACCTCCTGAGCCTTGTGTTGCCCTAACATGAAACATTTGAAAGATTTGAAATCAGGAAATTTCATTATTTGTATGAACCATTGAGAAAAGAATAAAATAGTTTTAAAGCATTACATATCAATAAGAAAAAAACAATTCAGTTTTTTAAATGAGCAAGTTCACAGAAAAGAAAGTAGAGCTAGTCAGTAAACATGAAATAATGCTCTACCAGTAGGAAAATACAAAATAAAGCAGTATTTTTCCTCCTATCATACTAAAATGTTTTGCTAGTATGTTGACACTTTGTAGGGAAACTCTAAATTGGATAATTTGGATAAATCATTACAACTATTTTAATTGTAAAGTAAAATCATGTTTGACTTAGCAGTTTCCATTTCTTAGAGAAACACATGGTATATCAAAAGCTGTTGTGTATTAGGATGTCTTTGTCAGTAACCACAGAGCCTCTGTACTTTCAGATCACTTTTCATTTCCTGCACTCCATTCATCAGAGCCTATTCTTATTGGGTGTGATGGCACACGAGTACAATCCCAGCAACTTGAGAGGTTGAGGCAGGAGGATCACAAGTTCAAGACCAGCCAGGACAATTTAGTGAGATTCTTGTCTGGAAATAAAAATTTTAAAAGAAGGCTGGGGATTTAGCTCAGTGGTAGAGCACTTGCCTAGCATACCTGAGGACCTGGGTTCACCCCCAGTACCCAGTCCCACATTCTTTTCCCCTAAGTCTGTCTTCTCTGTCTCTGTCTTTTAAAACAAAACAAAAAACTTCTCCAACTCTTCAATCCCTTTGGAATTTACTGTCCATCATCTGCAAAATCCAGTCTCAACCTATTCTTAAATATTCCCTTCATTTTCTTTTTCTGATTCAAATCTTACTCTTCTACTGTGTAGTTGTGCCTGGTTTTGTTTGTTTATGTGTTTGTTTGTTTACATAGCTTTCCTTACCACTGTTCCTGGAGAGGGGAAAGGTGTCTACCACTAATCTCCTTGCTGCTTTCAGACTGTTTTCTCTCCTTTCTCCCTAAAAATCCTAGACTTTGGGTTATATCATAAAGGCCCAAGTGCCACCCAGAATTTTATATTGATCTAGAATGTGTGTGTGTGTGTGTGTTCGTGTGTAATGAATAAAATGGAGATATATATAAATAATAGATCTTTCCAATACCTGGCCTCTTTCCCTAGACATCTCTTTCAGTGCTCTTCCCATCTACCCTATCTCATCTAGTCATTTCCACAAAGATATCCTCTTTGTATTGTCAACAACTGTCATGCTTCCAAAGTTACCATTTCATGTTGTTCTACTCTGTGACCAGTGCTTCCTAGTTTTGCCTCAACCCTAACCATCTTCTGCTCTGAATGGAATCTCCAGTCCATTGATCCTGTTACTATTGCTCTCACTTACCTTCTTGATATTTCTACTTCCTTTCATGGGGAATTTACTCAGCTTAAATTCCATGGTTAATTGCTTTGGATCCCATTCCTTACTCTTTGCTTGTTTGGCAAGACCAGGGTTATAGTTAAAACCAAGCTTTTTTTTAATGTTTAATTTTTAGTTTTAGGTGGACACAGTATCTTTGTTTTATTTTTATTTGGTGCTGAGGATTGAACCCAATGCCTCATACATGCTAGGTGAGCACTCTATGACTGAACCACAACCCCAGCCCCAGAAAAACCAAGCTTTTTGAGTGTGCTTGCTTGTGTAGCTGAGTGTGGCCAGAAAAAAGTACACAATCATACATGACCACAAACCTCAAGTGGGTCCTTCATGCTGCCTGGTAGTCCTGTATTTTCCTAGTCTGTTCACTCTCCCACGTTTCTAGTGACTATTTTTATGTTTTCTTTTCCTCAGATGTCCTATAACTCTCTTCCCATCCTCACTTTAAGCTAATGACCTTGGTTTCTACTTTGTAAAAAAATTAATTAGAATTTCACAGACTCAGGGCTGGGGTTGTGGCTCAGCAGTAGAGCACTCGCCTAGCACATGTGAGGCGCTGGGTTCGATCCTCAGAACCACGTAACAATAAATAAAATAAAGACATTGTGTCCAACTACAACTAAAAAAATATTTTTTCAAAAAAGAATTTCATAGATTCACCACCCCACAAACCTGCTAGTATATGTGGTAATATGTGCTGTCTTCCTGCCTGTTACCTTAGATTAACACCTCCTGTTGTCATCTGCAATGTTTTGAGGACATTGCTTTAGCCTCCCTTACATCACCCATTTTCTTCTCTTATTGAATCATTTCTACTAGCAACAGACATGTTATTACACTCATTCCTCAGTATGTGTGGGAGATTGGTTCCAGGACACCTGCCTCACAGGGTAGCAAATCCATATTTGGCAAGTCCCTTACATAAAATGGCATAATATTTGCATAGAACCTATCAGATTTTTTGTAATCATCTCCAGATTACTTATAATACCTAATGCTATGTAAATGGTTGTTATAGTCTTTATGGAGTAAAGATAAGGGAAAAGTCTGTATTATGTTTCATATAAACACTGTTTTTTTTTTCCTAATATTTCCAATCTGCTTTTAGTTGAATCAATGGATGTGGAACCCACAGGTTCACTACTCATTTCCCCAATTTATTGGTTTCTTCTCCAGCACTTTACTAATCCTTCTCCAGTCAGGCCTTTGCCTGCACCACTCTTGCAGAGCTGTCTCATTAGGTTTTTCAGTAGCCTCCATATTGCTAAGTGCCAAATATCTGATTCACTTCATTGTGCTTAACCTCTAAGCCACATTTGACACAGCTCTTTGCTCCCTTTAGTCTTAAAACACTTTCTGCATTTTTTCCAGGATGCCACACAACTCTTGGTTATCTCCTACTTCAAAGTTGGCTCCTTGTAATTCTCCCTTGCTTTGCTCTTCACCGACCTCTTAATGTTAGAGATGTCTAAGTTTCAGTCCTTTTTTGTTTTGTTTGTTTGTTCCTATTTGCACTTCTTCCATTAGTAATCTCATTCAGTCCCATGGTTTTAAATACCTTCTAAATGTCAGTGATGCCCAAAATTTAGATCTTTTGTCTCTCTCCCTAATTTCAGTCTCATATGTACAATAGCCTATTCAACATCTCTACCTAAATGTTAAAATGATAGACAACAAACTCAGCATATCCAAAATTAAACTCATAAATTTATTCTCCAAAACTTAACCACAGACTTCCTTTTTGCTGTAAATGGCAATTCTGTCCTCTAATTAATTCAAGCCAAAAAGGTGTTACTCTTGATTTTACTTTTTCTTTCACTCTTAAAATCCATTTCAGGAAAAACTGTTTTCTGTGTTATCAAAATATATTCAAGATCCTACCATGCTTCTCCACAGCTACCATCATCCTAGTCCAAATCATTATCATTATCACCTGTTGGATTATGGTAATATGTTATTACCTGATTTGTCCATTTTATTCTAGCCCCTCCGGGCAGTATTTTCTCAATTCAGTAGCAGAGTTAAGCCTTTTGCGAACTAAGACAGTTGTTCCCTTTTACTTTTCTATTCAAAGCCAAGTAGTAGCTCCTACTCTGGTCTTAAAGTATTCATCCTTCTGTACTTATAAGTTGAAGTCCTAACATCCAAGGTGATAGCTAATATTCAGAAAAAGGGCCTTTGGGGGTGATTAGTTCACAGCAGTGGAATCCTCATGAATAGGGATAGTGCCCTTTATAAAAATTGCCTGAGATCCCTTGCCTCTTGTCCCTTGAAGGACACAGCAAGGAGCCTTCTGTGTGCCAGAAAGCAGACCAGATTCTAAATATGATTGTGGATTTCCCAGACTCCAGAACGGTGGAATAATGATTTTTTATTATAGCAGCTTGAGTGGATATTCTCTCCTTCACTCAGAAAGTCTAATCCTTAAAGTGACCAGTAAAGCTCTATATGATCTGCCCAACCTGCTACCCTTTCTCCTTATCTCTTTACCTCATTTCCTACTACTCCTTTCCCTCCTTGCTCATTGGCCTCATTTCTATATCTTTACTATCTGGAATGTACTTAACCATATCTACTTGGCTTGGTAACCTCACCTCTGAATCTTTACTCAGATCTTACCTTTTTTTAAACCCTCTGTTTAATACTACTGTTTCCTCCCGGACCTGCCCTAATCCATCCTGGATACATTGTTATTTTTTACACAGCACCTACCGAATTCTAATGTCCTATATTAGGGACCAACAAGCTGGACCCCCTGGCCTATTTTTGTACAGCCTCCGAGCAAAGAATGGTTTTTACATTTTTAAGGTCTGTAAACAAGGCAAAGAATATACAAAACATATGTAGCCTGCAAAGCTTGAATATTTATTATCGGCTCTTTTCAGAAAAAGTTTTTATTTTATTATTCTTGTTGTCTTTCTCCTCCTCAAGAATGCGAACTCTAATAAGGCAAATTCCTTTTTTGACTAATTGCTGTATCCACAGCAACTATAGCAGTGTCTATAATATAGTAAGCTTTCAGTAAATATTTTTTAAAAGGAACTTTTGTGGTACAAAATTTTAAATAGGTTGAGTATTCATCATTAAATTACTGTAATTAGTAATGAAATAGACCATATATAATAGCTTGGAAAACCAAGCCATATTTTGAAAAACAGTTTGTTAGAGAACAGAAAGAGCTCTCCAAGTATATATATCAAATGAATACCAGAATACCTTGGGCTGGGTCAGAGGGGACAGGATTACAAGAGGTAGTTAAAAGGAGCTTGATTATCATCCATATTGTTTACTTTTCTTATTTCTTTAATAATGAAAAGTAGTCACATTAATTTTTCATTTATAGATTTTTTTAAATGAAGCAAGAGGAAAAGCAAACAGATATTTAAGAAAATAAAGCAGTGAAAGAAAATGGAGGGTAATGGGGTGAAGAGGGAGGAGCACATTGCCTTTCTAAAATGCCATACCTAACCAGCAATCTGAAAGAGGAGGAGGAGTGAGCAATATATGTATTTGGGAAAAGAGCATGCAAAAATAAAGGCTCTTAGTTCAGAACAAGCTTAGCATGATCAGGAAACTGCAAGAAAACTGGTTTGACTGGAGAATGATAAACAAGGGGAATCCAGAGACTATAGAGTATGAATCTAGATAGGCATTGACCCAGATTAGACATAGCTTTGTAGGCTATCAAAGGATATATAATGTTTTATTTTAAGTGTGATGGGAAGCCATAGGAAGATTTTGATGGGAAGCCATAGGAAGATTTTGATGGGAAGACATGATAAATTATAGGTTTAACTAGATCATTTTGCTATAAAGGAATAATAGAAGGCAGGAAATCTATTGTAGCAGATTATGTTCTCAGCATGGCCTCTGGAACTCCCAGGTGGAGGAGGTGAATGGTCAGGTTCCAGGTGTATTTTAAAAGCATATTTTGATACTACTGGTAGACTGTTTGGATGAGGGGTATAAGGGAATTCAGGGATGACCACTTAGTAAGGCTTGAACAACTGGATGAAAGCTGGTAGCATTTAGTGATAATAGGCCACTGGAGGAGGAACAGATTTGGGTGGGATGGAGAAAGGAAAACAAGAGTTCAGTTTCAGCTTTGTATGGTGATTCATGCCTGTAATCCCATCAGCTTTGGAGACTGAGGCAGGAGGATTGCAAGTTCAAGGTAGCCTCAACAATTTAGTGGGACCCTGTCTTAAAATAATTAAAAAGGATTGGAAATGGAGCTCAGTGGTAAAATGCCTCTGGGATTAAAAAAAAAAAAAAAAAAGTTCTATTTCAGCCAACAAAGTATGAGATGCCCATATGCCCATTAAACCAACAAATGGATATGTCTTGTAAGATACTAGATACTTCAGTGTGAAATTCGGGATGCTGTTTAATGGCACAGGCTGGATGAGATGATATAGGTAGAGAAAAGAAAGGGGGCCCAGGGTACTTAGAGATAAGGGGAGCCAGTAAAGAAGACTGTAACAAAGACCAGCTAGTGAAATAAAGGGAAATAAGGAAAACATGGTGTCATCAGCTAAGACGTGAAAGAGTGGTTGCCTGTGTTCAGCACTGTGAAGAACATAAAACGAGGCCAAGAAGAAATCACTGGGTTTGGCAACAAGGAAATCCACCTCTCAGGAGTGAAGTAGAGAAGGGGAGACAAGGTGGGTATGGTAAACTACTCAGAAGACTTAGACAGGAGGATCACATATTCTACAACTGGCCTGGGCAACTTAGTGAGACCCTGTCTCAAAATAAAAAAATAATTGGGCTGGGGGTATAGTTCAGTGGTAAAGCACCCCTGGGTTTAACCCCAAATACCACAAAAAGGAGAAAAAAAATAAAGAAAGGTATCACAGTGACTATGCACAATTTTAAAATGTTTCTCTGAGTAGAGGAGAGTAGAGAAATAGAGTAGGTGTGAGAGTGAACAAGGTTAAAGTAGGGTTTTAAAGATATTGTTATAAAATGATTTAAATTTTAAAGAGAAGCTGTGGAAATAATTCAGAGAATTCCTATGCACAATTCACCTGGATTCACCAATTTTTAACATTTTGTTACATTTGTTTACTGTCCACTCCTGCCATGCTGTTAATTTTTTTGAATGATGACCAAAGTAAGCTGCTTACATCTTTGCCTTTTAGCCCTGAACACTTTAATGTATGTATTATAAGAGCAACATATTCTCTTAGGAAACCATACAATATCAATTTTTTTATGGCCCATATTGCAATTTTGCTTGTTGCCCCAGTAACATCCTTTATACCATTTTGTTTTCTGCTAGTACACAATCCAGTGCAGGGTTTTACATTTAGTTGTCATGTCTTTTTAGACACAAAGAGGTATTTTCTTTTTATTTTTTAAGCTAGAACTTTGCCATTTGAGAAAAATCCCACGAGATATAAGTACTATTAATTATCTCATTTCATAGATCACAGTTTAATTATTTTTCCATGACTAATAAGTGACATAGCCAGAACTCAAAGCTAAGCAGAGGGACTCCAGTATTGCATTCTTAACTGCACTATCGTATCTGCCATGTAGTGCCTGGAAAAATCTAAAATTCCTTATTTGAAGTGGACAGATAAGGCAAAAATGTAGACCACAGGCAATGATCCTTATATCAAAAGGAAAATTTTTAAATTTCTTGTAGTGCAGTACTTCATAATGGTAGATCTGTTTAATATGTTATCCTGATAAGAACAGAAGGAAGAACAAGAAAAGTAATAATATTTCAAGTTTTATATAACTTTTTCAGACTTTGGTATAAATGATGTTTTCAGAGTTATTGGTACTTATTGCTTAGAAATGTAAAATTAAATATTTAGATTAATTCTTTGATAAGATTGAGTTAACAGTATATGGACTTGTTCGAAAGGGTTCTGATCTGTTTTAGAGTTTGTTTCCACTTATAAAATGCTGATTGTCAAGCTTTTATTAGAAAATATTAAGATAATTTAGGAAAAGAGCATTGAAGAGTGAACCATTAAAACTATAGGTGCTCCAGAACAGGAATTAGAATGCTCAATTGGATTTTTTGTTTTATATAATTTTCTATCACCCAGTTTTGAGGACATAATGAAAAAGGACTTTCATTGCATAGAAATCCAAGTTATCATCAATTTTTTTCTATAACATTTGCAACCAAAGGTTATTGTTACTATTGAATGTGACTTCTATAAGAAATTATTTAAGGCAGGCCCAGTACTGTGCCCTTGCATAGGAGCACATGTATTTGCCAGAGAATCAAGTGACATGTAACTCTTACTCAGGTAACTTAGTCGTCCCAGAACTACACTTGAACAATTGAACTGAGTACAAGTCTCCCTGCAGGATAGGAGGTACGTAGAGAATTTCAGTGGCAAGTATAAAAGAAAAGAAATAGGGCTGGCTTTTTTGTATGGAGTAGAGCATATTTATTATTTACAGTCAATTGAATGTATTATTTCTGGATGCTGAAAGGAACATGGTCTTTAGTTGTTTTATAGGTGAGGAAATAAACCAAATGAGTACAAGTGATTTGTATGAGATTGCCCAGCTAAGCTTTTCTTAGTACAAAGAATGGAGAGTTGAGTCCCAGAGCTGTAATGAGTATTTTGATTCCTCCTGAAATTACACTGGGCTCGCTCTTAGCTTCAAATAGGCTGTGGTTGTGAGTTCAAGTGTCTTCATTGCCTCCCCACATACCATCTTTCTGTTTGTCCAACCCCTTACTCAAATAAATAAAGGTTGAAACAGTTGAGGCACTGTAAAGGTGAGGAATTTTCTGCAATCGTATTTTAGTATAGAGAGTAAGCTCTGAATCAGAGAAGTGGTATGGTACTTTAATGTTTAGGGTAAGAATTTGAGGGAGAAGAAGAAGAACCAGTAGTGAAATAAACTGATGAGGCATTAAAAAGTAAAAGGCTCTAATAAAAATTCAAGCTTTGTTTTAACTTTACCTTCTAGGGCTTTTGTTTTGGTATTTATACTTGCTGTTCTAGATACACAGCCGGCAATTTTTATTTATAAAACAATATACATATTCAAACTGCATTCTAGTTAAGGTTACGATCCTCAGCAGCCAGGGGAAAATTATTATTTCAGACAAAATCATTTTTTGATTCTAGGTAATAAAAACTTCTGAACATCTCAATTTTTTTGTTGTTGTTGTTGATAGAACTTTATTTTTATTCATACGTGGTGCTGAGAATCAAACCTAGTGCCTCATATATTCTAGGCAAGTGCTCTACCACTGAGTTACAACCCCAACCTCCAGATGTTTTTTATTTGAATTCATCAAGTGCATAGCCACATTGAATTATTGGATTTAATAATAATTTAAATCCTAGGAATTTCTTAGTCATCACTCTCATTCCAAACTTTTTACAAATTACATTTGTAATTTCCAGCTATAAAATACTACATATACAAGCACTTAATAAATGTTTAGTTTCTATTTAATATCAAGATTCCATAATCAAAACTGGATGCAGTTGAGTGTGTATGTTTATGTCCTAGCTACTTGAAAGGCTGAGGCAGGAAGGTTGCTTGAGCTCAGGATTTTGGGGCCAGCTTTGAGCCACATATTGAAATAGTGAGACCCCCTGTCTTTTAAAAGAGAGGTTGGGGGGATGAGAATCAAGAGTTGGCTGGCATTAAGTATTTGTTAATTGTAAATAATATAGATTAGTTGCTATGTGAAATTACTTTGTAAATTGAGATACCATTAGTAAAGACTTACTGTGTTTGTCCTTAACCGTACTGCAGGAAGATTTAGGAGAAGCTAATTTTGTAAGAAATTAATTCATGTTTCTAAGAATCAGTGTAAATAGTTTGTGCTTTTAAGATAGTTCATTAGACTCCTTATGTCTAGCACTTAGAAGTGTATAGTCATGAGTGTGATATATACCTAAAAAGACTTAAATAGGCACACAAAACTACACCATTCATTTTAAGTATAAATGTACATTTTCTTTCCATCTCTTTCCATTTGTTGTATTTGCTTCCTTAGGCAGAAAAATACGTTAAGAATAACCCATTGATGATTCTAACAATATTTTAATCTTAAATGAACAGTTTTATTTGCTGTTTTCTTAAGGTCTTAATTTTAAATTATTTATGAAATATGTTCCTAAAATAGGATTAAAATGGTGTATTACACAGTGGTTGATTATTAAGAAAAAGAGTACTAGAATGTTAACTTTTTTCAGTTCAGTGTATGCTAAGTGATAAGTTTATTTGTAGGCATGCCTATTTACTTATAATTTATTTCTGCAATAGAGATTTTATTATAATGCTTATAGAATATAGTTTTTTCTTAAAATATTTATGGTTATAACTATTGAGAAAATCTGTTGAACTTATTACTGCAGAAGTCTCAAAAACCATTTTAGAAGATTTATAGGCTTTCTTTTCTAAGCTTAAATTCATTTTTATTTGCTTTTCACTTTTATATCTTTGGGTTTTCTTTTCTTAATTCTTCTTGGTCCAACATGTTGTTTGGGCTATTTTTTTTCCTACATGTTATTTCCAGAGTTATGCATCAGTATTTTGAAAATTAGGAAATTGATGAAAGATGCTTGTTATTTCTTTTGAAATTCAAATTCAGTGAAATTTTGTCATTTGTTCTTGTTTTAATTTTGTAGTAGTATTACTGTTTCTGTATATATTTGTTAACTATTTACTTTTATTTTTTTTTAACCAGGGATTGAATCCAGGGGCACTTAACAACTGAGCCACATCTCCATCCCTTTTATATTTTTATTTAGAGACAGGGTTTCCCTGAATTGCTTAGGGTCCTGCTAAATTGCTAAATTGCTGAAGCTGACCTTGAACTCATGATCCTCCTCCCTCAGTCTCCCAAGCCACACTATTTATATTTAAATTAGTCAACATTAATTTATTTTTATAACATTATTAAAAATTATTTCCATACAATATTAAAACAGTAATGACAAATAATCGCCTATAAGTGATTACCTATCTAAGTAAAAATAAAGCTCTGTTCTCTAGTATTCATAACACTGAGAGTAGGACTCTTAAATTATAATATAGCTTTTCTGTTATAATTCTGTGGTTTGCAAAAGTAGATTTTAAAAATAATTAAAGAATAAAAAAATAATTTTGTTTACTCATTCCAGGGACATAATTTGGAAAAAAGTTGCTCCAAGTACATGAATTTTCTAGATACCTCACCCTAACCATAACCTTTAAGCATTTTCACAAAAAGACTTTCTAAACTATATGTCATACCTTCCTGCCTTCTTAAAGTGTCTTTTTTTCCCTGGAGGTGTAATTTAAGCTTCTTGATGACTCAGTCATCATTTTGAATAGAAAGCATTGTACCATGAAATAGTGACATTCCATGGGTCTTTTGCCCTGTTCTCTATATAACATCTGATAATAGTACTGTTAGAAGACTATATTGTCATTACCCACCTATAATGCCAGTACCTTAAAATACTGCTAACTTTTTATTTCCTTCCAGTCTTTTCCACTTAATAATATGGTCTTTTTCTTATACAAATTTTACTTATTTATAATTATACTCTGTATGCATTTTTTTTACCTTTTATCACTTATTGAGCATATGTACTTTTCATGTTATTGTAGAAATTAATCATCTTTTTATGATTAATGATAGCCCATAAGTTAAATATTGTGTTTTTTATTGATGAATTTATTGCTGTTAGAAATAATCCTGGGATAAAAATATTTGAAATTAATTCTTACTTTTCAGTATTTGGGATTCTTAGACTACAGTCTTGCAAGTGTAATCATGGGGGGAAAGTGTCTAAAGATGTATATGGCTCCACATAGATTGCCAAGTTAATTTCCAAAGGGTTGTATTAGTTTTACACTGCCATTGGTAATTTGTTACTGATTCATCATATCTTCAGCAGCAGAGGATATTATCATTGTAATATTGTCTTTGCTAATTTGACTGAAAACATTACTTCATTATCACATATATTGATTACTTGTAGGGTTCAGCATTTTCCCTTTCTCTTGTGAATTTTTCTTCATTGTGCTATCTATCGGTTCTAAATTAGTTTTCCAGGTTGAGTTATTCATGTATTGCTACCTTAATAGAGCATCTAACTTTGTATTGCTGTAATATGCTTGGATCTCCCTTTTGTACTTGTCCAAATAAAGCATATTTATCACATTTGTAAACAATGCTGCCTCCTGGAAATGCACGAGAGATGTTATAGGTCTTTTGAGATGTGGTGTGTCTTAAGAAGCAAGTATTACCTGAAAGCTAACATTGTAGTTAGGGTAAACTGCTCCTGTCCTATACTTCCCGCTGGCATATAGGTTTCACAAAATAAATATTAAGGCAATTTTCCGTAGTGATATTAGTGGCAGTGATTGCCATTCATCCAAAACCTTGGAAAAGGATAGAGAAGGGATAGAAAGTTGGTGAGAAAGGAATTCTGTTGTCTGTAAAGAAGGTGCACACCTGAATTGGCTGCTAACTTTATTCATGGTTTTCTCTATCCCCTCAGTTTACTTCTCCAAGGAAGAGAAACTCATTCAGGTTGGCCTAAAAGAAAGGGAGAGATTTATCTTAAGTCATTCGTAGATTAGAAAATGAAAATCATCAGGAAGCAGTACTCACTGTGGTGGATCATACAGTCTTGCTCAGCCCTTCCTTCCTTCTCTCGGTGCTGGATTTCTCCTGCTTGCTTACAATTTCTGCACCTGCATTATTTTGTCTTGCTTATAGAACATGGTAATTACCTACCTGCCACATTATGACATTTTAGCTTTTGTTTTCAAAACTGGTAAATGGTAAATTATCTTAGTACTTTCTGTTCATGTTTCCAGGAAAGGAACTTCAGTTGATTTACCTCATCTTTTTTGTGTGTGTGTGTGTGCCAGGATTCATCATATGAAGGGTTGAGTGCTTAATCTGGTTTAATCGATTATTTAGGAATTGTGGTCACAAAGTATAAACTTTGCCATTAGACTCTTCCCTGAAACATGGGCTCTACAAGCCATCTAATTCCCTTCAGAAAATTAATGTACTATTAAAAATTCGAAGGGGTGGGGAGAAACTTCATAATATAGAACTAGATATTTGGTTTTTAAAATTAGAAATCATTCTTCCTTCTAATTGTAATATTGTTGATTTGTGGGTCTTAATTTTCCCTTTTTTTAAAAATAAAAGGATTAGATGTTTCCCAATGTTCTTTTCTTTCATTCTGATGATTAGATGCTATTATTGCCATTCTCTAATTAACAGTTAAAGTTTATATTGATAAATTACAATTTTGTGGATTGAGGGGAATGAATGGTGATAAGAACATGATATTCACCTGGCTATTAACTTAGTATCTCTACTTGTATGTATGGTAGATTAGCATTATCCTTGTGTCCCGCATAAGCTGAGATTCTCTTATCACATTCATTTTAATTTTTATATTTACTAATTTTTAATGTCTCATTAATCTTGGTTGAGTCTTATTGTTTCTTTGTCCCAAGGAAAAGAAAAAAATGATTAAACACTTATAGAATGTATGTTCTTGTATTTTGAACTAAACTTAATGTTATGTGGTACCATCTGTCATGACATTATTTTCTGCAAATATTTTTTCCATTTTTGTATTTTCTTTAAAGAATTTTCTTGTGATTTTTTTTTTTTTTTACTTCTTTTGCATGCTATGAGCACCACCATTGATCAGCTACTTAGTTTTTCCTTTTATGTATTTCTTTCAGATTGATTAAATTCATATCTGGTTTAATATTCGCCACTTGATTTCAATTTTTCTTTGTTTCTCTTTATTTTTCCAAAATTTCTCTTTTGATTTCTCTATTTATTTAGAATATCACCTCTCTTAGTCCATTTCTGTTGCTATAACAAAATACTTTAGACTGGATAATTTATAAATAACTTTTTTCTCACAATTCTGGAGTCTGGGAAACCCAAGAACAAGGCACCAGCAGGTTGTATGTCTTCTGGTAAAGACTCTGCTTCATAAATAGTGTCACTTGGCAGAAGGTGAGTGAAAGGGCCAAACAGGCCCTCTGAAACCTTTTTATAAGGGAACTAATTAATCCCATCAATGAGGACTTTGCCTTCATGATTTAATCACCTGGTAAAGGCCCTACCCAGAGATTAAGTTTTAACATAAATTTTAGGAAGATACAAATTGTTCAGATCATAGTATCATCTCATTTAAACAAGTTAAATAGCCCATTTTTGTTGCGTATTCTTTGATCGTCAAAAGTAGAATAAGTAAGCCAGGCATGGAAGCACATACCTGTAATTCCAGCAACTCGGGAGGCTGGGACAGGAGGATCACTAACTCAAACCCAACCTCAGCAACTCAGCGAAACCCTGTCACTCATAAAATATGAAAAAGGGGTGGGTATGTGGCTCAGTGGTTAAGCAACCCTGGGTTCAATCCCTGGTACCAAAAAAAAAATTTTTTTTAAATAATGTAAGTAATCTTCATTTTATGTTATCTGATGGTACAAACTGCCTTCGGTAAATCTGAGTTTTAGCACAGTTCTAGTCGGGAGCGTAGTGTGAAGGCAGTATATTCTCATTTAATCTTCTTATTTTCATTTAGACCCATTTCACAGATGACTAAATTGTGGCTCACAAAGGTTTACTAAAAAAGACAAATTGGGAGAACGGGGATTGAACCCTGTATATATGACTCTAGATTCCATGCTTCCTCTACTCTTATCTTCCTATTTGCCAGCAACAAGTAGTGTAGAATAGTATTCAGCTTAGGAAATAAAATTATAAAAATTGATTTCCTTTCATTAGTTTTTTCTGCTGTGTCTGACTTCCCATAATTGGAACCTGACTAATATATGCTCTTGTTATGTGTGAGTGAGATTTCAGTGAAGAAATGAAAAAATTAGATAAACATTAATGCTAATCAGACTACTAACATTTTACCATTTTTTAAACCTTTCTGTTTTACTGCTTAAACTGCTCTCTTTTCTCTTTCAGCCCTTGCCAGTGAACATAGTGCTGTGTTCTTTTTTTTCTGTTTTCACTTGAATCGTGAAATGTTGAATCAACACATTATACTTAATCAAGGATAGTTTTGGATATGAATGAGAAATCCCAGAACCCTCTCATTCAGAATGTTAGGAGCAATCTAACTAACTGCAGTGAAACAACATACTTGTTACTAAAATGATCTGTAATAGTTACCCCCATGTGCTAATTTTTTATACCTTTATTTTATTTATTTATTTTATGTGGTGCTGAGGATCGAACATGTGTGAGGGAAGCGCTTACCACTGAGCCATAATCCTGGGCCCCATGTGCTAATTTTTTCTCTCTCTCTTTTTTTTAAAAATTCTAATTTGTTATATATGAGAGCAGAATGCAGTTCAATTCATATTACACAAATAGAGCACAATTTTTCATGCCTCTGGTTGTACACAAAGTAGAGTCACACCATTTGTGTTTTCATGTTCTTAGGGTAATGATGTCCGTCATTCCACCATCTTTCCTACTCATGCTTCCTGCTAATTTTTTTAAAAAATTATCAGGTTGGTGTTCTATCAACTATACAGGTATCCTCTCACTTCATAAATAAGGACAGTAGATTCTAAAATATTGAATCAAATCTTTTATTGACTTAATTTGTAATTTCTGATGTGTTTCACAGAAAAATATTTGGCCACTTGCATCACAGCAACTTTTACCAGTTCCTTAAATTCAGTTAAGTGCAGTTATAATCAGTGACTTGCCTGTTGCTCTTAGATTTTTAATCATTCAAAGCCAGTACTTTATTGAGAGAGATCATAGTCTTCCAAGAGTACTTCAGATTTGTCTCCATCTTTTATACTTGCCCACATATAAAGCAGCAAGTAATAAACAGTGGAGAGCAATGTTACTTTAAGACAAGTCACTCTTTTAATTGATCATATGTACATATTTAATGGACTATGAATTAAAGAAGCAGTTTGGAGTAGAAGAAACATTGAACCCCAAATAGGAAGATATTCATTCCAGCTCAATTCTTAACATTTACTTGCTGAGTGACTTTTAGCAAGTTTTATCACTGATACTATTTCTTCATCTCACAGGGAATTTTGAAAATTAACTAAGATAAAACATGAGGTACTTTGAAAATAATTAAGTACTTGAAACCATTTGACAGTGATCAGACAATATTCTGAAATGGAATTTACAATCAATACTTAGAGAAGACTCCCCCCCCCCCCCCCCCCCCCCCCGTTTAAATCTGTCACAGAGGGCTGGGGTTGTGGCTCAGTAGTAGAGTGCTCACGTAGCACGTGCAAGGTCCTGGGTTCAATCCTCAGCACCACATAAAAATAAATAAATAAAATAAAGGTATTGTGTCCAACTACAATAAAATATAAATTGTTAGGAGCCACAGCAAAAATATTGATACAGGCACCTTTGGATTTTATTGACTGCCAGCCAGCAATTCACATTCATATGGTAATTGGACTCATGCTGTCTAGCTGGGCCCATTTTCAGGACTCAGGTTACTCATGTCACTCTTGTAATGGGAGAGTTCCCATTGGTTGGGAAAGGATGGTAGGAGGGTGTTCCAGGGGAAGGGGAAACCGCTCGGCTCAGGTAGAACACACACGTGGCGGACCCACCTGTTAGGGGACACACACGGCCTCTCTCTAAATAAAACTTTGTCTCAGTTTGACTGGCTTGTGTTCTTGTGCCCAACCGGGTTGCAAGATTGCAAGCCCGCGTGCACTGACAGCTCAGCAGGGAATCGCTCAGCAGGGGTGCCGCAGGCAGTGTTCGGCAGCAGGAGCGGGACTCAGCCGGCCCGGGACCGGGCAGTTTGCGGCAATAAATATTAAAAAAATCTGTGTCATAGAAATAACTATTTGAGTAGAGTTGAGACAGACAATGGCAATAGTCCATGGAACTATTTAAATAAATAATTTGCCAGTTGAATGTAGCAGTGGACAGTTACTAGTAAAGTCCATTGATGAATACTACGATGCTAAAACAATCAGGAATCTAATTTACTTATTTTGTGATATTGGTTTTAACACATGGACTTCTTATTTTAGGAGAGTTTGCCTTTAGTTTTATGAATGACTTAATATCCATTTGAAGGAAGATGTGGTTATCATTCTCAGCATAAGTTGACTTGCTTTACAAATTTAAATCATATTTTGCCAAAGACCACAGTTTTCTAGCTTGTTTTACTTTTAATTTATTGGAAATAAATGCTTATGTTCTTCCCCCCAACTTGACTTTGCCTAAGTTTCCTTTTTTTATCAAAGAACGTAAGTGCAATTCCTCACCCAAACTGTCATTGTTAAATTGCAGAGTCAATGAATATTGTACTTACTAACTTCTTTACTAAGTAGTACAAATTATTAAGTAACTTTAAACAATATGTTCTTATGTTTTGGTTTTCATCAAAGACTTTTTTTTTTTTTTAGTGGTCAGTTATGTTTCCATATTAATCAGAGGAGTCTGCATTCTGTTCCTCTTGTCCTGTTTTCTAGTACAACTAGCACACTGCTACTCATTAGAGGAAGAAATAATGAAACTTGTCAGGGGCAGGTATATTGAGTTAATAAGTAGTCCTCATCTAGCTGTAAGTTCTCAGTGATAATAATGTGCAGTCAATGTTGAGAACCATGGAGAGTGTGACCAACTGTGAAGGTTAAATTAGTTGTTGAACCAGGGAGTTAGTGTTTACCGATCAAGAAAGTTGTTCATTTCTTGATGATGCATGGAATGGAAAGGTAAAGAGAAGAGTGCCCAACAACATTCATGGTTGACATACTGTTGAGTTCTTTTAAGCGGTAGTCACATGTTCATGGGGGTGACAGACTGAAAATAATACGGCAGTGTGGTTCAGTGCATCAGTTTCTGAAGTCAGATGCATTTGGGGTTGAGTACTGGCTTTGCTTATTACTGTCTGTGTGACCTTGGACACATTGCTTAAGTTCACTTAAGCCTGTTCCTCTTCTGCAAAAATAGAAATAATAATAGTACATACTCAAAATTAAATGAGATCATGCAATTAAAGAACTTAACATGATAAGTAACACACAAAAGCAACTCATTAATGATAGCCCGGTTGCTGATATTGCCAGGCACAATCTAGACTTTGGAATTACAAATCTGGTATTGAATGTACTCTGCCACATACAAGCTGAATAGGCTGCTTAACTTCTTAGAAACCTCAGATATATAAAATGGATTTGATACCAACCTCATAGTACTGTTGTGAATATTAAATGAGCTGAAGTGTAAGAAGTGCCTGCTTACAGATTGGGTTGAATTTTGACATTTTATCACCCACATCTTTTGTTACCAAACTTTTTTTTTAATGTTTGTTAGTAAGTTTTTTAGTATTTGTGTATCCTTCTAGTTATCTTAAAGGTCTCCCTGTACTCTAAGAATACATTTATTTAATTTTTCAAGAACCTATTTTCCATTTTCTTTTTTTTTTATATTAATTGTCCAGTTCTTAGATGGCAATAAGTTTATAATGCCAGAAAATCAAACTTTTTTAACTTCTTGGCATAATTCTTCCAAGTGATGAATTAGACCATCCCTAATCAATAAATCAAGGATGATTTAAAACCCATGTGTTGCAGGGCATATGGCCCATATCTGTGATCCCAGCTACTGAGGAAGATGGGGCAGAAGGATCAAGTTCAAGGCCAGTCTCAGTAATTTAGTGAGAATCGAAGCAACTTAGATCCTGTCTCAATAAACAAAAAAATAGGGCTCAGAATGTAGCTCAGTGGTAAAGCACCCCTGGGTTCAGTCAGTCCCCCAGTACCAAAAAACAAACAACAACAACAAAATGTCCAACACCACGGAGCACATGTTGTCTTCCTTGCCCTTCTAACTGATTGAGTTCATTTCCTCAACTAGCTTGAGCTCAGTAGTTTTGATTCTTCCCCCACTTCTCTCTTGATCTAAAACCTCTGACTACTGTATAAAATCCCTTAAAGGACTTTCTGGTTCCACTGATTATAATATAGTTTGTTCAACAGTCTATTTGATTCTTTGTTGTTTAAAAAATTTCAGTTTTTAAAAGTTATTAACCAACTGCTTATAGATTTTCCCTTTGTATCTGAATTTTGGTGCAAGTTTTATTAAATAATTATTTTCTTTAAATACCATGCTCTTTTTAGACCACTGGATAGCTCTGGTATTTTGTTTTGTTTTATTTTTCCTTCCTTGCTCATGATAGCATCTTTTTGTAAAAAACAAGTATAGGAGACATTTACTGTGGAAGTCTGCATGGTCAGCAAGTGATTCAACAAATTTCTTAATTTATCTGCTTTTTAAATGAAAATAATACTTGACACCTACTTAAGGGATATTGGGAAGTTTAGATTTAGACTCTTTTAACTCATTTACTCAATGCTACTGAAATATCTCATTTTTATATTTTCATACTATACCCACACTGTTTTCTAAGATCTGTTAAGATTTTTATAATACTGAAATATGATTTTTACTTTTTTCTTATCTCTTCACTTAAGTATCAAGTATATATTCTTTTTTTAAAAAAATTATTTTTTAGGTGTAGATGGACACAACACAATGCCTTTATTTTTATGTAGCGCTGAGGATCGAACCTGGGTTCCACCCATGCTAGGCGAGCACTCTACTGCTGAGCCACAATCCCAGCCCCAAGTATATACTCTTTATTATGTAGTTTTTTAAATGATTATTTCCCCAGTTTATAGAGATGGATATTTCTGTTGGAAATCCACTGTAGCAGGGACCTAGAGAGTGGACTCTGGAGCCAGATTAGTTGTGTTTGAATCATGGTCTCTGTGCCTCAGTGTATCTATCATATCCACCTGTATTAGTCATCTTTGTCACTGTGATCAAAATACCTGACAGGAACAATTTAGAGGAGGAAAGGGTTATTTGGACTCATTTGTTTCGGTTTCAGAGGCTTTAGTCCATGTTTGGCTGGTCCATTGCTTTGAGCCTGAGATAAGACAGAACTTCATGGTGGAGTGGCAGAGGAAAGCAGCTCAGTTTATGGCAGCTAGAAAGCAGGTGGGGGGGGGAGTTGGGGGGTGGCGGGGGGGGGGGTCTTAAGACAAGTATAATTCCCAGGGACACACCACCAGTGACCTATTTCCTCTAACCATGCCCTATCCACCTATAGCTTCTACTACCTCCCAGTAGTCCATCAGGTTATTAATCAATCAAATGGATTAATCCACTGATAAAATTAGATTCTTCATGATCCAGTCATCATTACCCCAAAGCCCTGCCTCTGGACATTCTGATTTGGGGACCAAGCCTTCAATACATGAACTTTTGGGAGGACAATTCAGATCCATAGCCTGTGATTAGTATTAATATGTCATAGAGTTGGGCTGAGGTGGTGGCTCAGTGGTAGAGCGCTCAACTAGCGTATGCGAAGCTCTGGGTTCGATCCTCCATACCATATAAAAATAAATAAAATAAAGATATTGTGTCCAACTACAACTAAAAAATAAATATTTAAAAAAATATGTCATAGAGTTGAGATTAACTTAGTTAACATGTGTAACTGCTTAGAGTACTGGCTGATAATCAAAAAGCAATAGCTGTCACCATTATTGACCAAAAAAATAGAATTTTAGTCTTTAATAGTTAAGGACCAGAATTTTGGCTCTCTGATACATGACTATCATTCCCCTAACAAACTAGAGGTCCTTTTTTCCCCCTAGTACTGGATATTGAACCCCTCAGGGGTGCTTTATCACTGAACTACATCCCTACCCTTTTATTTTGAGAATAGGGTCTTATTAAATTGCCCATGTTGGCCTCAAACTTGACATCCACTTGTCTTAGCCCCTGAAATAGCTGGGATTACAGGTCTGCACCAGGATGCTAGACTTGGAGCTGCATTTGAGATGCAGGTTGGGCAATTAGGTCTTCTGAGGTTCTTCCTGCCCATATGCAGCCTGATACAGTTTCAAAATCATTTTTGTTTAAATTTTTTATTTCTTCTTTTTACTTACACATGAATGTAGAATGTATTTTGACATATATACATGGAATATAACTTCCCATTCTATTGTTGTACATGATGTGGAGTTACGCTGGTCGTGTATTCATATATGAACATAAGAGAGTTATGTCTGATTCATTCTACTGTCTTTCCATTCCCATCCCCTCTTTCCCTTCTTTCCCTTTAGTCTAATCCATTGAATTTCTGTTCTTCGCTCCTTTCTCCCTTATTGTGTTATCATCTGCATATCAGAGAGAACATATTCAGTCTTTTGTTTTTTGGTATTGGCTTATTTCACTTAGCATGATAGTCTTCAGTTCCATCCATTTACCAGCAAATGCTATAATTTTATACTTCTTTATGGCTGAGTAATATTTTAGTTTGAATATGTACCACATTTCTTTATCCATTCATCTGTTGAAGGGCACCTAGGTGGGTTCCATAGTTTGGCTATTGTGAATTGAGTTGCTTACAAACATTGATGTGTCTATGTCACTATAGTATGCTGAGTTTAAGTCCTTTTCAAAATCATTTTTATTACAAAACTTAGCTATAGAGCAGAAGATGAACCTCTCTTTCCTCATTTTTAATCGAGTCTTTTAAAATATTTTTGTAGTTATACAGCATGCCTTAATTTTATGTGTTTATTTTTATGTGGTGCTGAGGATCGAACCCGGAGCCTCACATGTACAAGGCAAGTGCTCTGCCACTAAGCTACAGCCCCAGCCCTTTAATCATGTCTTCTATCAATTTATACCCCCTTCACAAACTTCCTATTAGCTGTAGTATCTTTACTAACAAGATCTATGAAGTCTTCTTAGCATCTGCCTTCTTTTTGTATTTACTTTTTGGAATTCTTGTAAGGAAGTTCTTTCCTGACTTCCTAACTGGGTTAGCATAATGTCCTTGAAGCCCCACCTGCCATAGCCATTCTTCACTGATGCAAAGTTGTTCTCTGGGAATGTCCTTATGACTGAGATGCTCTTGTCATTTACTGAGTAGGACTGAGGGGGTCGGGATTGTGACTCAGCAGTAGAGGTCTCACCCAGCACATTTGAGGCACTGGGTTGGATCCTCAGCACCACATAAAAATAAATAAATAAAATAAAGACATTGTATCCAATTGTAACTAATAATTATATATATAATATATATTATATGTGAATTATTTATATATATATATTTATATTTATATATAATATAGATGAATTATCCTGAGTCCTGTATGACATGTGAGTAGCCCACTAGATGGTCATGAAAGTAGAAAACAGTATTTTTAAGAGTTTTCAGAACCAAGCCCCTAACTCAGTTTTTACTTATATACTTTTGGCAGGGTTATAATACATATCAAATTTTACCAGGATAAAAAATACTGTATTATTGAACGATGATTGTACTTTGTTTTGTTTGAAACTCTACCATGAATTGTTCATAATTTTGGGAAGTTGTGTCACTGGTGGCAACATTTATCACATTTATAGTGATTTAACATATAGGCAGAAACATCTGACTGCTTGGCAAATATTTGTTTGCATTTAGTTGAAATGAGAAGGAAAGAAAAGCTGTGAACCCAGTGGGGGAAAAGCACTTCCCTTTCCTGGAAGAATACATTTGCTTTTCACTTTTCCTATTGCACTCTGTCATAATTCATTCATAGATGGTACATGTATCTCTCTCACTAAAAGAGAATTTGGTGGGGACAGGAACTGTATTTTACTTGCCTTTGAATCGCCAGTGCTCACCAAGCACAAGGTAGTTGCTCAACTTAATATTTATTCAGCTGAATTAATAGCAAAACAATAGTATTCAACAAATTTTTATTTAATCATACTGTGTTATGCAAAGAGGACAAAAAGACACTGACCTGCTCTAAGGAACACAGACAGACCTGGAAATAATTATAATACAGTTGGACAGTTTCTAGAATGGAAATGGCTGTAAACTATAATTCTGTAATAAAAATACCTTTAAGATCCTAGAAACATGTCACTGGAGAGAAACAGTATTCAGTATCAATCATAATGCCAAAGCAGACTCTCAAGAACTATTTGGAAATACAGTGGATGGAAGTAGCTTTATAGAGTAGAAAGGAGTTTGCAAAATGGTTGAATTTGAAGAGGGTATTCCAGAAATGAAATCCCTATTCAAAAACTGAGCAGAATGAGAGGTGCAGGAAGAATTGTTAGAGCATAAATTTGGGGACTTGAGTTGGAAACTAAGAAATAAACACTGCCCCTAAAGGTGATGGACCATTTCCCCAAGAGCCTTCTTCCATGAATTAGATTTTATCTTGAAGATAATAGAAAACCATTGGCTTAGTTATTAAAACTACCTTCTTCAACTCATACTCTGTTCTAGGTGCTTATAACCCTAATACAGAGTAAACATAGTCCCATTTTATAGTTGAGAAACTGAGGCTTAGAGAGATTAACTTGCACAGGTGAATTGAGAAACTAGGATTCAAACTTGGGTCAGTTGAGCCCATACCTCCTGTCTTGCTATTTAAACTATATATTACATCCCCTCCAGAGGGAAGAAGCTAGGTATTTTTACTGTCTTCAACTAGTCTTCATTTTTTTTAAGTTGTTGATGGACCTTTATTTTATTCATTTATTTATATGTGGTGCTGAGAATTGAACCCAGTGTCTCACACATGCTAGGCAAGTGCTCTATCACTGAGCCACAACCCCAGCAGTAGTCTTCATTCTTTATCACATCATTTTCAATTGCAGCAAATTTAAAATTTTAATGTAAATTGTAAATTAGCAGTATGGGACCTAGTATATGATTTGGTCTTCAGAAGATCCACAGTGGTATCCAGTCACTTATATCTTAAAAGCTGCTTTTTATTCTGATACTATCTTCTATCCACTTATTCTTCAAAGAACTGTCTTTTTGCTTAATGCCTTTTTTACTCATCATTGAGTGTCCCAGCCAATCAGCATGATTTGTATATTCTAAAGAAGAAAAATTTGAAGGACTACTTCCTTGTTATTTATTTATGTTCCTATTTTGGGGGACATTCAGTATGCAAAATAAATACCTTGTGTAGTAATGATTTAAAATTGATTAAAAATCAGATTTAAATCTTGATATTTAATATATTGTTTATTATATAAATAAATGATTTCTACCTCATATAATAATACTGGTGTGTTGGTTAATTTGAAGTACTTCAGATGTTATCTAATTAACCTTACAATAGCTCTGGCTACAGAAATAAGGTTCTTACTAATTTTAGTGGATATTAAAATGTAAGTTCAGGAGATGGCTAGTGGTGATGGTTGTACAACAATGGGAATATACTTAATGCCACTAAACTGTACATGGAAAACAGTGAATTTTGTGTATGTATATTTTATCACAGGTTGTGTTTTCTTTTGTTGTACTGGGGATTGAACTCAGGGGCACTCAACCACTGAGTCACATCCCCAGCCCTATTTTACATCACATCTAGTTGTTTAGCACTTCGCTATTACTGAGGCCGGCTTTGAACTCAAGATCCTCCTGTCTCGGCCTCCTGAGCTGCTGGGATTTCAGGTGTGCTCCACCAAACCCGGCCTTATCACATTTTTTTTAATAAGATTAGATACAGAAGTTCAAAGTGTCCTGAGGTCTCTCTTCAAGTCAAATATTATCAGTCAAGTATTTTTGAGAGCCTTTGTTACAGATAGTTTGAATCAGATATAGGAAAACACCATCCTATCAACATAGTCTGATCAAATTAGATATTCTTAATGCTAAACTTTTCGAAAAAGAAAAATAATCCTATTTATTTTAGTGCAGGGATAAAGAGGGAAGCATGGTATGACCTGATATTATGGTGCAGCAATCATTAGGATGGATATGATTAAGATGCTTTTCAAACTTGACCTCTGTTGGTCCCTGGGTTTCTGTTCAAAAGTACAGTAGAACGTGAAAGTGGACTTTCAAATGTCACCTCAACAGGTAGGTTTTGTGCATGGTAGCAGTTCAAACTCAAAACTAAGACTAAGGCCCAGACTCTTAGGTTCCCCACCACTACTAGTAACAAGAAATTAAATTGTTATTCAAAAAATTCAAAGAACAACCTAGGTGATATGAAATACTCATATTGTTGGTAAGTATGAATTGCATAACTTTTTGGAAAGTAATCTGGTAATAACTGTTAGGTTGACTTAATAATGCCACAGGGTTGCCACTACTGTGTAGGAACAATGATACAAGAATTTTTTTGCTGTGTTTTTCATAGTGGCAAAAAAAGTAGAGGCACTCTGGAAGTCCGTCAGGAAGTAGTTGGACAAATTATGCTCTATTCATTATAAAGACCAAAGTGCATCTATTAAAAAGTGAGTGAAATCCATGTGTGTTGAGGTGGAATAATGACCACACTATATTATATGTGAAAATATTGTTGGGTTAGTGTGGTATGAACTATAAAAAAAATTAAGAATAAAAGTATACTGTTTGAGAATAGAGAAAGGTGTAGAAGGATTCATATCAAACTGTTAAAGATGTCTTACAGAGAAGTAAGCTTTGCCAGTAGTATTGAATTAACTTTCCTTGTTTGATCATGTTGTTTGGTTTATAATAATGTGGCTTTTGTTACTTTTTTAAAGTTTTTTAAGTTAAAAGATGGAAGGGGAGAAATGTGTAGTGACTGAATGGGCACGAGAGAGATTGGCACTAGTTAATGATCTCCATATTAAGCGAAAGGTGTTGGTCACACAGGTGTATTCACTTTGTAACAATCCATCTAGATGTTTGTACAAACTTGTGTCTATATTATCAATTAAACATTTATAAAAATTATAACAGCAATACAATGGAATAGCTATGTTTTATTAAAATATTTTATTAACTATGTAATAAAGTCAAGCTAGAAACAGCCCCATTTTTATAAAATAGAGTGTACATATAAACAGAATGGAGGCTGAGATAAAAGTACAGCAATATCAATAAATATGTCTAGATGATGATCGTAGTTTTTTGGGTTTTAATTTTTGTTTTTAACAACAATTTAGGACTGAGGACGTAGCTCAGTGGTAAAGCACCCCTGGATTCAATCCCGCTATCCCCTCAAAGAAGAGTTTTCTAGGTTATTTAGGAAGTCAGTAGAAGGTGGTAAGCAAAGTCAGATTACAGGATATTAAGCAGAAGATAAAGGTGAAGAAGAGAGGAAAGAACATGAAAGAAAGAAAGAAAAGCTAACTAGAGAGCTATAGCAAGAAATTTTTCTTTTAACCTTTGCTAGGACTTTTACTAATTTCACCTGTCAAACTATCACGTAAAAGTCATATTAAAAATATCTCCTTTATCAAGTTCAATTTGGCTTTGTAAAATAATTCATGCTTGATACTTAAGTTTGTCGTTTTTGTTTAATCATTTCACTTTAATAAAAGTGTGTCATTGATATAATAGTTTCAGTTGACTAGCACTTGCAACTTGTAGTAGCTTAAGACACAGGACTTTACTCGCAGTCTTTACTGAATAACAATAGTAATTTATGTGAAGATACTGTAATAGAATTAAACACCATCCAATTGTAAAATTACACTTGCTTTTTTTCTTCAGCCCTAATTCCTTAGTTGGAGAATGTAGTTAGTTCCTGATGAAATTTCACCTACTGAGTTCAAAAGTTGAAGTTTATGAAAGAATGAAATTTTATTTTAGCCAAATTCTACAAAGGTTGCATATAATGTTCTCGAAGTGTGGGTTGTGGTTATTAATGTGGCATCATTAGTTTAAATATTTAATATCAGAAAGAGTAACATTTTTATTCTCACTAGTTATGGTTGACCTATCAGGGGAATTAACTGCCCCCCCACCCATTTCAATCATTCGTCTTTTTTCCACCATGTTTACTTAACATAATGATCCAAGACGGATTTCTTCAGGTGTTTTGAAGACGTTTTAATAAGGACTTGACTTTTGATTACCTTTAAATCAGTAGTACTCTGAACAGAATGAGTTGAGTTGGAGAAATCTGCGTGGCACTAGGACCCAGGGGGCTCCCGTGAGCGGATCTTGGGGCCAGATTGCAAATTCGCGGTGACTCAGTCTGGTCGGCTCCTTGCGCTCGGCGGCCGCGGCGGCAGCAGCGGCAGCAGCAGACGTTGGCGGCCGAGCTGCTAAGAGCAGTTCCGCCGGGCTTCACTGTCCGAGACTTCCTTTGGGGCATCCCAGGCAGGTCCAAGGCGTCTAGGGCGATATGGGGTGGTCGTGGTGGGGAAAGGAGGTTGCTCTGCGCGGGCAGCCCTCCGGCCTGTGCACGGGGAGTAACATTTGCTCCGTCTCTTCCTGTGTCTGGCTTTATTTGCAGCAAACCAAGATGGAGTATGAGTGGAAACCTGACGAGCAAGGGCTTCAGCAAATCCTGCAGCTGCTGAAGGAGTCCCAGTCCCCAGACACCACCATCCAGAGGACCGTGCAACAAGTATCCTTCCCAAGGCCTGCCCGCCGCCCGCGCGGCTTGCCCGGCTCCTCGCGCCCGGGGGTTCGCCGCCCCTCCCCCCGGCCCGCTCCCCGCCCGCCTGCGCGGGGAGGCCGGCCGCCGCGGCCCCTGCCCTGCGCCTCGCGCACGCGGCCCTCGCGCCCTACCGGGGCGCCGCCGCGTGGGGCTCGCCTCCGAGCGGCCGGCTTCCGGGCCGCCGCCCGAGATCGCGACATGTGCGCTGCCGGGCAGCCACGTCCCCGCCCGCCGCAGACCTGCCGAGGGGGTGGGGAGCGGCGCGGCGGGAGCGGCCCGGGCCCACACAATGCGCCCCGCGGGGTGGGGGCGGCAGCGGCAGCGCCAGCGCGCGAGGCCCGGTGGAGGGAGCTTTCGAGAGCGGAGCTGCACGACCGCTGGCCGGCTAGGGATGGGTGGAGCTGGCGCGGGGTTTGAACTGCTACGGGGTTGGGCTTGGGGTTTTCTCCAGGGCCCTTTCCCTGAAGGGTATGAAGAGCTGCAGGTGGGAGAAAGGGGTCTCTGCTGGGGTCTCATTCCGGGCCGCTTGTGTTAACACCTGTTGCGAGCTCCCTAACTCTCAAATGAGATTTTATTTTTAAAGCTTTGGCCCAACCTGTCGGTGCAATTACCTAATTGGTTATGGAGTGTGCTGTTGTAGCGGTCCTGTTGCTACAGTTTTAGAAAAGGTGGAAAAGAAGCGGCAAAACAACCGCTGTGTATGATAACTTCTGAGGTGCCCTAAACTGCGCAGAAGCCCTTACTGGGTCCAGTAAAAGAAACAAATTCACTTAACCAGATCATGAATAACCTTTTTACCCGTGGCCTGTTAAGCCCAAAGAAGCTAATTCTTTAAAAATCTTAAGTCTGTTATTTTTATTGTCATTAAGCAGCAAATTACTTAATCTGGAATTTGGTAAGCTCTTTCATATTTGAGTTTGTTTAAATTTAAGACACTAAAGTTAAGGTTTTATTTATCAGAGTTTCAAAGTAGCACTGCATTGCTGTAACCTAAAGCCTCCAATAAATGAATTAAGTATACTCAGCTTCTTGATTAATGTAACACTGTCCTTTTAAAAATGGAGGGGATAATAATTTAGATCTGCTTGAATTTTTTTTTTTTTTTTTTTTTTTTTTTTACACTTTTCTGTTTTGATACTGCTGGTACTAAAGAAAGAACAGTAGTTCGGGATATATTGGAACTTTTATCAGAACTCTGTTATGACTCGGTCTTATGTTGTCAAAGCTCTGTGACTGATAGAAGTTGACATTTAATTAATTGTAGGTATTGTTTGCCACAATTATTAAGATTCTTAAGTTAGTCAGAATTGCATTGTAATTTCTTGTTTTACTATGTTCATTAAGTACCTTTTATACATCCCAGTACTGTGCTTGGTCAGTTCTAGTAGTCATTTTACAGTTTATTGTGTACATGAAAAAAAAAAAAAAAAACCTATATATCCTCTGAGTAAGAGCAAAGTAAATTGTTGTTCTTGAGAAAGGAAAACAGTATTTTAATTAAAAATAATATGCTCTGCTTTATATTTTCACAGTGCTAATAATGAACTCTGTTCTTTTGTGTCTTCTAAGGATATAATGTATTTAATTATTGTTTTGTATAGGCTTGAGCACTTTTTGAAAGACTGTTACAGTAGCATAAATAAGTATAGCTTCAAGTTGTAAGAAAGTAAGCCTTATCGGGAAATATAGAAAATTTATTATATCAGTACACTGTTAATCTTGACCATTCACCAAAACAAGTAATCGTTGTCTGGGTTTTTCTTGGAGAAAGTAATTATACCTCAGAATTTTACTAGAGACTGTGTTTGATTAGAATTTATATTCAGTCTTTTATCCATTTTGAGAGTAAACACAAATGTGATATACCTCACATTTGTATCAGGGATTTAATCAGATTTAAGTCCATTCAGTAAAAAATATTTTCATCTTTCTGTGTAGTAAAATATTTGGCGAATGTATTAAGGGTTGAGAGTCAGGGCTTGAAGAAAAAAATGTAGAGCATTATGCCACATATCTGCCAGCCTTGGTAAAATACCTGCAAATTTGTGTCACCAGACATGTTAGATCTTTGGGGAAAGGGGTTATAGAACTATTCTATATTGCTGACTTTTTATAGGGTTTAGGTTTGGTGTATAGGTTTAGGCATAAATGGCATTTTTTTCTTAAATATCCCCCCTTCCATTAAAAGCCTGTTTTATTAAGTTAATTTCCCTAAATGCTCTTCACCTTTAAAAAAACTTGTTCTCGTTTTTATGAAATGTTTTTCTTTTTTTTTTTTTTTGTATTTTATACTGAAATAACTTCTTCGGTGCCCCCCCCCCCCCACTTCATTCTCTGATGTTGGGGATTGAACCCAGGGCTTCATGCATGCTAGGCAAACACTCAAGTCAACTGAGCTATAACCACATCCTTTGGCCTTAATGTTTTAAAATTGTTAAATCTTAAGAATTTTATTTTGAAAAATAGTTTTGCCATATTGAGCATGCTGAAGCTGGAACGTATGTTGTGTTGAATATAATTGATCTAATTTTAGGTGTAAAAGCACCTAAGGATTTTAACAAATAGTGTGCTTTTGAACTACACTATCAATAATTAGATTTAACAAGATACCTTAATCTCAGTAAAAAGTGGAAAACAAAAAATATCACAGAAAATACTCTTGATTATTAGATTTTAAAATGCTTAATTTCTTCCTTGGATTACACAAAGAAGTTTCCTTAACTACTATTTGTTCTAGAAACTGGAACAACTCAATCAATATCCAGATTTTAACAACTACCTGATTTTTGTTCTTACAAAATTAAAATCTGAAGGTAAGTAGGGTTTGTGTTGATAACTATTTGAAAGTGTCTCTAAGACACTGTGAAGACATTCTGGGAATTGTTTATTTTCAAATAATTTCATTTTCTATTAACCACATGCTTAATATACATGTTATATGTAGAGTCTTAGGTTTACTACCCTTTAAGCTTTAAAATGTTTAATAAACATTCAGTTGTTCGTGGGTATTTATATAATATATTCATTCTTTGCAAATGAAGAATATGTTACAAGTCTACCTTGGGTGTTTTGCTTCATTCCATATACAGAAATATAATAAAGATTGATTTGTTTCAGTATACAAATTGAAGTCGAGATTTAATTAACTGAATTTGTGTTCATTATAAGAAAAAATTAAAGTTATGTAGCCAAAGTAAATTATTTATCAGATAATTATTGATGATCTCTTTAGTTGTGTATGTCTACACTCTTTTTTAAATAACTATATTTTATTTTTTAAGTTATCTAATCAAAAAACAAACAACCAGGTGCAATGGTGCACGCCTATAATCCCAGCTACCTAAGAGGCTAAAGCAAGAGAATCTCAAATTCAAAGCCAGCCTGAGCAACTTATTGAGACCCTGTCTTAAAAATAAAATTTTGAAAAGGGTTGGGGATGCAGCTCAATGGTAAAACACTGGACTAGCATGCATGAGGTCCTGACTTAATCCTCAGTCCCATAGGGAAACATTTTATAAAAAATGATATCATTCTCTTTATAAATAAATTTGTAACTTTTAAAAAACTTTTTAATAGTATACATGAAACTTTTTCATTAATTTACAATTTTAAATTCTTAACAGTTTAAAGGCCAACAACTTTGATTTTTTTTTTTTTAATGTGACAGTCATTTGCTTATTTCTAATACAGGTAGTATAGTCCTGTGAACTTTATTTCATAAATATTTATTGAGCACCTCTGTCAGGCAGTTTGAGTACTGAGTATTCCCTTCCTGGAATATTGTTAGACTGGCCTTTAATGAAAGTACTGTCCCCTATTGAATGATTAGTGTTTTAGAAGCCATAGTAAAAACACTGCACTTGGAGTTGTGAAATAATGAGTTTTATTTAGACTCTGACACCATTTAACCTCCACTTGCTTCTTTCAGCTATAAAATGCCTGTTAGACGAGATTTCAGCTCCAAACTCTAGCAGGTTGTATTTAGATTTTGATAATTCATATTCAGTACAGTGATTTCTTTTGAATCATTTTCAGATGATTTGCTGGTTAATTTTGTGGGTTTTGTGATTGAAAAACATAGTAGGGAATTTAAAACTCTAAATCTAGCTTTTGAAAAACTAGGAATTCTCTCAACATATCTTAATCAGCAATAAATGTTCTAGTTTGATGGTATGTTTATGATACATTGTTTATTTATTTTGGCTGTATCAGGGGTCGAACCTGGGACCTCATACATACCAGGCAAGTACTCTACTGCTGAACAACATTCAACACCCTTTTTTCTCAATATAAAGATTGTTCCCCGCAGTAGTGTAACACTTGGTATTTCTACTTGTATGGGCCTGTCAATTTTTTCCCCCCAGAAGATTAGAACATAGGTTCTATCTAATTTTCCTTTAAAAAGAATTAGTAATAATGTTCGCATTGTGTCCATTCACATTACAGAAGGAATATGTAAGTAATATCTTTAAATGAAAATGCTTATTTAGTAAATTTATTGCTAAATCATGGAGAAGGAATTCTAGATCTGGAGATCTGAGATGAACTCACTTTACAGATGAGCAAATTGAGGGACTGTGAAGTACAATCTTAATTTTAAAAGAAGTTGGCTTTTTTAAACATTTGGACAGAAGCTATATACTTTTAATGTTAAATTGTTTCACTTTGTGTTATTTATTAACTCTTCAACTTGTGACTTATAAAAGTGTGTACCTCTTGTAAACAAATATGCATGCCATTTAATTACATGGCTAAATTATTTTGCTAATAAAGTAATAACAAGCTTATCGCTTGAGGAAGTTAAATATCTGTTCTATTTATTTCACAGCTGTTTTAAACTTAAGAATTTAGAAGTGTTTTCCTTTTAAGATATTTGCTGAAATGAGTTGTGAATGGAAAGAAATTTTCAGATGAAATAGAGCTCTTGGATTATATTGCTGTGATGACCCAAATAGGGTTTATATGCTGAGAAACTTTACTCTTTTTGCCTCTATATGTGCTTTACACTTGAAGATTTCAATGGCAGTCAGTTGGGGAACATAATACTAACTAGAACAAGATCAAGGTATTTACTTAACATATGAAGATGGCTGAAGCAGTAGTATTAATAGCAATCTGTTCAACATGCTGGCTTTCACACCTGCTCTTTCAGCCCTTTCAGAGGAAGGTAATACTGTAGAGTGATTCAGAGTGTATGCTCTGGAGCCAAACTACTGAGGTTGATAATTTGGTTTCCTCACATGTTGAGGAAGTTGGCCTTGTGTAACTTTGGCCAGGCCTAAGTTTTTTTCCTTATACAGAGGGGTTAATAATATCTGTCTCAAGGTTTTAAGAATTAAATGCAGAATACTTGAAAAGCATTTAGCAGTGTTTAGTACATAATACGCATTTAGAAAATGTTAACTATTAAATATTGGTGGTGGTGGTGCCAATTTGTGGACCATAGTTTATATTTATTTATTTAACTTATTTAATTGTAAAATGTTTTTGTTTATTTTGCCTTTTTTTTAAGGCTCACAGGCAAGTGAAAAACATAAATTATGGCAATTATTATGTGAAAGTAACCCCATGTATTATATTTTATGTCTGTTTAATTTTTAATTGGATATTTTTAGTGACTTAATACTTTGAGATCTATGATGATGTTTATATCAGATAACAAAGCTTTAGTACAGTGGCCATATATAAACTAACTCTTAAACCATATTAGTGGTTCTCAAAAAGGAGCAATTTGGCCTCCCTAGGAGACATCTGACATTACCTAGAAATACTTTTGTAAGGCCAGTGATGCATCTAATTGTCTTAACAATGTACAGAGTAGTGCCCCACTACAAAGAATTATCCTTTAAATGTCAGTAGTGCCAGGGTCAAGAAATCTTAAACTATATTATAGAGCTATTTTTTTTATAATTGATTTTTTTTAAAAAAACTGGTTATAGCAAAGTAAATTGGAATGTTGCAATCAACCATTAAATAAGAAATGATTTTGAAGTTGTTCCTGGCATGTTTTGAGATGAAAACTACTTTAAAACTCAATGCTATTTTTTATTACAGATGAACCCACAAGATCATTGAGTGGCCTCATTTTGAAGAATAACGTGAAAGCACATTTTCAGAACTTCCCAAATGGTGTGACAGACTTTATTAAAAGTGAATGTTTAAATAATATTGGTGACGCCTCTCCTCTGATCAGAGCCACTGTAGGTAAGCTACATTACAAAAAGTTGACTAATCCCAATTAGATAGTTTTCAGAGGTAACAAATCATTTTCATCAGAATTTTCTTTGTTCATTTCATGTTAAATTATGATGGAGATGTTTTTATTACCATTTAAGTGCTTTTGAAATAGTGTTAACTGTTACATTAAAAGCTCTTTTACCACTGAGACCAAAGTCATTGGTAGTTGCTTAATCAATGTTAGTTCAAGTGGAGCATCAACAAGTGATATTTAGGCCTTTTCTTTGACTCTGCAAGTTGGAGTTTCTTATTTTCTATGTTGTGTAATGCTTTTTCATGCCAAGAAAACCCTCCTATAAAAACAATCTAAGTATAGAATTCTACATATTTACTATTTTTTTCCACTTGTTTCTAATATTTGTCATGCCTGTACGTAATTCATTGGCAACTTTTAGTCTTTTCTGAGTGTATTTTTTTTTTTTTTTAAGAGAGAGAGAGAGAATTTTTTTAATATTTATTTTTTAGTTCTCGGCAGACACAACATCTTTGTTGGTATGTGGTGCTGAGGATCGAACCCGGGTCGCATGCATGCCAGGCGAGCGCACTACCGCTTGAGCCACATCCCCAGCCCCCTGAGTGTATTCTTAAAGCATACCTTCTAGCGGTTCATGTATTAAATGTTTAATTACAATAACTGCTGTAAACCAGTTTGGGAACACAAAACTGGCTATTAGCAAGAACACATATCAATGGGTAGCAGTAGAAATAGGAAGTACTCCAGAGCAGCCTACTAATAGGCAGTGTTCAGTGTGCCGTGGGTTTAAGCAGCTGTATTTTACAAGGACTTAGTAAATTGCCGTTAATCTAGCATGTTGGTCAAATAGAAGTCAATTAAACTCACTGAGTTTATCTGGTTTTGTGTATTATGGTCTTTCAGGTTTGAAATGTATTGTTTGTCTCTTAAAAAGCAGAGATTCATTTGGGAGAATGATTGCTTTGCATGCATAAGGCCATGGGTTCAATCCCCAGCACCACCAAAAAAATTAAATAAAAGGCGAATAAAGAATTTTTAAGTATCTAGCTAAATCTAAATAAAAAGCAGAGATTCTTTGATTTCCCCTCCGAACAGTCTCATTAAAAAGAGTGCCATTGTTAACATTGGCTTCAAATTTGATCGGTAGAAGATAATTGTAGTTTGAGGAAAAGGACTTCCTAGGTAACTTTAACATATCCCCATATATCTTCTCAAGGCTTTACTTCTTGATAGAGAAGTAAAGAATGGTAAGAGTCTGCTAGCCTTTTCTATATAAAATCAGGGAGAGAAATCTTCATAGATGTGGTCAAATGCGATTTTAAAAGAAGTAGATTTCCTTAGAAGGCAATTCTGCTGAGAGGAAAGGAGAGGGAGGGCAAGATATAGAAATTAAATACGAAATAGTTTTTCCTAAACTGTATTTCATTATAAACTTATCATTTTGTCAAAACTACAGTGCTTTGTGCCTTAAATTTGAAAGGTTGGAAGTAATAGTATTGGGGAGAGGAAAATTGGTATTCCAGGGAATGCTGGAATTTTTTTTTTTTTTTTAACCTTCCATAAGAGTTTTTGAGTATGTTTGCAACTGGGTTTATATTAGAAATGGTTTTTTCTTATACTGGGAATCAAGGCTACAGTATTGTGCATATTAAACACACACACTACCACTGAACTACATCCGTAGCCCAGAATTAAATACTTCAAAGTGTCTTCTGACATCTTATTTTGAAACAAATGAAATTGACATACATAGATGTAATTTTTATTTCTTGGTATTTTTAGAATATGGAAGATCTTTGGTGTTTTGGTTCTGATTTATGTTATGTATATAAATATCCTAATTGTGAGAGACCACACCTCAGTTTTCAATATAGAAACCAATGAGGTAGAGTTTTAGTTTAGTAATTTGTTTTACTCTGCTTCACTAAAAATGAGTGAATAAACTTCAGACATAACTGCAATATATTCCAAAAGAGACTTAATGGAATTTGATAAGAAACAGTTTGGATTGTGAAGGTGGAAGATGTGGATAGAGGTGTAGATGAAACAGTGATTGAGTGTATATTAATGACTATTGTTGAAGATGGGTAGTGGATACATTTAATTATTTTGTTTTTCAATATTGTGTACAGGTTGAACATCCCTTATCCAAAATGCTTAGAATTAGAAGTGTTTTCAGATTTCAAACATTTTTGGATTTTGGAATATTTGCATATACTTTATTAGTTGAACATCCGTTATCTAAAATTTGAACTGCTACAAAATCTGAATCATTTTTTGTTTTATTTTTGTTTTGGTACTGAAGATTGAACCCAGGGTGCTTTACAACTAAGCTACTTTTTTCTGTCTATCTATCTAGCTATTTATTTATTTATATTTTTAAGACATGGTCTAACTAAGTTGCAGAGACTGGCCTCAAACTTATAATCCTCTTGCCTCAACCTCCTGAGTCACTGGGATTACAGTCATACACCACTGCAGCCAGCTCAAAATCTGAATCTTTGTCAGCATTCAAAAAGTTTTAAGTATGAATTTTCAGATTAAGGAAGCTCAACTTGTATATTGAGGTTTTCTATTTTCAAAAATGTCTATAATATTAATTGGATAAAACAAAGCTTATCACTTGAAATAAATGGCTTAGCCAATTAAATTATCTGTTTTATGTTGTTAAATTAAAAATAAATGACTTTTGTTCTTTCCCGTGGCCCATTTTAATGCAGGTTAGAAAAGGTGGTGGTGAAATTGATATACAGAATTTCCTAGAGGAGTAATTATTAGAGGAGGAGTGCACAGCATTAAGATTCTAACGTTGTTCTCTTTGGTTTTTGGTTTTTGTCTCATCCAAAGCATCACCTTGGAATCATCAAGAGTTCTTTTTTATTTTTAATAAAGTAAAGCCAGGTTGTTTTTTTTTGTTTTTCTTTTCTCCTTTAGGAAAATAGATGAGCTTGTTATTATTATAAATTATTGGTGCTTTCCCACCAATAAATCTGGAAATTTTATCTTTTAAATTAGTTAATCTTAATTCTCATAAGAAAATAAGTAAAAATATTTTTTGTAGGTTTTTGAAAGGTATCTCTAAGAAAATTGAGAACTTCACTTATCAATCTTAATAGAAAATTCTTGAGATGGGTATAATAACATAAGCATGATGCATTATTGATTTAAGTAGAATTCTGTTTGTCTAGACCAGGGTTTTACAATCTTGGCACATTTTCGACTAGATAATTCTTTGTGGTGGGCTATTCTGTGCATTATAGGATGATAATTAGCGTCTCTCATTTGTACCCATTGGATACCAATGACAGCCACACCCTCTGTTGCGCCAACCAAAAGTGCCCACAGATAGTGCCAAATGTACAAATGTGACTGAACTCCATAAGGATAAGGACCATGTAGGGTTTTGAGTTATCTGTTTTCCTTAACACCTAATAAAATGATTGTACCATATTAAGAATTTAGTAAATATTTTAAGTAAAAGATTTCTGATTATAAAGCAATTAATTTGCCTCCTTGGCTTTTAATTTTTTTTCTTTGAGACAAGATTTTGCTATCTTGTCCAGGCTGGCCTTCAACTCCATGGCTTAGCCAAGCCTTCTGAGTAATTAGGATTACAGGTGTGCACCACCATGCCTGACTTTAAAATTTTTTTTTAATCTTTATAATACATATCAAGAATCTTATTAAGGAAATATATTTGGAAGGGATCACAGTTTACTAACTGCAGTAATCCATTGCATGAATATAAAGTTATCTAAAAAATACATGATTTATAATTTTTATTATTTCAAGGAATTTCCTTTTATGTATGCTTATACTCTTTTGGGAAGTTTCTACAGGATTAATTTGTAAAGTGGCATTTTGGGGTCAAAGTGTTATTTAAACATTTAAGATCTTAATAAGTATGGCCGATTTTTCTCCCTTATTCTAAAGACAGACTTTTCATTAGATTTTTCAAGAGTGGATGTGGTTAAGGGGCAGATTTTGGAATTTTTCAGTCAACATCCTTTAGTGCTTTACTAGCAGGAGTAATAAATGTCAGTCCATTAGTACCAAATTGTAGATTATGTCTGATTTCTATTAATTATTACTTATTTGCAGTCTTTTAGACATGTTTCTATTAAGGCAGATCCAGATCCTTTTCTCAGTTCTTTTATGTTGTAACTTCAGGAAAGAAAGTTTGCAAGAAGGATTGGGTCTTGTTAGTTTTGAATCTTAGTGGAGAGCTCATTTGAGCTTTATGTCTTAAAACTCTAATCAGGGGCCAGGATTGTGGCTCAGTGGTAGAGCGCTTGCCTAGCATGTGTGAAGCACTGGGTTCTAGAACCACATAAAAATAAACAAAGGTATTATGTCCATCTACAACTAAAAAAATTTTTTTAATGTAATTAATACATTAATCCTTACTATTTAAATTTTTTCTTTGAACAGTGAACATTTGCCAACAGCTTTATTTAAGTTTTATTTTTTAGTTGTTACGTGTTGAAACAACCATCTGAAAGCTAAAGGTGGAAAATTAAAGTTTATCCACACAGTGAGATTTGCTATTCGATAATAATTATTTACTAGAAGCCAGGCATTTTCTATGTATTTCATTGAATTTTTAAGATAAGTCTGGGAAAAGAGTACTTTTTCTTTTTTTCATTTTAACAAACTAGTTTTTGCAGCTTAAAGTACTTACAATTTGCCTACTGTCAGAGTTTATACTTTTAGTGGTACTAAAAGACCCATAATCACTGAGCATATTACATATTACTAATGATATATTTACTAAGGCAAATAAAAATGTTAACACAAAACTTTTGTGTTACATTTTTGTGTGTTTGCATAATCCACTATCACAATGCAGCTGCACAACACAGTTGAAATACTCCAGTCAGTCAAAACGACATGATCAGTCAGCATGTGCCACCCAACCTCCAAGATCGAAGATCGCCTTTCTGGCGATTCATCTTTGATCCAGTAAGTGGGAACTGTTGCAGGAGTATATAACCTATCTACATGAGGGGGAATGTTGCATATTGCATTAACATGCAGAATTATTCTCAATCGATGATCCAATACTTTCCTTTTCCCTACCATGGTCCTTAACTTGGATTCCATATTGTCAGGGAGCTATTCTTAGCTTCTTCAGATATTTTTTATTTGAACTTTATGAACTTATCACCTAGTAATAAGTGCTAGTAATAATATTTTGGTCTATTTTCTTTCTATTCTTTTATATATAATTTTTGTGAAATTGGAGTTCATTAATTAGTGGTGCTATCTTGGCATTATTGAAGAGAAGCAAGTTTTAGTCTTTCATAGAGATACTTAGTAAATATTTTTAAAAGCAACAACTTAGAGGGTGAATTGCTGGGAAACAAGATTAGAAATATCTGATTTATGCTGTGGTTTTTTTTTCTATAGGTAGCTTTTGGTGATATGGGGATTGATGAATGCTATTTACATGGTTTGGAAATCTTGGGCTGATATGGGACATTTAAAAGTGTGTTACTGACATGGTGCTATTTAACACAGTGCACTCAGCTTTCTTAAAAATATGTATTTTCTTTCAAGGTATATTGATTACAACCATCGCTTCCAAGGGAGAATTGCAGAACTGGCCTGACCTCTTACCAAAACTCTGTAGCCTATTGGATTCTGAAGATTACAACACTTGTGAGGTAAGAATATTTGCTTCTTATAATTTACTGTGTTTCCTATAAGAAAATATCTTGTTTTTCTATTGTAAAATTATTCTTGGGAGTTACATATATGTAATAAAGTTATTACCAGACTTAATCAGTTGAAGTGCTATGCATATCTGAAGATAGACCGAAACTTACCAAATTCTGAGACCATAAGTACTTTCTTAGTTTCTCAGAACCATTTTTATGTTTAATAAATGATGAATTTGCGGTGTGTCCCATTTGATCTAGTTTAATCATACTGTAATTCTGATCTTGGGCTTTTGCGGGGCGGGGGGGGGGGGCATTGATTAAGTCAATGGCAACCTTTTCATTTGGTAAGATAAAGAGGAATTCTAAAGTATGTGTTTCAATAGCAGGCTTCCAGTTTGAGCAGAAGTCTATTTTAAGTGAAACCATTTTAAGTGTTTACAATTTCTAATGCAGCAACTCCTTCCTTTTCAAACAGTAGCAAGGTTTAAAAGCAGAGAAGCATAAGAATAACCTAACAATAAGGAATCAGATAATTTTATGAGATGTAGTATGTTGCCTAACCTGTCTTAGGGAAGAGGAAATAGGAAAGAAAAGGTAGGGGGAAGGGAGTGTTGGCAAAGTATTGGGATGTCTCCGTATCCTCCCCTCCCCCCAATTTTTTTTTAATTCATAGATACGTGCACGCGCATACACAAATTCCTTAAAAATACACTTAGAAAATTACAGAAAAAGTAAATAATATTTAGTCACCATATACCAGTTGATTCTATTTAAATATTACTTTGGTAAACAGATGAAAATTTTAAGCATTTTCCAAGAATAAAAAATTTGTCCTGATTGTGAATTGTGTAGCAGCTACACAAAAATTGTATTTTAGGTAAATATTTTTGTCATCTGTCTGAACTAAAGATGTGGACTTTTTAGTTGTAGGTATGAAATGATTGCTAAATTGTTTCTTAGTTGAAACTTGGTTTTTTTGTTTTTGTTTTTGCCTTAGTAAGTAACAAGGTTATATTTAATGTGTTAAATCTAAGGCTGAAATTTTATATTTTTTAATTAAATTGTAAACTTATATTCCCAAGTTTCTTTTTGATGCATTATAAACTCTAAAAGGATGTTTGGTAATTGCCTTAAAGACTAAAAAAGGCAATTTTTAGTTAACTGTACTATGGAGAATAAACACAAAGTTGCTATGGTAAAATTAAGAATTTTGGATTATCCACTTTGGAATAAAATGATTATAGGGAAATAGTTGCCGATGTGAATTGTCTGTTCCTTAAATGATGGTGTCACCATTTAACCAAAAAATGGTTTATCTATAAGTAAATTTTAAGTGGTATTGACTTTTTTATGTTCTTCCAAAAGGGAAGTTACAGTGGTTACATATATACTTCTATGAAAAGGTAGATTTCAATGGTATAATTTATTTAAAAATTGAATAATATAGAGATTTTAGAAGGCAGCATTTTATGTGGGCTGAGAACATTGATGCATAAAATTAAGCAATATTCCTCAGTTCGCTTTTAAATGCCTTTGTTTTGAATGAATTCCAATAATTTAAAGTATGTATCTTTTACAGGGAGCATTTGGTGCCCTTCAGAAGATATGTGAAGATTCTGCTGAGATTTTAGATAGTGATGTTTTAGATCGCCCTCTCAACATCATGATTCCCAAATTTTTACAGTTCTTCAAACACAGTAGCCCCAAAATAAGGTATTTATATGACCAATATTAATTTATAAACTCTGATATAAGCCTTACTTCTGCCCTACTTTGTATTTTTGTGATTAGCAAAAGATAATGGGCCAGATATAATGGTGCACATCTGTAATCCCAGAGACTTAGGGACTGAGGCAGAAGGATCACGTAATCAAAACCAGCTTCAGCTACTTGGCAATACCCTGTCTCAAAATCAAAAGGGGCTGGGGTTGTTGCTCAGTGATAGATCACCCCTGGATTCAGTCCCCAGAACTGAGGGGAGAAAAAAAACAGACAATATTGGATATATTTCACAAAGGTAGACTTCAATAAGTTGAAATTTACTGTTTTAATAATAGATCCCATAAAATGTTGACTCTTAATGATGAAATTTTCATTAAATATAGTTAATTACATTCACATAGTTAATTACATTCCCAGTATTTACCAGCCATCGTCTTACAAGTTCTTATAAGACAGATTTAGTTGAGGGGCTTTGGGATTTTTTTTAAAAGTTATCAATCTTGCCAAGTTCAAATGCCTTCATTTGTGCATATGTAATAGAAATTCCTTCAGCAAAACAGCTTTTCTTCATCCTCTGATAACTAAACTGATGTAATTTTAATGAAAATACATACTTTTAGTTTAAGAGTTTTACATCTAAATTATGGGGGGTAGTGAGCATTTTAAGTTCAAAGGTAGCAGAATATTTTATTACACCCTGAAATCATATAGTAGGTTTTCTTGGCTAATCCTGAAATTAACCTGGTCTGCCTTGATCATCTCTGTATCCCTAATTTCTACAACAGTGCCTCACATACAGTTGCCAAACTTATATTAGAATATGTAAACTAACCTATTAAGTTTGTTCATCAGTTCCTAACAAGCTATAAATATGATGTCTTTTAATTGTTGGAAGTGCATGAGGCTCCATAACTTCTTCAAGTGTTCCCGCAGCTGCTGTACCAGTTGGCTTCTTTTGTGTGTGTGTGTGTGTGTGTGAGTGAGAGATCCAGTTGTGATTTTTTTTTTCCCCCTAACTTTTTTCTATGAAAAACATTGCTCCTTCTTTAACTATTGGTTACTTTGGTTTTTGCTGTATTTGTTGGTGCTTCATGGTTTTATATAAAATAATCAAATGTCACATTATTATTTAAATAAAAATCATTGCCTAGAGGCACTTATTAGGAGTCCAAGAGCATGACCGTATTCCATAGATTGTAACTGTTAGTTGGGCTTCAAAATTCCAAACTGTATTCAGAGGATTGTGGTATCAGCAATGTTACCAAGGGGTTATAAGAGTATGTATCTTAAATTCTGTTTATTTCTCAATCTTTCATACTTTATCTTAGTAATTTCAATTACTCTTCTTCATAAGTAGTACTTGTGTCATGCTCAGATTGGATATTAGTTAGTAAATGTATAATTGTGATGGCATCAAAATACATATTGAAAAGAGTATATTTTCAAACTGTTATTTTTGTGGCATAATTAACTAAATAGAAGTTTGTGTCCCCCAGAAATTCTCCTCCATTGACATTTTAAGCAGTGAGTGATTTATATATTTCACTTCTAGGAATATTAACTTTTCTGTGAGTAATTCTCAGCAATTAAGAAAAATCCAATAAAATAATCCTGGTAATTGATACACTATTGCTAGATATTAAATATTAATAATTATTATTTCAGTGTTTTATTTTGTAGATGGTCATTTGATCAGCAGTACAAAATACTTCTATTTAGTGAATACTCATGATTACATACTTGAGATTCTGTTTTATCTAGTTAAAATTTTTCTTTTTGATGTATATTTGGGTGGATATGGATATCTGCTCTGTAATTTCTCTGCACTAATATTCATCTTTATATAAATGTTTCCAATAATTCATATTATTTAACAACTTAAAAAGTTTAACTTGTGTTTACTGTGTACTTTTAAAAATGTTGTCCCCTCATATTATTGTTGGGAACTTGGAAACAAAATGAGGAAATGGAGTATAGTTTTACATTTAAATCTTAACTCTCCTTCCCTTGTATTTCTTTCTAAATAATTTTATCACATTTATACACAAATGGAGTATCAGTTTGTTCCTGGGATCATAAAAATGACATTGTACTAATTGTAATCTCTGTTGACTTTATTTAGTATTATGTTGCTAAGATGCATTCATATAATGTCACTATAGCCCATTTGTTTTGAATACTGTGTAATTTTGCCTTGCGTGACAATTAAACAATTTGGTGTACACTTTTCCCCTGGCTGCCTTTGGGTGACATCTGGGTTTTTGCTACTATTAATAGTGCTGCCAATATCAAACTTCAGAACAAGTTGTACCAATTCATACTCTGTTAATAAGATTCTATGGCTACACATGTTCCGCATTTGGTATTGTCATGCTTTAAATATTGCAAATCAAATATATATAAAATATCTCATTGTATTGCTAGTGTACTTTCCTGTCAATAAGGAATGATGGATATCTTAATGTATTCGCTCTATGCATTCCCTTTTTGTCTGTTGTTCCGTTTGACACAGGAATTTTCAAGTGAGGCTTTTTGATGTTTAATAGATAAATATATCTGGTGTCTGTAGGCATGTTATGGGGATACTTTTTTTGAGACAGGTTCTTTCAGTATTGCTCAGGCTGGGCTCAAGTGATCCTCCTGCCTCCTATGTAGTTGGAAGTATATAGGTTTGTGCCACCTGGCTCACGAGATAGGAATGTGTTCTGTCTTTTCTATTTAAATAACAATATTTTGTAAGTATATTCATAAAAATAATTTTTTTCTTATTGATTTAAAAATCTCATTTATCATGCAAAATTCCATGTGTATATGGTCAATTTATGGCTTCTAGATTGTATTCTGTTGCTATTTTATGTACATAGCCTCAAACAATTCTGGCCTATTTTAGGGCAATGAGCTTTTGAGGCTTTTAGCAATTGCAGTTATTTAAAAAAGAGATATTGGAATGTTTTGGTATTCAGAAGTAAACAGATTAAACAAGGGGACTTCAAACTACATCAAGATAAGTTTTCAATTTTTTAAGTCATGCTCTGGAATATCTTAGTTTGGACTAACTGTTCAATAGTACTATACTACTATTTATAATAAGGTAAATTTAAATTCTCTCCTGGAATTGAATGAAAATAATAAAGCCTACAGGTTTTTTTGTTTTGTTTTTCAGGGGGTACCAGGGATTGAACTCTGGGGTACTTAACCACTGAGCCACATCCCCAGCCCCTTTTTTTTTTTTATTAATTTAGAGAGAGTCTTACTGAGTTGCTCAATTCACAGTCCTCCTGCTTCAGCCTCTCCAGCCGCTAGGATTATAAGCGTGCACCACCGTGCTGACTAAGTTTACAGATTTAAAACATGCTTTGGGCAGTGGAAATAATCATAAGCAACTTATTTGAAGAGTTATGTCTAACAAAAATTGATGTTGGAAGATAGGCCAAACAGTATTTGATCTAAAATATGCAGAAACTGCAAGATGAAAATAACTGAAACATTCTCCACTTTGCAGAATTTACTCTGAGCTTATTAAATGCTTCAGCTGCTTCTAAGAGATTTTTTTCCAATATAAAAATACTATGGTCTATAGGAAAAGGATTATATTGGGAAAATTTTTATTCTTTAGGAAATAATGCCATTTACATGTTATCAGACAGATCTCATTAAGACATTGACTAATATATGAATACATACCAGGAACATTTTTTTTCTTTTTATTGTTCCATAATCATCAGATTATCAATATGAAGAAGTTTTTGTTTTAAGAGTTTACAACCAGGATAGTAAGGATCCTTTTCCATGTAAACCCTAGAACTAACAGATTTTACAAAAACTTGAAATATATATTGGAATTGTGTTGCATTTATAGATCAATTTGGGGAAAATAGGCGTCTACAATAAAAGTTTTTATACTTTTAGCAGTCTTTCACATTAAATGTATTCCTAGGCTCTTGATTTTCTTCAATAGTATTATAAGTGGTAATTTTCCTAAGTTAAATTTTCTAATTTTTTCCTTTATTGGCAATGTTCACAACTAACATGTGTATTAAGCAAGCTATTTCAACAAAAGATCATGAGGCAAAAGGAGTTTATTTGTCTGACTGTGAACTTACAAATGTAAATCCTGGGCTGGGATTATAGCTCAATGGTAGAATGCTTGCCTCGCATGTGTGAGGCCCTGGGTTCGATCCCCAGCACCACATAAAAAAGATATTGTGTCCATCTACAACTTAAAAAATACTTTTAAAAAATGTACATCCTGCTATTGATTTTCTAAAAACTATTTTGGAAACAGTAGTAATAGTTGCCTTTGAAGAATAGAGTAATTTTGCCAGTATGTGCACGCACACAAACACTTTTAAGTTCAGTTTAAAAACCCTTTAAAAAGTCACTTTTCTTATTATTTTTTCCCATTTACTTACTGTGCCAATGACTTAACATACATTTGCTTGTTGAATTTAGTCCCCACAATAAATGGATAAATATGATATTTTATAGATGAGACTTTAAATCATAACTGCTTACCTTGTGCCACACACTTAATATGACTCAGATCTCCTTATAACCCAATACCTTAAATGTTTGATGTTCTTGCCATTACTGCTGAGTCAAAATCCAATGATTTTTGGCACAGCAATTAAGACAAAGAAAGGTCCTTGTAGGCTTTATATTTTAAAAAGTAGGCAAACAGGACAGACAATAAGTAATATAATTTCAGGTAGTGATGTATATAATGGAAAAAAATGAGAGTAGAGGTAAACAGCGATTCACAGAAATATTTTATCTAGGAGGTTCCCTGTAATGGTAACATTTGTGCAGAGACTGAACAAAATAAAGATTCTTTGGAAGATCAAAGGGAAGAACATTTTAGAGACAGCAAGTGAAAGGGCCCTGGAATTAGGATTAAGCCTTTTAGAATAGTAAAAGAAAAAACTTCACTGTAGTACCATAGAAACCAAAGATAGAGGCTGGGGAGAAGGAGCCTTATTGTAAAGGTTAACTAGCTAGTTCTTACCCATGGAGTGAAATTTCAGCCCATAGCCTATACGCCAAGAATGGTTTTAAAAGACTATATTTGAGGACAAAATGAAGGCATAGTAAAAAGTATATGTGGTCATGAAGCTTAAAATATTACATTAGCCTTTTGTAGGAAAAATAGATTAGGTTTTATTGTAGCAATCTGAAGAAGTTTTTTTTTTGTTTTTTTTTTTTTTTTTTTTTTTTTAATGTGTGTCAGGCAGGTTATAATAGGGCTCGACACATTAGGATTTAGGAAACCAACTAGGACCTATGTAATAACCCTGAGGAGAGATCAAGGTGCGCACTAGGTAAGAAGTAAAGGCAGGGAAAGTGATTGGATTAAGGGTATTTTTGATGATGCTGCTGAAGGATTGAATTGGGTATGCCTTATTCGGTTCTACATTTTTGTTTCAAAAGGAATGCATACATTATTTAATAATCTTTAGCATATAAAATGTTCCCTTCACCTAATGCTCTACTTTTTAATGCTATCCACTATTAAAAATTTGCATGTCCTTGCAGACTTTTTTCATTTGTTTAGAAACGCTAATATTGCTTTGTAACTTTTATTTTCTTCCACTTAATATTGTTCACAATCTTTATTGATACACAGAGATTTGACTCTTTCATTTTAGTGGTTGTCTGTATGGTATGCGTGTACCAAAATATTTTTATGAAAGAATGTTTAATATCTTGCCAGTCTTGTAGACAGAAAAACCACACTGAGCATATGTTAAACTTCAAACTTTGTTTCTAGGTCTCATGCTGTTGCATGTGTCAATCAGTTTATCATTAGTAGGACTCAAGCTCTGATGTTGCACATTGATTCTTTTATTGAGGTAAGATTTGTCACCGCCCCATTTGTTTTCAAGAATGTTAAATAATGCTAGCAGCACGTATTTTTTTTAAATAACTTATAATTGTGAATAGTATTTGACTTATTATTTCTGGTAGTATTAAAATTGGATACAGTATAGACTTTGTAATTTTTATTAGCTGAAAATAAAAATTTTTCTGCTTGTAATACAAACATTTATTATAAGGTGTAAATGTCTGTTTATCTTGATACTTTAAAAGTTTTCCTATCAATATATTGTTCAGATTGTATATGGAAGTTATTCCAGTATTTGAAACATGAAAAACTGTAAGGTTGGATAAAATTGCCCAATAAAGAATCTGGAGGTATGGACTAAAAGGACATAGTAATTACCTTCCATTGAACAGTGGGCAGCATATGATGTGGTCCTAAAACCTCAGTATGTAGTAGGCTATACTATTTAGGTTTGTATGAATGGACTGTGATGCATGCAATGATGGAGTTGCCCAAAGATGCATTTCTCAGGTTGTGCTCCCATAGGTAAGCAGGGATTTCTGATGTTTTTTGTAAAATTAGAGGTGTCAAGGGAAAAAAATGAACTGTTATATCTCAGCAAACAGCTCTAAAGACATTTTTTGATAAAAGCATAGTTTTTTTGGCCATGAACCAGAAACAGTACATTTACTTTTCAAAACGTCTGCTGCTTGAGAACAGTTGAAGATATTAAGGTTCCTTAGGCATCTTCTCTTCTATTTTCATTAAATGAAATTTAATAAAATGGTCCATTTCTTTTTACCTGTTCTTAAAAATCCTTTAGAGATCATGCTGCTGATAATCATGATCATGCTGTTGAAATCCTAGGAGGAAGGGAATCATGGGGGTATTTTTTTCTTTGCTTAATTTTTAAATGGATTGGCTCCTCTGAGGATTTTTTTGTAGTTATTTTTGATACAGGGAATTGAACCCAGGGTGCTTTACCACTAAGCTGCATCCCCAGTTCCTTTTATTCTTTGAGATAGGATCTTGCTAAATTGCTGAGGCTGGCCTCAAATTTGATCCTCCTGCTTTAGCTTCCAGAGTCAGTGGGATTACAGGTGTGTGCTACCACATCTGACTTGATTTTGGGGTTTGTTGTTGTTTTGGTTTGGTTTGAGGTTTTTGATATTGTGTCTCACTGTGTTGCCCTCAAATCCTTGGGCTCAATTAATCTTTCTGCCTTTGTCTCCCAAGTAGTTGGGATTACAGGTATATACCATCATCCCTGGCTCTTTCTGAGCCCCCTGCCCCTAGTATGCCTGCAAGGTGTTTTTAGTATACTTTTGAGTGGAGATAATACAATGTACTGGGTAGTGTTAGAAAATCTTAGATAAGGGGCTGCAGTTGTATCTCAGTGGTAGAGCGCTTGCCTAGCATGTGTGAGACACTGCGTTTGATCCTCAGCATCAGATAAAAATAAATAAAATAAACTGGGCGTAGTGTTGTGCACCTGTAATCCCAGCAGCTGGGGAGGCTGAGGCAGGAGGATGAGAGTTCAAAGCCAGCCTCAGCAAAAGCAAGGCGCTACAACTCAGTGAGACTTGTCTCTAAATCAAATACAAAATAGGGCTGGGGATGTGGCTCAGTGGTTGAGTGCCCCTGAGTTCAATCCCTGGTACCCCCAAAATAACATTTTTTTTTTAATTTTTTAAAGTCTTGGACAAGACTGCCTATCCTCAGCTTTGTAGTTATGTGACCTTGGGTATTTTATTTAATTTATTTAATGTTTTTCTATTTTATCATCTATAAAGGGACTGACATTGACTTCCCTTATTGTGTTTATTATAAAGCTAGTTGCTATAAATAAAATATAACAGGGCTCACCACAAAACAAGCTTCTTGTGTTAGCTGTTATATTTAGAGGTAATAGAGGTTTCTCTTGTAATCATAGTAGCATTCTTTCACAGCTTAATAAAAGAAACAGTTATAGATATACCAGTATCTTATAAGGAAATATAATTTAGAATAAAAGAAACTCTCTTCTGGAGATAAAAATCCTCAGTGAGTGGGTCAAGAACATCTCCTTGGGCTTGGGTTGTGGCTCAGTGGTAGAGTGCTCGCCTAGCATGCACGAGTACTGGGTTTGATCCTCAGCACCACATAAATGTAAAATAAAGATACTGTGTCCACCTAAAACTTAAAAATAAATAAATATTTTTTTAAAAATCTCCTGGCATTTTATAATGTTTTACATTACTGATAAGTACCATAGTAAAGCATCTTTGCTAATCCTACATGATAATAGACCTATAAGGAAATAACTGGCACATAGTGGACCTTCAGTAATAATTTGCTAAATGGATTAATAGACTAATCATTTTCTTTAATTGTGAATGTTTTCTTCAGGGGCTGATGTTATGTCTGCTAAGTTTCACAGAATGTTAATGAGAAGTCTATTTGTTACCAGTACATATACCTTGGCAAACCTGGGTATTCATTCAGTGATAGTAGTAATGAAGATAATGGGTACATGGTGATTAATTGAACACATGACACTGTCACCCTCTAGCCCAGTTATTATTCTCTAAGAGGTAAAAAATGAATTAAATGGTTTTAGTAAAATTTAACGAAGGGTACATGTGTAATATATAAGTAACACCTTCTGGGAAGAGCTTTCTTCTTTGGCCCTATAAAATATCTGTGATTAAAAGAAACCTACTGAATTGGATGTCAGAAATAGGAGCAGGACTTGGAAAAATTGAAGTTTAAAAATTGCTACTTTAACAGTACTTCACCTAGTGTCACATTTAATCATTGCACTTCTCTTTGGTCTTTTTTGTAATGAAGTTTCAGGTTCCAGGGAGAGAGTAGGAAAAGGAAAGGGGAAATAATAGGAGGTAATACTGGCCAAATTACACTGTTAAATTGTGTGCATATATAAATATATATAGCAACAAATCCCAACATTGTGTACATCTATAATGCACCAATAAAACCTGGAAAAAACAATTCATTTTTTTAGAGAGACTGATTTTCTGAAGAAAAAAAAAAAAAACATTGGGACATATTGGATTTTGTGTATTTTTTTTTAATGATTTTTTTTTTTTACTACTTTCAGTGTGTGTAGATTCTTGAGTGACTTAAGGAAAGCTTCATTGTTTTTTTTCACATCCTCATTTGCAACCTCTGCAAGAAAGAACTTCTTTCAATGAAAGTTTGTTAATAGTGAAGTTAGAGTGAACTTAAGAATCCAAACAAACCAAATTCAGATTCCTCACTGGCTAGGCCTACCATTACTGAGGAATTACTGGATGTCTGCATTTCCTCCAGAGGTTTGTGACTTCTGTAGAGAAGAAAACTGACTGTAGGATTTTCAGGTAGCAAAGTTTTGACCATGTGGTATTTAACTGTAATGTGAACTATTTTAAATTGTCAGGAAATATTTTTGTCCCCACTGAGTGTAATCCTGAAGAACTTTTATCTCCAGATAAAAGATAAATACAGAAAGCATTTAATTTCTTCTAAATTATATTTCCTTACAGATGCTTGCATGTCTATCATTGTTCTCCTCCCTATCCTTTGTTGATTTCTAGTTCCTTATCTGTAAAATTCAATGTTGATAACATGTTGGGAAACCATATAGTTTAGCACGTACACCCCTCATGGCCTAAACCAATCAGTTCAAATGAATCCCCCTATTTTACTAACCAGTCACCCCTACCCAACTTGTTCCCGCCATTGAATGTGCTAATCAATGTTAAAGAGTTATTGTTTGATTTTTCCTGCAGTATGGAATGATTTGCTGTGTGATGTTGTGATGCATATAGTATAGTATCCCCCCCAAAACCTATAAAACCTCACTGAACAAAGTCCCAGGACTCACTCCCTGGGACCGCTGCGTCGGGAACAGTTGTGAGTCCAGGCTCAAGCTTGCAATAAAGATTCTTGTGTGATTGCAAAAAAAAAAAAAAAAAAAAAAAAGATTAAATGAAATAATCTATTTTCCATTCATACATTCTTTTTTAGCTCATAGAGGAACTTGTGAAGAATAGCTTTAAGATTGATTGCTGTAATTGCTATTATAATTCTTTTCCTATAGTTGACTTTGTGAGCAGCAGCAATGTAGGGTTAGGTTGTTAACCTCTGTTTCCGGGTGCCCTGTCTTCTAATGAAACCGTTTTGTTCTTATAAACAAAAATTAACTCAAAACACAACTGATTATACTGTAAGAGAATGGCTTTTCATCTGTTTTCAAAAATCTTTGGCAGTTGTTATACATTTAATTGTCCTTTTTTTTTTAAGCCATTTAATTAAATCTTTTTTTTTTTGGTATTATATCTTAAGTTTTCTTTAAAGATCACTAGCTTACAGATTTCTTTTTATTATACATAAACATTTCTAATATGTTGGAGTTTTTTAACTAGAAAAAAATATTGTGTTTCTCATGCAATAGAATCTCTTTGCTTTGGCTGGTGATGAGGAACCAGAGGTACGAAAAAATGTGTGCCGGGCTCTTGTCATGTTGCTTGAAGTTCGAATGGATCGCCTGCTTCCTCACATGCATAATATAGTTGAGGTAACACCGATAGTTTAAAGACTTTCTTCATTGTTCCCTCAAGAAAAATATTGGACACAAAATACATAATGTGAAACTGGTTTTCTAATTTATATAACACATGGGGGATTATAAAATGAATTATGATTATCTTAAAATTAGTTATCTTTATGGTGATTCTTATTTCATAAGACTTAAGATACTATGGGAGGAAGTTATTTAAAGAATTAGAGAGCTTTTAATTGTAATAACCAGGAAATATTTACATTGAGTTTATAAAATGAGGGTCAGACTAAATAAGCAATAAAACTTTGGGAGATAAGTACCATATTATTGGGTTGTTGAAGTTGAAAATTTAAAAAGTTCCTTCCTATACATTACTGGTAAAATTTATCTGATTGACTGTAAGTCATGAAAATGATATTGACCATTTTAGTTTCTACAGATCATTTAGATTTTTTTTTTTTTTTTTATCTTGAGAAGGAAGTTTTATCCCTCAAGAAAAATATCACTGGTAATCAGAAAAATTAAAATAGCAATGAAATCTTTTTCACACATAAGTTAATACAAGGTAAAAATAAATAATAAATACCATAGCTGTTGATGATATGGATATCTTGTGGAGTATAAATTGCTGTAGTCTTTTACATTATCATTTGGCATCTATCTTATGTGCATATATTTTCACTCAATAATTCCACTTCTACAGAGTTCTGACATGTTCCAAATATACATGCCCAAAAATATTATTGCTTTCTTTTGTAATTAAAGAAAGTTTACCAATAAAAATATGAGAATTAATTATTTTGATATGATATGACTGCAGTGCAGTGATTTTAAATCATAAAACCATTTCTAAATACCAATTTGGATAGAGGTTCCAGCTATACTATTACCTGATAAATAAAAATATATATATAGTAAATTTATATCTGAAAAGTAAGTATCTACATATAGTTAATCAGATCATTTAGATTTTTAAAGGCACTCTCAGTCTCCATGTAATTGAAAGAAAATTGTTAGGAAATTTTAAGTATATCAATCACAGTTTAACCATCATGAAAGGAAGGGATTTTTCAATAACAAAATAGACAACAAATTATTGTTTAGGCAGTACTCAGTACTGCTGAATGTATTTTGTACAAGGAATATGTATGTAGAGCCTCCCTTTCACTTTAAAAGTTCCTTATTATGTGGAGAGGGAGGATCCTTAAGAAACATTAGAAGAAGGCTTATCATCCATGGTGTACAGCAACTTCCGTTCTCAAACATTAGGAAAATTAGTTCTAGAAATGATATGTTTCAGCATAATTAGGATAAATGATGTTTTCTCTGATGAAACTCTCTTGTGAAGAGCCAGGTGGGGCTGGTTAAAAGATTAGTGAGAGTTTGGCATTAATCAGAAAGTTAAGAAATTTTATCACTTGCTTAGGTAACAGCTGGGGAGCCAAATTTATAATGTTACAGTTCTTTATTTAGCAATGCTCAGCATAGGAGTAGGACATGATATGGCATAATGTGACAACTGTTGTTGCCTTGTTTTGTCATGTGAGGCATTTGAGTCCAGAAGAAGATCATGTATGTAGTAGGAATTCATCAGTTGACTCCCCAATTCCGTCCGTCTCCAGGTGCATTGGGAAATCATGAATGAATTTCGTTTGATATGTTTGAATTTAGTTTGGTATGGTACAAGCCTGAGTTTACGTTAATTATTAATTGCATTATTTAAACTGATTAATATTAAGGATTCTTTCTACAGTACATGCTACAGAGGACTCAAGACCAAGATGAAAATGTGGCTTTAGAAGCCTGTGAATTTTGGTTAACTTTGGCTGAGCAGCCAATATGCAAAGATGTACTCGTAAGGCATCTTCCTAAGTAAGTGTTCCTACTTGTAAATCATGCTTTGTTCTTAAATTTAATTTCTTAACAGTGATTCTTCCATGTTTATATTTTTATAAAATTCATTTTTTTGCCATCAGGGATTGAGGTTCTAAAGAAGTCAGGCTTGATTTTACTGTTGTTGAAAGTATAAAGAGTTTCAAGAATTGATTACCTTTTTAAAATTCCATGATTAATAAATTAGAATATTTTAATTCATAATTAATCTTGGACCATTTATGACATAATTCTCTCTCTTTTTTTTGTCCTGGGGATTGATCTCTGGCACTAAACACTGAGTCACATCCCCAGCCCTATTTTGTATTTGATTTAAGACAGGGTCTCATTGAGTTGCTTAGCACCTCACTTTTGCTGAGGCTGGCTTTGAACTTGCGGTCCTTCTTCCCCAGCCTGCCAAGTGCTGAGATTACAGGCATACGACACTGTGCCTGGCATAGTTCTCTCTTAAATAATATTTCTACTTTGACCATGGATCCCAAGATGGAATTTTTTCCTAAAGATGATTTCCACCAGTTGAGATGCTGCAAAATTTTATTGTTATCTATTTTTAACCCAAAATAGTGACTTTTAAAAGTAATGTTTACTTTTTTGAAAACAAAGTATTACAGGCTCATGGAAGAAAATTGAATTGCAGAAGTCATCACTATATTTTTGATATGTTGGTTTTTAATGTTATTTTTCTGTACAATCATCTTATACCAAATACCATATATTTAGAGCATTTGGGGAAGAATTAGATGTGATAATGTATAATGTGCTTAAAATTGCTTCTCACATATAATTAGTGCTTTAGAATATGATCAGTTTTAAGGTTTGCTCTTCAGTTTTTGTGTGTTGTGCAATTTCCTCTATAACATTAGTTTTAAACACTTAAATGACTGTACTGTTTTATATCATAGTGTGCACTGTTATATCTGTGCATACTATGTGCACATTTTTCTCATTGAGTATTTATTAGCTTTTTTTTCCAGTCATAAATAATCCTGGAAGAATAATCTTTCTTTGTCATAAGTGATTATTTCTTTACATTGGAATTCCTGGGAGTGATTTTTAACCAATATGAATGAGCATTTTAAAGTTACTTATAAATATTACAAATTATTCTCTAGGCAATTTATACCTGGTTTAGTGTTTGTGGAGTTTTCAGGTGATTATAGTACCTGGATGCTCAAAGATAATATTACCAGTGATTGTCTCATTGCTTTTATTAGTGTACATAAGGTTAACACTTCTTGTTTATTCTATTAAATTGTTTTGTTTCATGAATTAATTTCTTATAGATTGATTCCTGTATTAGTGAATGGCATGAAGTACTCAGATCTAGATATTATCCTGCTTAAGGTAAGGAAACTTCTGATGAATAGGGAAGATGACTTTTATATTGACCTGGTAGATTTTTAATTTGACCAATAAAACATTAATTTAGAATAAGCCCTATGTAAATAGGCTGCCCGTTGCATATAATAGGCTACAAAAGTCCAAAGACAGAACAATGAATTTAAATGGTTATAAATTCTAGCTTAATTGATATTAGTTACAGTAGGATTATCATTAGTTTGTCTTTGATTTAGACTACTTAGAGTTTATATTTAAATTATTCTTACATATGCTGCTCTGAATTTTATTCTGTTAGATTATACCACCTCATGGAAGGCAATATATAGTGCAGCTAAAGGGCTTGATAGCCTAATAGGTATTGTATGTTGGCCTTTGCTCCCTTTCACAAGGAACTATTTTCTGGATAGGGAAGTAGTTGTTGACAAGGAGGTATGCTTCAAAATCCTGTGCATTCTAGGCACTGTGACACACTGCTTATGATTAGCCATTCAAGGTTCACAAGTTCAAGGCTAACCTAAACAACTTAGTGAGACCCAGTCTCAAAAATTTGGGAGTACAGATGTGACTCAGTAGTAAAGTACTTGCTGAACATGTGTGAGACTCTGGGGTTTGGTCCCCTGTACCACAGAAAACAGTCCTTCATATGACCCCATCCCTGGATATTCTGATTTTTTTTTTTTTTTACTTGTGTACATATTACTAGCTTAATGAATATCATGAAAAATTTCACTTTGAAAAAGGGTGATGTGGAAGAAGATGAAACAATTCCTGATAGTGAGCAGGATATAAGACCACGTTTTCATCGATCAAGGACCGTGGCTCAGCAGCATGATGAAGATGGAATTGAAGAGGAAGATGATGATGATGATGAAATTGATGATGATGATACAATTTCTGACTGGAATCTAAGTAAGTTGGAGAAGGAAAAATACAGTTGCCCACTTGGATAACAATTTTAATGAGCTTTAATTCCCCCATTGAAGTCATAATTTAGTGGATTTTAGTATATTCACACAATTATCAGCCATCACCATCATCAGTTTTAGGACACTTTACATCATCCAAGGAAGAGACCTCATCCTCATTATTGGTCATTCGCCATTTTCCCCTAACCCTAGGCAATTACCAGTTTATGTTCTTTCTCTATGAAATCTGTCTCTTAGGGCATTTCGTGTAAATGGAATGGTCCTTTCTATTTTCATTTTCTTCCACTTAGCATAATGGTTTCAAGGTTTATCTATGTCATAGCATATATCAATACTTAATTCCTTTATACCACTTTATTTTTCTATTCTTCATCTGATAGACATTTGTATTTCCCTTTTGGCTATTGTGAATATTGATTCCATGAACATTCATGTACAAGTTTTTATGCTAACATACATTTTCATTTCTCTTAAATATATGCCCAGGAGTGAGCTTGATGATGGATCATGTGGTTTCTGTTTGTTTAACCTTTTAAGGAACTATCAGGATGTTTTCCAAAAGAGGCAGCACCATTTTATTTTCTCATCACCAATGTCTGTGGGTTTCCGTTTCTCTTATTATTATATCTGTTTTTTTTTTTAAATGTGAAGGGGTATCATCGTGCTTTTGGTCTGCATTTTACTTAGTCTCTGCTCTTGTATTTAATTATCAGACTTCTTACTAAAACTGTTTCTCAAAAGACTAAATATTTTGAAATAATAAAATAGGAATGTTGCCATAGCTTTTCATAAGTTTTTTTTAATGCGTGATAATTTGCATGCTATCATATTCCTTTGAAATATTCAAAACTTGGGAATCTGTTGATTTTCAACCTTACCTTCAAGTTCACATAGCCTGTGCAGCTGGCATTCTGACCCACATTAATTGGGATGGGGCCAATACACCTTTGTTTTATTTTTGGTTACTTGCTGATTTTTTTAAACTACTGCTCTATTTCAGCATTTCTCAACCTCAGCACTATTGGCATTTGGGGCCACATAATTAATTCTTGTGGGGGCTGGAGATGTGGCTCAGCGGTAGCGCGCTCGCCCGGCGTGCGTGCGGCCCGGGTTCGATCCTCAGCACCACATACCAACAGAGATGTTGTGTCCGCCGAGAACTAAAAAATAAATATTAAAAATTCTCTCTCTCTCTCTCTCTCTCTCTCTCTCTCTCTCTCTCTTAAAAAAAAAAAATTAATTCTTGTGGAGGCTATTCTGTACATTATAGAATGTTTAGCAGCATCCCTAACTTCTGTCCAAAGATGCCAGCAGTGTACACACCATTGTGACAACCAACAATGCCTCCAAACATTGCCAGAAGTCACCTGGGAGATAAAATCACCCCCAGAAAGAACCCACCCCCTTTTGTTAGTGTTGGAATTTCAAAAAATTTTGAGAAAATGGTTAGGGGTTTGTATTATCAGCTCAGAGTATGTGATTTGATTAGATGATGGTAATTCTTGCCCTGTTACCTAGTTTCCTGTAACATTAGAGTGCCTAATGTACAGGCACTAGGCCAAGAACTTTGCAGTTAAAGGTAGATAAGGAAACTGCAGAAAGACAAAACTGTTGCAAGATTAACGTAGGTACTACTGATAGCACATCCAGTATTAGAACCCAAGTCTCAGCACTTAACAAGATAATCCAAGGTCTTCACTACTGTCACAAATTAACTGTTTGCATATCCCTGCTTTCAAGTTGAAGGGGCAGAAAAGATCAAGAGAATATACTTATATCTACTAAAGTAGTACTGTGTGTGAAGCAGGGGAGGAGAGACACTTCCTCTTCACATCCTTTTACTCATCTTTATATCCTTCCAGAAGCTGCTTTTTTTTTTTTTTTTTTACATATGGTAAAACATATTAAAGTTGAAGTCAAATTTTCAAAAACAAAATTAGATTATATGCAATTTGCTGCTCTGCCTTTCTATGAAGCCTATACCTCATTTTATATCAGTCGTCTGTTGCATGTCACTGTACTGTTCAATTCTATGGATCCAGCGTGCATATAGTGTAACTAAGATTCTTTTTGATGGTTAAGGTGTTACTTGACTGACATAACAGCGTTTTTTTGCTTTTTGAGCGTATATTTATTTAGCCATGCTACAAGTATTAGGTGACACACATGTTTTCATCATTTAAGCCAAACTCCAATGAAATGTGGGGGAAAGAAAATCCCACAGTAACCCAAGACAGTCACAATCGCTCAGGACTTGTGAGAAGCAATTCTCACCATAACTGTGAATTTCAAGATGCATCCTCTGTGATTCCATTTCTTTCTTTCCTACTCTAGAAAAGATGCCAGAAAAGAATTTTTTTGTTTTATTTTGTTTTTTAAGGGATAATCTATTACAATTATATTGAAAGCAAATAATTCTCAGACTTCAGTGCTTCCATATAGAATGGCAACCAAGCATTTCCTTATATTTCCCCTTCCACCCATAACTTTGTCTGATGGGATGGCATTAGAATCAGGATTTTTTTTTTTTTAAGAATTGTATCATTTCTAATAGTTTGTAATTAGTTATTTGCTATTATTCTTATTTCACATTGGAAAAATTATTGTGCTTTATATTGTCATTGGTTCTTACCTAAGTTGTTGGGTTAATAAAATTCAAGTTATTTTATAGTTAATCCTTTGTAAAGAATATTTTCTAACATTTTATGCTTCATTTGGTGGTGACTTTTGTTCCAATTTATGGGCCTAACTTCCAGCCAAATGATTATATACTTGATTCTAAATGGTCTACCACTAGAAATGTTAAATGGAATTAATAAATTAGTATATTATTTTTCCTCAGGATTTTAACAGTAGGTATCCTATTTTGGAAGTATTGAATGGAGTGGAACAGTATTCATTTTAATTTTTCTATGTAGTCAGTAGAATTCTAGTCTGACCTCCATGTACAGAATTAAATGTCTGCATAATTATTTTGCTAATTCTTTGTCATAAAAGCATATTCTCTTTAATAGATTCTTTTCATGTGACTACCCTCTATTTAATTGAATTCTTAACTCTAAAGGTATGACTAAAACATTATACATATAGTATTTATGTTTAAATACGTAATTAAGTGATAATAGAGATTAATATAATTATTTTTTAATTAAATATTTTCTTAGGAAAATGTTCTGCTGCTGCCTTAGATGTTCTTGCAAATGTATATCGTGATGAGCTATTGCCACATATTTTGCCCCTTTTGAAAGAATTGCTTTTTCATCATGAATGGGTTATTAAAGAATCAGGCATCTTGGTTTTAGGAGCAATTGCTGAAGGTAAGTCCATTTTCGATTGTAAAGTCCTCAATACGTGGTATAAGGCTGGGCTACTTTAAGGAATTGTTACTCTGTAAGCAAAGAGGGTTCACTCTGGATTTACATACTGGATTATTCTCTGGTAAAGCCAGTATGGCATAGACAAAACTGTGATCCATATTAAACTAAAAGAAATCATTGAATCCAAAAGCCATCTTGGGATAAGTTTCTATTCTATTTTGAACCATTTTTAAATGATCAAACAGTCTTGGATTTACTTCTTATCCTAGACAGGTCACTTTGCAGATATTTTTGTTATTGTAGAGGGAACAAAAAGGGCTCTGATGTCTGAAGCATTTTTGCTAGAAAAATAGCTTTGTTTTCTAAGAAGTTTGGGAAACCTGAGAAAAACAGGAGTATCATCATTCTGTATAAAGATCTTGTTTTGGTTGTAAACATTCATCTACAAGAAATAAAACATAGGCATTTCTGCAAGCTGTAATTTTTTAGCAGAGGTAAAATGAAGTCCTAATCCTACTAAAAAGAACTTCAGCGGAGCATTTAAGTCTGTTTTCCATTATTTTAAAGTAATGTTGGTATAGATTATTATAATATATTTACAGCAGTGAGAATACACTGAATACTTTTCATGGGTACATGTGTCACTTTTGTATTCAACTAAAAAATTTTAAACCACATTTGGCACCTTTTGAAAGTTTTTTGTTATTTTGTTTTTTCTAGGTTGCATGCAGGGCATGATTCCATACCTGCCTGAGCTTATTCCTCACCTTATTCAGTGCCTCTCTGATAAAAAGGCTCTTGTGCGCTCCATAACATGCTGGACACTTAGCCGCTATGCACACTGGGTAGTTAGCCAGCCACCAGACACGTACCTGAAGCCATTAATGACAGAATTGCTAAAGCGTATCCTGGATAGCAACAAGAGAGTACAAGAAGCTGCCTGCAGGTGGGACAAATTTATAACATAGTCTTCATTATGGAATTGGTAATTAAGTGAGAGACACATTTTCAAACTTGTGATGGAATGTTGACATTAAACCATTAATATTAATGTAATATTTCATAACAGAAAACTCCAGCAATAGAAGTTGTTTCCCTTTTTTTTTTTTTTTTTGATGTTGGGGATTGAACACACACAGGTACTTAACCACTAAGCCATATCACCATCCTTTTTTATATTTTATTTAGAGACAGGGTCTCACTAAGTTTCTGAGGCTGGCTCTGAACTCAAGATTCTCCTGCCTTAGCCTCCAGAGTCACTGGGATTATAGGTGTGTACCAGCAAACTTGGCTCCTCCCTGCTTTTTCTTAGTGAATTTTTTATAGGACTGATATGTATTGTTGGGAATTGCACATTTTGTTAGGCTGATAAATTTCTATTTACAACTGTTACCTGATGTTTTTATGCATCGAAATGTGATTCTATCTGAATTTCATTCAGTCTTTGCTTTTCTTCCTCAATTTGTTCTTTTTTCCATTCAGTGGCTATGATAACTGTAGAGTTATCTCACATCCTTATTCTCTCAGACAACTGAAGTGTTGCTGGCAGAACTTCTACTCTTAAAGGAATAGCAAAGTTTGAGTAGATTCGTATTCTTAGTCTACAGGTCAATTACCATAACTCCACAGAAAGTCCTACAAATTTATGGTTTGTCACTTATCATCTGTGACTTTTTAATTTTTTTTTTAATTTTAATTTGTTATACATGACAACAGAATGCATTATAACTCATATTACACATAATAGAGCATAATTTTTCATTCCTCTGGTTGTACACAAAGTAGAGTCACATCCTTTGTGTCTTCATATATGTATTTAGAGTAATGATGACCATCACATTCCACTGTCTTTCCTATACCGATATACCTCTTCCTTTCCTTTCCCCCTTTGCCCTATCTAAAGTTCATTTAATCCTCCATTCCCCCCACCCAGCATATTATGAATCAGTATCCTTAAATCGGAGAAATCATTTGGCATTTCGTATTTTATGATTGGCTAATTTCACTTAGCATTATATTATCCAGCTCCATCCATTTACCTGCAAAGGCCATGATTTTATTCTCTTTTAATGCTCAATAATATTCCATTGTGTATATATACCACATTTTCTTCAGCCATTCATCTACTGAAGGGTATCTAGGTTGTTTCCACAATTTAACTATTGTGAATTGCACTGCTGTAAACATTGATGTGGCTGCGTGAGCACTAATATCTAGAATATGTAAAGAACTCAAAAATCTTCACACCAAAAAAAAACCAAATAACCCAATCAATAAATGGGCCAAGGAACTGAACAGACACTTCTCAGAAGATGATATACAGTGAATCAACAAATATTTGAAAAAATATTCATCTAGCAATTAGAGAAAAGCAAATCAAAACTACTACTATAAGATTTCATCTCACTCCAGTCAGAATGGCAGCAATTAAGAATACAAACAATAAGTGTTGGCGAGGATGTGAGGGAAAAGGCACACTCATACATATTACTGGTGGGACTGCAAAATGGTGCAACCAATATGGAAAGCAGTATGGAGATTCCTTAGAAAACTTGGAATAGAACCACCATTTGATCCAGCTATCCCACTCCTCAGTCTGTATACCCAAAAGGACTTAAAAATAGCATACTACAGGGAAACAGCCTTATCTGTGACTTGTGATGCTTAGTGGATCTGTGCCCCTAGCTATCTGTCAGTTAGATTTGAGTCTCTCTTTTATAAATCAAACCTCCTGCTTTCATTAACACAGGTATTTGGTTCCTAGAACAAACCTTTGTGTTCTAAAAAGGCTGCCACTTATCACTCTTTTTCAAGTAGAATTGCTTCTATTATTGATTCTTTTTTCTTTTTCTTTTTTTTAACTGGGAATTAAACCCAGGCACTTAACCACTGAGTTATGTTTTCAGTCCTTATTTTTTATTTTGAGGCAGGGTCTTGTTAAGTTGCCCAGGCTGGGCTTGAATTTTTAATCCTCCTGCCTCTGCATCACAAGTTGCTGTTTCATAGGCATGCACACCCTACCTGGCTTACCATTGACTTTTTCCCCCTTCTTATTCATAATAGCTTTACTCTTTTTGCCTTTTTTTTTTTTTTAAGTTGTTGATGGGCCTTTATTTATTTATTTGTACATGGTGCCGAGAATCGAACCCAGTGCCTCACGCATGCTAGGTCAGCGCCCTATCACTGAGCCATAACCCCAGCTCCCATTGACTTTTTTAACAGAAAAAGAATAACTGTTGCAAAGAGGAAAGTAAATTTGAGTTGAACCTTACTAGGTCTGAAGCAGTAATACCTAGAAGAGTTCTAATTCTTAATGAGATCGGGAAAAGCTGAACAAGGGGGCTATGGTGATTGATAGCACTAAATCTTTTTTTAAAAGTTGGAGAAGAATATAGATTGGTTTCCTGTGATTTATTCATTCAGTACATTTTGATTTTTTTGTTGTTGGTTTTTAGCTACTAGTTGTTACACATATTAGATGCTAGGATTATAGTTTCTGCCATCTTGAAACTTACAGTATAGTAGGAAATGCCTAATAACTGTGTATTTGTAATTTATGGCAGATGCTAGAAAGGTAATGGATAAATAGTTCTGAATGCTAATGAGTAGGACTTTCATTGGCATGACTAAGGTTTTCATTTTTACAATATCAAGACATTTAGATATCAAGTTGAAGTAATTGCACCGAGACTCAAGTTTTTCCTGTGTTACTATAATAATCCTTGATGTGCTTGTGCATATGAAGGATGAGGTGTAAAGTAGAATTTAACTGTTTTAATTCCAGTTTCACTAATCCAGAGCAATCCAAGCTCCCTGAGAAGAGAGGCTTGTTTTCTCCTGACCATATTCCCATTACTCAGTGATTACATAAATAGTTCAGCACTAAATAAACTTGTTGAATTAGTAAATACACGGATGAACAACATTTACAGTTTTTACCACTGTAGTTAAGCAGATACCCATGGAAACGGCCTCTTTGAAACGAAAAAGTGATTTTAAACAATGGAAAAGAAATAGTAAAAATAAGCAACTGGGTGTGTGTGATGAGGCAAGGAATATAAAATGTAAATAGGTACTCTGTAAATAAGATTGTTTCCTATCTATTGTAAGTTATTTCTTTTACACAACAATAAATATTCTTTTTTAAAAATTTTAGTGCCTTTGCTACCCTAGAAGAGGAGGCTTGTACAGAACTTGTTCCTTACCTTGCTTATATACTTGATACCCTGGTCTTCGCATTTAGTAAATACCAACATAAGAACCTGCTTATTCTTTATGACGCCATAGGAACATTAGCAGATTCAGTAGGACATCATTTAAACAAGCCAGTAAGTATCTAAGCTATTTTCAATAAGTTAGCTTGAATTTGGAAATAAAAAGACTTGGAAATATGAAGTTAATTTTTGCTTCTTTAAGAATATAGATCTTAGAAAGGCAGCAAGTATATCCTTTCAAATAGTGTGGAAATTACAATAGCATCTCTTAGGAATGCACCAATGCGTGACTAGAGGAAAAGAAAAAAATTTATATTCTAGATTCCTACTTTTCTTTAATTCCAAGTGTTTTTGTATCTACCACTTTATAAACACTAACTTTTAATTACCACATCTAGTTTTTTCTTCAGAATGTGCAAGTATATTGGGTGTACTATATGAAACAATTAGAAATTGAGGCAATAGGTTAAAAATGCTATGTGGTACAAAAGGATCTTGTCTGTAGTAATAGTGTAGAAGAGGAGAGTAGATTTGTTTGACTAGGATTTATATGACGATAGAATTTTAGTGTAGCTTAATTTCCCTGGTGAAGAGTTGAAAAATGTTTTGATACATGTGATTGCTAAATCAAAAGTCTTAAGATGTTTAAGATGGTTGGTTTGTAGGATTCCTTTGGTGTTAGTTTGATTGGAGGATAGGTTGTGTTTTCTGGGTGTCTTCAGAATCTGTACCGCTTATTTATATGATTATTATGATTATTGGCTTTTTTATTGGTTATTCTTCAGTTTAAATACATTCTCTTTGCTAATTGTGAATCTTTTTCCTCATGTAAGTTTATCTGTTCATTTATAATGTGCTATATAAAAGCAAAGCTTTTTTTTTGTAACATTCCATTTTACATGTAACATTCTGTTACAGAAGAGTAGAACTTAAATGTTCTTTTGTAATTTAACAAACACTACATTTTGATGTAGTGATGTATTTATTGATGTACATTTTGTTTCGAAAAGAATATAAGATGACATGGTCATCTAAATGAAAAAGTAGGCAAAAAATTTTAAAGTAACTATTTAGTGTAAAGAATGAGTCTTAAAATGCCTTCTGTAATGATTTTACACAATTGCTCTAAATGGATTTTAATTTTCAGTAGACTCAATGGACTTATTTACATATGATAGTGGAGCTTTACATGTTTTTCATCATTGTAAATAGGAATATATTCAGATGCTAATGCCTCCACTGATCCAGAAATGGAACATGTTAAAGGATGAAGATAAAGATCTCTTTCCTTTACTTGAGGTATGCTGGGCTGGTAATATTTAGCTAATTTAACATGGTGTATCATCAAAAATACATGTTTTAATCCAAAATGGGTTTTATGATAATAGTGTTAATAAGTTGATATATTCAGCACCATTTCTGTTTTAATATTGAATAAATACAAAACTTCTTGTTACTTAAGTTACAATACATTCATATGAAGAATTACTGTTAAATAGAAAAAGTGTAATGAACATTATATTTTTTAAAAGTAGACAAAGGGTTTTATTGTACAGTACTCTAACTACTCTATGGATAATAAATGTATTTATAATATGTTTTCTGTTGTTTTGTGTTATCTGTTCACATTACATGTGAAGTGGCTTTAGGACTTTTGCTGATGTGGAGAGACTTCACTTTGTATTTTTTTAATTTGAAATTTTTTCCATGTATGTTTATTATTTTTTTCTTTAAAGATATTTTATATGGTGTTCAGTATGAAACATGACAGACCTACTTGAATTGACTTTATTAGAGCCAGTTTGAGTCATTTTCATTTTTATTCCCCGTATAAAATTAAGGGTCACCAATTTCTGCCATGGATTATCCCTAGACAGGAATTGAAAATCTTCTGCAACTAAGAAAAACAGCTAATTTCTAACAGAACAAAAAGAATCATAGTTATTGCATACTATTGTTTAGGGAATAACAACACCCTTCCCCCAATTTGTGCATGTTTAATACAAATGCACCTTCTTTTTTATTTCTCTTAATATTTTTTACCACAAATTGAATCCATGGATAGAGGGTTTAAATATGTTTATGTATATTTACTTTTAAACAAGGACTCCATGTGTCCAGTAAAGTCTAGCCACATCTTTGGAATAGGGGCATAAATTATCACTTATATTTGAGGGAAATTTTGAACATATAGTCTGTCCTTGAAGGACAAATTCATTATAAAAACTTCTTTACATTCTCTTCTGAATTAACCTCTCCTGATAGGCTGGCAAGCTGACAACAATAGTGACATCCAAAGGAGGAGTTTGAAAAGATAAACTGGTTGCTCTAGACTAGTAGTAGAGCAGACTCATAAACAACTAGGATCCTTTTGAGTTGTTTTAAGCATTTATCACAATCTTAAGTTTGCCCAGAATATTTTAGCATGTGTACTTTATTCTTTCTAGTGCCTATCATCAGTTGCCACGGCCCTGCAGTCTGGCTTCCTTCCATACTGTGAACCTGTGTATCAGCGTTGTGTGAATCTAGTACAAAAGACTCTTGCACAAGCCATGGTATTTTCTTTTCATATCTAAAGTTAGACATAAAGTATACAAACTTTTTCAGTAATTGATTAAAAATAAAATGTGTTTAATTGTAGCTGAACAATGCTCAACCAGATCAATATGAGGCTCCAGATAAAGATTTTATGATAGTGGCTCTTGATTTACTCAGTGGGCTGGCTGAAGGTCTTGGAGGCAACATTGAACAGCTAGTAGCCAGAAGTAACATCCTAACACTAATGTATCAATGCATGCAGGTAAGATTTGTAAGATTAAAATGAATCGAAACCTGGTTCATCCTGTCACCTTGGGATTAATTTCTTCTTCTCTCTTACAGGATAAAATGCCAGAAGTTCGACAGAGTTCCTTTGCCCTATTAGGTGACCTGACTAAGGCTTGCTTTCAGCATGTTAAACCTTGTATAGGTATGAATATTTTCTGCTGTGGATGTGTTTTTTTTTTTAATTATTTTTACATTAGATTTGCTTTTTACTAAATTTTATTAAAAATTTTTGTGGAATCTCAACGTTTATAAGTATATAGTTTTACTACTGGCCAATGTAAAGGTGCTTTCATCGAAGCAGGTAGGATGTGGGAACTCCAGTTTCCTTGAGCTCACCGTCTATTCAGCAGCCCTTTAGGCAGTCCTGTGACTGGAAGAAATTGTGAGTAGTACCAATTTAGAATTAACAGACATGCCCACCAATGAAGCCTTCATACTGAGTGCTAGTCAGGCATCTTCATAAGTAGCCTCTTTTTTGGTAGTGGTACCCAGAAATAGTATCAGGTTTTTTTCTTTAATGCACCAGCATACCTTTTCAGATATCTAGGAAATTTTAAATAAATATCACTTTTAAAACAAACGATGGGTTGGGCACAGAGCTCAGCAATAGAGTTCTTGATTCCCAGTACTACAAAATAAATTATATATATTTGTTTTTAATAGCATAGCACTTATCCTAACCTTTTATGAAGATAATAAGGGATTCCTTAAATATTGTAATCTCAGTTTCTCAAACCTATGGGTCAAGTGATTTGGGTTTTTTTTTTTTTCCTTCCTTTCTGTGGTGATAATTATTTATAATGTTATTTAAACCTAATTTAAAACACCTACACGGCTTTTTACCTGCTACAATTGTGCTTTTGAATAATAATAATTTCTAGACTTTGAGTAATAACATTAGGATATGTTAAGAGCCATACTAAAGATTTAAACCCAACCACTATAAAAATATAATGAATGCTTATATTGTGGGGAGCTAGTCATACAAATATTTATTACCTATTATTTTTTAATTAAAGATAATTTTTAAACTTTTTATTAAAATTTTTTAAAACAATAAAGTATAATAAGCTTTCTATTACTGTGTCAGTATAACTGGTGTCAGTATATGTACAATTTTATCTCCTCTATGCCACTATCCATAGACAGAAGTATTGAAAATTCTTTTCATTTGTTTCTGCTGTTAAACCAAGGATTTTTGTTGTTGTTGTTTTGTTTGTTTTGTCCTAAATAGTTTGTCATACTCTGTATTTTACTAATTGCATCTCTCTGGTGCCATTGAAGATACTTCTAAGTTTTGTATTTACTGATACATTGGCACTCAGATCTAGAATCAGGTTCAGTGAGATTCCAGGGTAAGTGGTATTGTGTACTTTCTTGAAGAGGCATTTGATATCTAGATTTCATTTAATTTGTTTTCTTTTTTTGTAATGTTGTCAATCATAATGAGTATTGTCTAGATTAGTGGTTCTAGTGGGGCAATTTTGGTCTCGAAGGAATATTTTCCACTATGTTGAGGCATTTTTTTAACATTAGGGAGGTGTTTTACTGGTATTCATTGCATATAGGCAGAAGGTATTTGTAAATATCCTATAATAGATGGATTAAATATCCTGTAACACATCCTTTCCCCTAAAACAAAGAATGATCTGGCCCATTGAGAGAAATCCTATTTTATGGTTCTGGAGGCTCATATGTAATGAGAGCCTTCTTATTGTATCCCAACAGTAAAAGTTTTTTATTCACTAATACATTGGCACTTAGATCTAGATTCAGGTTTAATGAGATTCCGGGATTCTTGTCCTTTTATCAGAAATCCATACCAACAATAACATTATTAATCTATTCATGATTAAATGAATAGATCTAATCATTCATGAATAGCAAAGCCCTTAGGATCTAACCCCCATACACACACTTTTTTTTTTTTTTTTTTTTTTTGTACTAGGGATTGAACCCAAGACCTTGTACATGGGAGGCAAGTGCTCTATTGCTGAGCTACATTCCAGCCCTTTTTTATTTTATTTTTTTGAGATAGGGATTTTTTGCTGTCCTACCTCAACCTTGTGATCTCCACGCCTAAGCATCACAAGTAGTTGGTATAACAGCTATGCATCACCATGCACAGCCTGTTAAACTTCCCACCCCACTCTCCCCAACTCATTTCTTTTTTTTGGTGGTGTTGCTGGGGTTTGAACCCAGGGTCTTGTGTATACAAGGCAAGCACTCTACCAACTGAGCTATATACCCAGCTCATTTCTTTTCCTTTCTTTCTTTTTGGTACCAGGAATTGAACACAAGGGCACTTTTCTACTGAGCTACATCCCCATCCTTTTTTATTTTTTGTTTATTGCTGAGTTGCTTAAGTTTTCATTAAAGTTGGAAGTCTGGCTTTAAACCTTTGATCCTCTAGTCACTGGAATTATAGGCATGTACTGCCACACTCAGCAAGTTTCCATCTCTTAATACCATCATAGGGGCAATTAATTAAATGTTGGCCTGAGTTTTGGAGAAGGCATTCAAACCATTGCAACCCACTAATTTATCAAGAGTTAAAAATTTATTATGCTGGGCATCGTGGCCCACGCCTGTAGTTATAATAGACCAAATATGGTGACATTCCTGTAATCCCAACAGTTTTGGAGACTGAGGAAGAGGATTACAAATTCAAAGCCAACTCAGCAGCGTAGCTAGGCCTTAAGCAATTTAAGATCCTGTCTCAAAATAAGAACTAAGAAAGCTTGGGGATATGGCTTAGTGGTTAAGCACCCCTGGTTTTGATCTCTGGTTACTGCCCCCCATCATGATATTCTCATTCTTTATTTAACAGTGAGAATATATGTAAAAGAGGCATTTGCCATATTAATTGTTACCCTGAAGTACAAATCATGTAAGAGGTACAGGGTAATTACTTGATTGCTTCTCTTTATTTATCAATTTTCAAAATAACTATTTGATTCCCAGCATCCTCCAAGGGTATCTTTTGTGTTTTAGCTTGTGTGTGTGTGTGTGTGTGTGTGTGTGTGTGTGTGTGTTTTAACATCATTATGAAGTCATAATCAAATTGTCATGCTGCTAGCAGTGGAATTTGAATCAAGTTGGTCCCTGGGTTTTTTTCTGTTATAGCAAGACTGTCTAGACTTATTTTGCACATTTCCTTCCTTCTCCTATAATGAGATATTTCTTTGCAAGCCCTCCTTTCTTTTAGTGGAAAGTAATATTAAAAGACTTCAAATTGGGCACTAGAGTGAAAGTTGCTTTAAAACCAAAGTCATGGATTGTTTTGTTTATTTTTACTTATTTATTTTTTTTTTTAGGAAAATTCCATTTTTATCATGTTTTCTCTACTCCTCCCCGCCCCCAGGATTGAACCCAGGGGCATTTAACCACTGAGCCACATCCACCAGCTGTTTTTGTATTTTATTTAGAGACAAAGCCTCCCTAAATTGCTGAGGCTGGCTCTGAACTAGCATCCTCCTGCCTCAGCCTCCCAAGCCGCTGAGATCACAGGCATGTGCCATTGTGCCTGGCTGTGTTTTCCTCACTTTTAATTTGAATTTTCTTAGTCTCACAAAAAGATTACTTGATTTCTAAAGATAGCTAAAATGGGCCAAAACTCAGTTTCCTGGATTAATTCAAAATAAAAATTCAGTAGCCAGACAATTACCTCCTTCTGTTCCCTAAGATAAATTTTACCAGCCATTAAGAAGTGTTTTCCATCAATTGTTAAAATAAACAAAAAAAATGGTGAAACATTTTTTGCCTAGATTTATGTTTCTACTGAGTAGGTTCCCTTTGAAATTTAATAGACTACTATTTAGAAGTTTATTACTTAGTTTTCTCTTTTTTTTTTTTTTTTTCCAAGCCGATTTCATGCCAATATTGGGAACCAATCTAAATCCGGAGTTCATTTCAGTCTGCAACAATGCCACATGGGCAATTGGAGAAATCTCCATTCAAATGGGTAAGAGGTTTTCCACTCCCAGAAAAGTATAAATTTTTAGATTTAGACTTGTTAATGTTTTCATAATTGGTTTTTTGCTTTTTTTAAATTTAATTAAAAATATTTGTGTGCATACATATATACATATAAAGCTATGTCACATTTAATAAGGGAAGCATAATGTACACTAATGTTTTAACATTCATTTTTTTCTTTTTTTTTCTTCTTTTTTCTCTTTTTGTGGGATGATCTAGGTATAGAGATGCAGCCTTATATTCCTATGGTGTTGCACCAGCTTGTAGAAATCATTAACAGACCCAACACACCAAAGACGTTGTTAGAGAATACAGGTACCATATAACTGAACTGTTATGGTGAAGAGAAAATTAGTTGTCTTTTAATATTAAGATGCGTAGAGAAACCAAAGCAATAAACTAGCTTTAAAAACTCAGCTTTTTATTATATTTATTTTGAATTCTCACTAACAAAATGTATTCTTTTAACTACATTCCATAACCAGTTTTCGGAAACATTTGAAAAATACTTTTTTCTCCCCTATTTCCATGTTTTAATACTCCCTAAAATGGATTCCAGCTAACTATTGAACTGTATGAATTTTGCTTTTTTAATTAATCCAGAGTGTAACTGAGAGATGCAAAGTGCTGATTTTTTAATCTATGAAAATCTGGCCAAAAATAGATTGCAATTCAGTGACTAGCTGGTTAACTGTGGCGTTTGTATTTTGTATTTCATCATAAAATTTCCTTCAGTTGGGAACTCATGCAGTTCCTTATAGGAGTTTTATTTAGGAGGCTTGTTTCTCTTTTGCATTTACCAAGAGCATGTTTATATTAAAGAGTACCTTCCATACTATAGAACACACTTAGGGTGATTGAGTCCTATTCTTTCCACCATCCCTGATCGTTGCTAATAATGAAAGATTTAAGTTCTGTATTCATTCAGGCACATCCCTTTCTTTATATCCTAACATAATTCTAGTAATTTATTCATAGTCAATGAGGTTCTTACTAAATACTAAACAAAGAGTGAAATAAGGTTTTCCAAATAAGAAAGTTTGTTTTCAGAGACACTTTAATTTGGTATTTTTAAATTATAGAGTTGATTTTTGTCTTTACGTAATTAAAGCTGACATTGTTTATTGGTATGGAAGGAAATCTTTTAAATATGAAACGGTTATCTGGCTGTTTGGCTGTATGGGTACTGTTTACTTCACAAAGTTAATTAGATTTTCTTGTTGAAAAGTATGAAAGTCTATTAGGATGGTTATGAAACCTTGTCAGACTTTTATCTCCTTAGAATGCAGTACCTATACATGACATTCAGATTTGAAAAACTTGCCATTATAAAATTATTGTTGAACCTAAACAAAACTTCCTATTTATTTTAAATGTGAATGCATAACTGCAAATAAATGTTGAGTGTAATGTACATTAAAGTTTCTTGTGGGATATCAGCTGATGAATTTGTTATTTAGTTCCTTTAGCAAATTGGCTTTATATAGAAGATCTACATTATATATGATTATATCAAGTAAATAATAAGGTAATTGACAATACTCTACAAATTGATGGATTCAATCAAACTGAGAAACGAGCTTGATATTCATTAGATTACTTTTAACTGCAAATGACTACATAAAATTCTGTCTTCTTTATTCCTTATCCAAAAGAGAGTGGGTTTTTGATTATTAAATGAAAATCATTATCTATAATTTTAGCAATTTAATTACCATTATCTCACTATTTCATAAAGCCAATTCCTTAGTACGCCATTATTGCTTTTTTTTTCTAATTAGTATATCCTACACTGAACTTTTTCAATGGACCATCATCTGCTTTATCGCATGTTTCATTGGATTGTTCATACTTGCCTGTTTAATGAGAATGTTGCATAGTTTGTGTCTTTTGAACATAGGTTTTCTTTCTCTTGCTTCATATGAATCTGCTGAATTTTAGTATTATCTGTGTAGTTTGCTTCAAGTAATCCTTAAACATTTTTCTTTACTCCCCCCACCCCTTTTTTTATGAAAGGTTAACCTGTAAGTTTTTGAGAGAACACCATTAAAGCACTTCATGGTTTGTTTTCTGTTTGTATTTTTTCCCGTTGTGTATAAATGTATTTATATGTATGTACTTTTGAATTGCAGAATGCAGTTCTAAATTGCACTTGTTTTAGGTCTTTGTAAGTTTCAGAGCTCCTGAGTTTTGATGATAAATGTTTGTCCCCTTCAAAATTTTTTAAAAATTAAATATTAGCATGCTATCAGTATAATGTGTTAACTATTTTATGTTAAACCTTTTATAGTAGAGACAATATTTTTTCCCCTATGGTCCACATATCACGTGTCAGAACAGTGGACTATAGTAGAATTTTATTTTAAATATGGTTTGAAATTAGTGGACTATTAACCTGAGTTTTCAGAGGTCTATTGGAATGGAATTTGACATAGTATAGCAATTTTCCAATCTATTCATTCACTGGGTAACATACTATTTAAAATATGACAATTGATTTTGATATATCAGGCAACCGATACCTGCTGGCTTGTTTGGGAAATGTTAAATCAAACTATATACTAGAAAAATTTGAATTAATTTTCTTAGATAATTTTCAAAGAATGAAATAATTTATAAAAGGAGGTACAGGGAAATGACAAGTAAATTTGAACTGTTATAGCTACAGAGACATGTTTGAAAATTCTTTAATGTAATTATATTTACTAATTCTTGGGGGAAATGTAGATTTCATATTAAATTCTGAAATTGACTGGCTTTAAATGATTCTCTAAATCCATTCATTTTAATCTCTTTTTTTTTTTCTTAAACTATTTGAGCAAGAAAAGCAATTCATCATGGTTTTTGGTGTTCTCTCAATCTTTAGAGTTTTTTTAATTCCTTTTGTTTTTTCTTTTTCCAAAAGTATGCCATATATGTTGCTGCCCCTTATTTAGGGGGTGGTAATAAACAGCACTGGTGAAATCTTATGTTTATTATCATACACAAATTCTGTTGGTTTCTGTTTCTGAGTTATTTGTTGTTTTTTCTTTATTTTTTCTCCTTCCCCCTCATTTGCTCATGTCTTGGTTGGCGTTTGGTGGTGTATAACCGTGATTGCGTTACCTTAGCAATAACAATTGGTCGTCTTGGTTACGTTTGTCCTCAAGAGGTGGCCCCCATGCTACAGCAGTTTATAAGACCCTGGTGTGTATTATTCAATCTTTTTTTTTTATTCATTTTTCTTCACTATTTCTTTCTCTTTCTATCTCACTTTTAGATATATTTTCAGTTGGTTACAAAATTCACAATCCTTAATCATTGCCAACCATGTGACTAATCTTGTCCTATCAGGTTTGTGAGGTTTTTTAGTAGCATCGTCATGTATATTTATTTTATGTTGTGGCTAACGACTAATTGATGCATGGGATAAGATTGTCACATGCTTGCTGTGTTAAAAAGCTTGATTATACATAAAAAGCATTTAAATATCCACCAGAAAAATTAAGATGCATGCAATTTCTATAAATTTAGGTTTTTGCATTATGTTTCTTTTTTAGAATTAATTTGGAAACTTGGATTGCATTAAATACATGTTTAAATTTGTTATGTATAAAATCTTATTTGCTTGTTAATGTAAAAGTTAAACATCTACACCATGAGTTGTATAGTAATAGTTTATATTGTGGCAGTATATTCTATGTTCTGCTTCTTTCAATTGATAATCTTCAATTCAGATTGGTTTTAGTAGTGTTTAATGGAATACAAGTCAATACAATTTTCAAAATTTGATAATTTACTCTTTTTTTGGCTCTGGTTCATTAATACTTTAAATGAGCCAAATTAGTTGTCTGTCTGTGTAGTTGTAGTCTATTAAGAAAATATGAATTTCATTGTTTCCACTGCATTGAGATGAGATGTGCCCATCATACAGGAAGTATGAGAAACTGAAAGTTAAGCTTTCTAAAAAACACTCTTTTTAATATAACCATTATCTACACTGTGGTGCTTATTCCATTAAATACTGTCTATTAGTGTTATAATTGAATATGCTTTTTACTTAAATGCTAAAAACAATTCTGTAATTCGATAGGTGTACCTCTCTGAGAAACATAAGAGACAATGAGGAAAAGGATTCAGCATTCCGTGGGATTTGTACCATGATCAGTGTGAATCCTAGTGGCGTAATCCAAGTAAGATATTCACAATGATTTGTTTTTAACTTTAATGTTCTAAGTAATAAAATTATTTGAGGGGTGATTAGGAAAGATTATAATAGCAGATTCAGAGAGTAAGGTTACATTCTTACTTGGAATCGGGCTAGGTTGGGGTTTTTTTCCATCTTTATTCAGGCTTTACTTATTTACTTGCTTTGTACATGCCTCCTGTCATGAATGTCAATCAGATTGCTGAATTTGAGGATATCTACAACAGTGTCAAACTTTATGGAAATCAAATTTACAAACATTAAATAGAGTACTAAATCAGCCATTGAAATTGCTTTAATGTTGTGAACTTATCATTTATTCATCCCTATTTTGAGCTTAAATTCTTGTTACATTTAGGCATTTTAATTATTTGGTTATCAGTACTGATCCTGAGTCTAGTAAAGTTTATAGATCGAATTGCCAGTTTCCTGGACACAAAAAACAAAGGAGCATGTTGAACTCCACCATATGTGTGCAAAAAACAAAACTCTGGCTGCGGGAGACCTACATTAAATGCAAAAAAATAAAAATCTTTACATTTTCAAGAGAAAAGAGCTTTTCGGCCTTTTTAATTGAGATTTTGGTAATTTTTATTTTACATGTGGTGTTTGTTAACTTGGTTTTAGAAATGCAAATAATCACTTAAAATTCAAATCAATGTGATTGATAGGCATAGAAAATATACAGCTTAGAGCTAGAAAAAGATCTTTTGACTAATTTCACGTTCATGAAACATTAATCACTTAATAATCAAATAAGCCAATACTACCTTGAGATAAGGATCCTAGTTTCAAAATAACCTCCTAGTATTGTTTTTCAGTACTAAATGTTGTTTTCTCGTGTGTCTTACCTCTATCAAAAGAAACATCTTTTTACCAGGTATTGTTAGTTTTTAAAGGTAGTAGAAGTAGCACAGTGGTCATAAAATCACTACCAACCTAAGAGTTGGTAGAAATTTGTTTGTTAACTCCATTCATATTAATCACAATTTTTATATATTCTGTGTGGGTTTGTTTTTGTTTTTGTTTTGTTTTTGGCTCTGGGAATTGAACCCAGGGGTACTTATTACTGAAACACTCCTCTGCCCAAAAAAGACAGGGTCTCACTAAGTTGCTGGCTGGCTTTGAACTCAAAATCCTCCTGCCTCAGTCCCCCAAGCTGCTGGGATTACAGGTGTCCACCACCTTGTTTGGCCCTGTGTGTTTAAATTTTTAACATTATCTTTGGATATTTAGATAACATTAGAATCCTGATTTGAATAAACAATGAACTTAATGTAAATGACATTTGCTTAAATAATTGTTTTACACATGTTGGTAAATTTTTTTTGTTTTCTGAACTGAATGGTAAAATTTGAAGTAGTTGACATGTCAGACCATTAGCAATATGTTGAATGTTTTATGTTGAATTGTTAATAGTTCATTACGGTAATCAAAATTGAAGAAATATTTTTATGAAATATGTCATGGTTCTTTTTTAATTTTGAAGGAGGGTCTTACTAAGTTGCCCAGGCTGGACTTTGAACATGAAATCCTCCTGTCTCAGCCCCCTAATTAGCTAGGAGTACCAGAGTGAGCCACCATGCTTGATCTTGTAATCTGAATAACCTGAGAGGCTGAGACAGGAGGATTTCGAGTTCAGAGTCTGCCTCAGCAATGACAAAGTGATAAGCAATTCACTGAATCCCTGTCTCTAAATAAAATACAAAATCGGGCTGGGGCTGTAGCTCGGTGGTCAAGGGCCCCTGAGTTCAATCCCACGACCCCTAGTTCCTAATATGTCATATTAAGCTCAGTTGATATATATTTAGATGGATTTAAGTTGTTTCTATGCTGAGTCAGGATTGAATTTATATGATTAATTAATCTAATAATTAAAATATTTTATTGGTATTGATATGGTGCTCTCAGTGTGCTAAGCATTTACTGGGCAGGGATTTGCTTTTTTTGTTGTTGTTTTGTGATATAATAGGACATTTATTTACATCCTAAATAATCACTTCTAATTCCTTATCTTCGTTGATTTTAAATTTGTTTTTCCCCTTTTAGCTATGAGTGTATCATGACATAAATTTTGAGTCTTGCATATTTTGAATTTTGCTAAGTTTGATAAATGTATTATCAATCTAAGATGTGGTTTTTGCCTGTTACAGGATTTTATATTTTTTTGTGATGCTGTTGCATCGTGGATTAATCCAAAAGATGATCTCAGAGACATGTTCTGTAAGGTAACTAATAAGTTTTCGTGATGCATGGTAGGACTATTAAATTTCTAGTTGAAAGTTTGAAAATTTTTTTAAACATTTAGTTTAAATTTAGGCTCTCTACTCTGGGTAGATTATATGACCTTTGTTCTTAATGAAGAACTACGTTTGGTCTTAAAATATGGTGTGACTATCAATAGATCATGCACTTCCCAAAAAATACCACTGATTCATGTAGTACCATTACTTCGTGTACAGAAAATAGCATATTTACAGGGATGGGGTGTGGTTCAGTGGTAGAGCACTCATTTAGCCCCTGTGAGACCCTGGGTTTCATCCTCAGCATCATATAAAAATAAATAAATGAAAGTATTGTGTCCAACTACAACTAAAAAACATTTAAAAAAAAAAAAAAAGGAAATAGCATACTTTCCAAAAATGGATGCTGAAATTTGAAGTATCCCCTAAAACTATTGAACAGAAATGAAGTCAAGTAGTCTCCACAAGAATTGAGCCTACATAGTTCTTTGCTTTATTAGTGCCCCTTTTGATTAATTCCATTCATCACTCAGTTATAACAGAATATAAGAAATAAAATGCAGTTACACGTTTGCATCATCTGATACTGAAATTAGTGAGCTGTATTTTCGGCCATGAAATCAAAACTTATATAGTTCAAGTTTGAAAAGACTTAGCGTGATAAGTCTTATTCATTAGGTAAATTCTGTGCCTTTTTTATTTGTTTGTTTTTAATTATTGTGATGTCTGATTGCTTAGAATAAATTTGTTTACTAGAATACTTGTTGGATTTTATATTTAACTAAAGTATATTTTGTGAGATGCTTTTAGACAAGTTATAGTGGTATAGATTCTAACAAAGTCTGAGCTTACTGCTTTGAAATGAATAAAATATTTGAAAAAAATCAATATTGTTTGATTTCAAAAGCTATACAGATCAGTTTTTCTTATGTTAGTGATGAATTAATGGTTTTTCACTCTTTGCAGATCCTTCATGGATTTAAAAATCAAGTTGGGGATGAAAATTGGAGGCGTTTCTCTGACCAGTTTCCTCTTCCCTTAAAAGAGCGTCTTGCAGCTTTTTACGGTGTTTAATCTAGTACACTTAAGCTGCAGTCCCAAAATTAGGGGTAAGTTATAAGAAGTTTAGAAATTTTCAGGATGAAAAATTTAGAATTATAATCTAAAACTGTAAAAGATAATAAAAAGCTATGTGTTTTCTATAGGGTTGGAATAATATTAGACTTTAAAATTGCCTACATAAAGGCTAGAGGGGTTTTTTGTGTGTGTTTTTGGTTTGTTTTTAAGAATTTTGTTTTTTTGTTTTTAAGAATTTTGCCCCACAAGGGGACTTGAAAGATTCTGTTTTCTTTTGTGGGAGTGGAAGGCCAAATCCAGTGAGAACTCTTTTTTTTTTTTCCCCACATTTTCTGTGTGTGTGATTAACAATTCCTATCTTTTAGCTTTAGTTTCTTCATTAAATTATGTTGAGGATCAAATACTGAACGATATGCAATGGCATAACTTAGTATATTGTTTAGCACATTTAATTGGCTTAGTAAATGTTAGAAACATTAGCCAGTACAGTGAACCAGAGTTTTGACATTGTTCAGGTTTTGAAGATGAATTGAATCAAGACTGATTTGACTGGAAGCCAGAGGGTGTACTGAATGTGTTTACAGAAGGTGTACACCAAATTGAATTGTACTCAACTCTGGAGTTTTCCTTTGCTTGCTGCCTGTTTAATCTGATTTAGGTTTTGAATCTGGAAAAAATGTACTATCCAAGTTATGGACTTCTGCAACCTTAAGGAATGTCTCAGGCCCTTTGCATAGTTATCCCACTTAGGTGTCAAGTCCTCAGAGGTGTTTTGTGGCTTTAGCGTGCTTATTAGTTCACTGTTGAATCATGTGACTGCAGTAGATGAAATGGCTTTGTTTTAAAGGGTTCAACATTGAGTTAATAAGTTTTGATCATTTTCAAATTTATTATCTCTTTGGTCTCATCATAAATTAACTGTGGTGGTGATTGTTCTGAGACTGGTATTTTCAGTTTCCTAATTAGAGCTAAAAGTGGATCGGTACCTCTTATTCCTGCCTTTTTGTACTCCTCTCCCATTTTTTCAGAGGCAGGAGAAAAAGGGGGTTGCTGTACTTCTCCACAGATGCACTAATCACCCTCTGTGAATTCACATGAATATTCTTGCATATCCAAAGTTTGGCATGAGTGGGTGGTAGAGTTTTGTTTAAAAGGACCACTATCAGGTAATAGTTTATCCAATAATCTTATCTAATTTATTTATGTCCTTTTCACCACTAAAACTGTGTTAGGAAATTTCTCATCAGGAAAATCAGCTGGCCTGAAAAAATAACCAAATAAAGTTGAGTTGGAAGAGTGAAAATTAGAACATTAAGAAGATGGTGTTAAAACTTGCTTTTATATATTTACTGAATGTACTGTCTATAGTGTAATGCACATTTCTAGTCCTTGTGGTGAAACATCAAACAAAAATAACTAATGCTTTTCTGGTTCTTGAAGTAAATTTTTGTTTCCATAGTACTGGGTTTACTGGAAAAGTGAGTGATGTTTTAATTCTCTGTAAGTAAGAAAAGTGATTGTCCTAAAGAAAGTGGTATTTAATTTTGAAGACAGTAAGGTAACTTATTATATAAAAAATAACCAGTTCCCATTAGGGTTCATTTTGCCCCCCCCCAAAAAAACAAAACAAAACAAAAAACAGAATTAGATTGGTAACATTATACAAAGCAAATTTTATCTGTACAAAGTTTTGTGTGCCTCTCTGTTTCCTCAACTTGGCCTCACTTTTCATATCTAATGCAGGTAACAATTCAGAGCCATAGAAGAAGGAAGCAGTGTGGTTAAAATTAACTAACATAATCTTAGCCATTTTGTCCAATTATTTATTTTATAGGTAAAGATAGTATTGTTATTTGATGAATTTTATGTTTCCACTGACAGTTGTTTAAGATAAAATTGTTTCTGTTGTTTCTTATAGGTCCTTCGGTCTTGGAGACTATGAGGGAGCCTCTGCACCCAGGGAAAATGTTACCCTTTACAGGGGGGAAGGGTATACCAGTAGGGAATACAGTACAATCCCAACCCTACTGGGAGGGGCGGGAGGGAGGTGTGCCGTCACTGTATTAAGTCGATGTTGGGAAACGTTTTAACATCTGGAGCCTTTGTGGGTGGAAATCTGTCTTCAATTACAACTCCGCACTGGATGTGAAGAAGCAAAAATAATCTATTCAGTCTACTCACAAAACAGTACGTTCTGGAATATTATGGGGAATTGTACCAAAACAAGAACCATATAAATGATGCATAGGGATAAGAAAGGAAAAATTCTATAGCGCACAATAAAGGAAACCTAAGAATGGGGGTTACAAACAGTAAAGAAGATTTTTTTTTTTAATTTAAAGGTTTTTATATAAATGTTCCCACATTATGGGGCCTTGTTTTGCATGCTGATGAAGAACTACACAAACAAAACTAATAGAGTTAAAATCAGCTTGCCTTCCCATAGTAGAAGCAGGTTCTTGGAAATTACAATTTAAGGTACCCCCAAAAAATGTTGAAAATAAAACAAAACAAATTTAAACAATGAAGCACCCTGTGAAATGCCAAATGAGTCACTCCTTTTACCTTTGCGGGGTGGGAGGGAGGGTGGAATAAGTGGGGTTGGGCATATCAAAACTAAAGTTGACATCTTAATTTTACATTAAAACATTAATGTAGTGCATATAATTTGATGGTTGTACTTCATTAGATTTAATTTCTAGGCCAACACATTATTTTAAAGTGCAGTTTACGGTTCAGGCATGCATTCTGGCTCATAGTGATTGAAAGTAAATTAGTGGGGAAAGTAGCATGCTTGCATCACATAGAGTGAGATTGGTATTCATTGACCTATGTTGCGCCAGTTCGTGTTGCATTTTACCAATTCAATATAGCCCTGCATTTAAAATTCCTTTTTAAGATTTGTGGATTTTATTTTTATTAAGAATATAGATATATAAAAGTACTGTAGTTTACAGCTAGGCCTTGAAATATCTTTTTAGGATCTGTTAGGAATAAGATTGATATTGTATTGTGTGTAACCTGCACAATGTGGAAAGCTGATATACCTGTGCAAAATCTTTGCCTCTGTGCTGTCAGTGTGATGTGCTTTCTGCATGGTTATATACTACTAGTGATTTTTATCAAAACTTCTAAAACTTAAATGACATGGTAAAAGAGATCTGTAAAAGGCTGCATAAATGTTAGTTGGCACATAAAGACGATTGTAGAAGTTTAAAATGATTGCTCTATTTCAATGTTTATTCCCACTCAACATATTGCCTTCTAAGCTTTCCTTTTTTGTTCAAAGCATGATCTTAAAGATATGTTTAAGTTAATGGATGTAATGCAGGGTTCCTACACTGTATTGGCGCATGTTGGTGGCCCTCTGTGCCCTAGATATATGCACACAGGGTGCAAGTTAAAAGCTACAGAGTGAAAGTTGGTTTGGATCCTCTTCATTTCATTTGTTTAGCTTTTCTGTTGTTTTTCTCTACTTACATGTATTCCTGTGAATAAATCCTTGTTAAGTTAACCCTTTACTTTTCCTTCCATGTGTATTTTCTTATATACTGTGAATGTGAAAACCTAACTGGTACACTTGATCTTATGTCCATATGAAAGTGCAAGTCTTTATTAATTTGGATTGCCTGAACAGTGTATCCCATGATGAAGGAAAATGGAGAGATTTTTCTTTTTAACTCTGCTGGTCAGAGACGAAGCCACGCCTTTCCATTTTTCAATGCTGCATATTTAATCTGCAACAAAATGTTAAGCCATAACAGCCTTTTTATATTTTAGTTTGTCACCTTTGCATTGCAGAATAAATACTAAATAACCATTTTTATAAGCAGTTGCTCCTCTTTGCATGGTTCTGTTCTCTTAAGTGTTGAATGATACAGCCATTGCACTGAAGTTTGAGCTGTGTGCGTGTGACTTTATAAATACTGTTTCATAAAATTTCAAATGCATGGTAGCATGTAGAAAGGTTTTTTTGTTAATTGTGTGTGTGTGTGTGTATGTATGTGTGTTTAACATGTTCTGTCATTCACTTTCTTTCCTCAACTTTGGCTTTGCAAATTTCAGTCTGTAGAGCCTGAAATTTAAATCATTTTATAATGTGCCCATTCTTTTTTTTTTTTTAATCTAGATTCAAAGTGTATATAGCATTTTGCTTTTTAGTATGGTTAGTTCACTGGGAGCTTAAAATTTCTTGTTTGTCTTTAAAACTTGGATAGGGTAGCTATTTTGTCCCTACGTAATATCAGTGGCCTGTAATGCTTTAAATACTTTTTAGAACTTAATATGGGAGGTATTTTAATAATTTGGAATAGTGAGTAAACATTTTAAGTTTAAAAGAATGGCCAAATTCTTCTCTAAACTCAATAAAACAAATAACCTTTAGTAGTTATCTAAACCTGTGATTGACAATTCTGTATCAACTAAAAGCAAAATTGTTGCCTGACTAGAAGTTAGCTTCCAGTTAGATGTATAAATTACAAGAATGCCCATCTTTGTTAGTCACTTGAAATGTTTCTAAATTTAAAGAAAATTTAATCTTAAAGTAAAAATAGAAGTAAATTAATATGACTGGCAACCTGAGATTAGGTTGAATTTTTTTGTTCCCCATTGAGGTTATTGTTTCTTCCTAATTTATATTATATTTCAGATAACATAGTATATAGCACAGGAATTTGCAGAAGCCATTTTAGTTATCTTTTGAGGTAAGCTCTGATTTAGCATTTATTGTTCTGATAAAACCTAATACATCATGGGATATATATATAAAGCAACTTAATTCTTGTGGTGTAGTCTTAATAGTTTTGAGTGTTGACTGAATGTCTATGAGATTGTGAGTTTGTCTTTGTTACATTCCAGTGTTTCTGCCTCTTGGCATGCTTAAAGCACGGCTTACTTCATCTGCTCCTTACACACTAAAATGTTGTTAGTGTGCTCAACTACAGAAATAGCCGCTGCTAAGTGATGTAGATTTTCTACTTGAATATTTTTGTTGTAGGAACCTCAGGAGGTCAGTGTTTACTGTTTTATATATGCCTTCTTTTTCCTGTTTGAGCTTCTCTCTTTGAAGGATTCTAACAGAACAAAAGCTGCTGATCAACCTAAGTTGGAAACAGAAAGTGTGTTTAATATAATTTAAAATGCATGTTTGGCAGTTCCATGTTACCAGTCCATTAGCAAGTGAATTTAGTGCCACAGGTATTCATTTATTCAGGAAATAATTTTGCTTTTTGTGTTGTCTAATCTCTTTAATGACTTCATACTGTGTAAAAAAATCACTTTTATATTTTTGGTTGATTATTTCCAAAATAATCAACATGTAAATATCTTTAAGAGCCAGTTCTGATGCTTTACATTATTGCTACTTGATTTTGTTATGCAAATTAGATTGCAGAACAATAGATTTTTAAATACTTAACCAAGCCATTACATCTTAAAAACAAAGCAAGTAGCATACATTTTGTAATTAACATTGATAAACACTGTGATTTTTTTGGTTAAGACTTTTTCATTGATCTGACTTGTTAAATTGCATATATTGTAAAATAGGATCAGATGTATATTTTAAAATGATTTCAACTGACTTTCCTCTTGAAATGCTTTGTCTACTCAGTTATAGAATATACAGATACAAGTTTTATCTCAGGTGAATACCTTGTATCAATTTTGCTTTGGTGGCATATGCTTATAAAGGGTAGTTATACTTAATTTAAATGGTCTTCATTTTTTTAGTGTATTTCATTGAGAATCTTCCCAGTTTGTCTGATTTCTTTTTTTCCCCAGTTAGTTTGCAAACTGGAATGGTATAGAACCCTCCTCACAAGCCCTACGCATTCAGGGTTACTGAAAGTGAGTTAAATTTGTTCCTCCTCTTCAAATCCTCAAAATAGGAAAGTGGATTTTTTTTTTTTTCCTCTGTATAAAGTTGTGTTCTGCCTGGCTGAAATGCCAGGATTAAGCTAATTATGTCTTAAACCCTTCAGTCTAAATTTAAGACCTTTGCCATGAGGGAAAGTGTTTTTTGCTTCATATAGTTTGTCTATATTATTCATATTGAATGTATTAACAGATAATGGTGCAAAAACATTCTTTCCAAGAGAAGAGTGTGTCATGCAAAACTGCAATTTAAATCCTTCCTTTGGTAGTACTTCAAAATACAACTTTGCTTATCAAATTATTTTTGCAAATATTACCAGTGGGTAAAACACTTGCTCCTAGGATTGTTAATGAAGTGCAGTCATTGGAATCTGTAAGAAAACTCTGGTCTTTGAATAGTTAAGGACCTGGGATAATCTAGGTGAAAAATCAGATCATCAGTGAGCTTTGTTGCTAACAATATTATCTAGTATTAATACATTGCAATGGCATTATATACCAACCTAATGCATTTCGTACTGTATTAAATATGGCAATGCTTCTAATGCCCTTTAAAATTATATTTCACTTGAAAGTTAGTTTCATTCACCAGTACATTTTCTAGGTGACTTGCGACTAATATTTTCAGTCTTATATATAGATCTTTCCCCCATTGGCACTACATATATGTAGATAACTCCTTATGCCTAATTATTATACATATTTTTAAGGTATACATTTAAATTACAGCAACTATGTATTGTGGTTTGTATCCCAGAATGTATTGTGTTTAAATAAAAAGATGCATAACAGCTGAATGTATGCATGGTTTTGAGGGAAGTTAAAATGGTGAATTTTTTTCACCTCTTGTGCATTTTAAAACCAAGCCAAATCTATTTGCCAAGTATTGTATCACTAATTAGAAAACCAGTAGTTTTTCTTTCATTATAATTTTTGTTTACCATAGAATCCCTTCATGCTGTTGTGGCTTGGTATTATACAGAATTAGCTTTTTACAGGTCTAATTATCTCTCGAAAAGCATACTATGTACACGGTTAGCCTCTAAGGCAGTGTTGGTCCCCTTCTAATGTCAGCTTTATAAAGGGGTTCCACTGTATACTTTTCTCATTACTTTGTTGTTTTCCTCTGGATATATAACCAAATTGAGCTTGGTTGATTTTTATGGAAATAATTAGACAATACCGTGTAATTAATTTTACTCAATAGATTATCATCTTGTGAGAAGAGATGTTTAAATGTGGTAAATGACTTCACTTCATACTACAAAACAGTTTTACAATTAATAGACATGTTAACATTGGGTGCAATAATTTAGTAGTGTTAGCTTTAGTTAAATAACTGATCTTTCTGCTGACAACTTAGGTTGTATGAGTTACGCTTAAAGCTTTAAATCTGATGTTTCCTGTACCTGCCACACTATATGTTAGAATGTGTCCTTCAAACATATCCTCCTGCAACTTCTCAAACTGTACTAAATTGATATTTCTTGAAGTCTATCTAACTCTGTGCTAACAGATCTTCATTTTAAATAGAATACGGTTTTAATTTTTGATAAGCTGCTGAATTTTAAAGAGAGTTTTTTGGGGCCACCAAATATTTTGGATCATGCAGAGAATATATATTGTACTGTAGTAATTTTGTATTTACATTTGTATGATGTGACATAATAGATGTGAATGTTAATCACTGCTTGACTATGTTAATAAAGTTGTTTAACTATAGATGTTGCACTCTTGATTTTTAATGAGAGGAAATGACCCACCCACCACCCTACCCCCATTTTGGTCCTGATAGATCTTGTAGGGTGTTTCTTCTTTTTTTGTTAAAGCATTTTTGTTTTGTTTTCCCTAGTTTACACATTAGTACACTCTTGTCTTAACATTGTTTTTTGAATTTTGTATATTGTGTAGTAAAAAGCTTCTTTCCCTGCATTTTGAACTTCTATTAATTGATAAATTTTCAAATGGTTTCTGTTTAGAGGATAGGGGAATTCTGCTCTACAAAAAAGGGGAATTAAAGGTGAAGCTGTAAATATAAAACATATAAAGATAGACTGCATGAATGTGTATGAATGTATGACCTAAAGACTTGTAATTTTGGAAATTTTTAACATTTATAAAACTAGTCATTTCCTCTTCAGGTAGTAATCTTTTTAATATTAGTTGCATGTTACTAATTAAAATTAAATGCATTAATACACATAAGGGAATATGTGTTCATGGCTCTTAAGTGGTTGTCTATTTGAGATTTGGAACATTTGAGAACAGGAAAAGGCCTAAAAGGCCCAAAGACTGTTTAAGAGAAGTGCAGCTTGGGTTTCTCAACTTTTGTTACCTTCACATAAAAATATTTAATATGCCACAGTTGTGTTGGCAAGAAGGCAAATTGTGATCTGGATGTTGTTATAAAACATAATTAAGAAAGAATTTAAGATTCCAGAGTTCAGGACTTAGAATCATGGGACATAATCATTAATTCAAAGATTATGATTTGCTGCTAATTTTTTAATTGCCTCAAGCTAAAAACCTTTCCTTTCATAAATCTTTAGATTTTAGTGAAAGTATTGTCAGTTTTATGCAAATGTTTTTTCTTCTCAGTTCAAGTAACTAAACCATACTAATGAGTAAAGCTGGGTTATTGATTTTGACATCTTTGTCTTGTAATGGGATTTTTTAACAGGTATTTATATTTTGTAATAGCTGCATAATCTAACTCCCAACAATTTACATTTCATATGATTGTTTATGAATGATTGGAGAAAGTGGCAGTTAAAACTATGCAACTCTTGTGTTTGGATTTTGTCTGTATTATGCACTTGAATATGGAAATTATTGAAGCTGTAATTGTCATTTTGTAGTCTTTAATCCGAGTCTTGTGTTAATTTGATGGAAAAATTTTAAGAACCTCCTGAAAGATCTCCCAAGCATTTATTTTGACAGTTTGCAAACTACAATTTGAAGTTTAACGTAATTTCTAATCCAGTGGGAATAATAAAAGAATAGCTATATCAAGAACCTTTAGGGCTTTGTGCCCAGTTATTAATGTAATTCATTTCTGTGCTTGTTAAAGTAATCTTACTGTGACAATTTATATTGGTTTTCAAAGAATGTCATTTAACAAGCATTTGAGAATGACAAGTGAACAATTTTTATGAATTTTAATACAGTTACTCAGTGACATAACTACTGTTAATAATTCTGTGCACATACGAATATATAGTAAATTTATGCATTGTTTTTAGTATGTTGTATCCAAACATAGCTAAGTGGTATTCTGTGAACAGTTCACACAACTGCCTTAGTATTGTTGGACTTTCAGAAGTTTCTAATTATTCATTCTTTGAAATAATTATGGTTAGTGGTGTTATCGGGTCCAAAGGAGAGTAATCGTCCACAGCAGCAACTTGAAAGTGTGCTGTCACACTATACTTTGTAACTTAATAGCATGGCTTTCTATCTTTAGGAAATTTTATATGTGGAATTGATGATTTCATATTACATATTTAACAGTTATCTGTTATGTTGCAGGCACTTTTCCCTGGTCTTAAAGAGCTTACATTCTATTTTAAGGAGACAGATGTGTGAAATAGGCTATGATGGTAATTAATGCTTGGTTAGAACAGGAAGTGGAAGATCTGAGGGTGTCATTTGAGCAAAAACCTGAGTGTCTGGGAGAGAGTATTTCATGTAAAGGGAGCAAAGTCAGTAATATATTTGATAGTTATTGCAGATGAGAAGGATATAACTGGAGTGCCCAGAGCAAGGGAGAAGAATGATAAATTAGATCTAAGGTAACTGGTTGGTTTTATATTTGAAGTAAAGGGCTGTGGTGTAGGAGTTTGTAGTAGAAAAGTGATACCACTGATTGAGAATGAACTCTAGCCCAAGGGCAGAAACAGACCACTTAGAGGGTGCTGTTATGATCTGGGGAGTTACTGATAAGTTAGGGTAGAAGTGGAGAAGGTAGATCTGGATGACATTTTTGAGTCATCAACAAGGTTTGCCAACATACTAGATAATGTAGTGTAGGGAACGAATCATAGGTGGTTCTTAGACCATCAGCCTCATGAGCAGCTAGAAGAATGAAACTGTCATTAATTGGGATAGGAAAGATTTATGTAGCATTTGTTTTGATATGTGAGCAGTAGATTGCATTGGAGTTCAATAACCTACCTGAAGATGGAAACCTGGGAAGGTGTGTATAAATCTCGTACCACAAAGCTAAAATATATCTGAGGATGCAAATGAAGGGATGAAAATGGCAGGAACTAACCCTGAAACATTGCTCAATTCTTAGACTTGAGTATATTGTAAAGAAAACCAGAAGAGCATGGTATTCTATGGGCATAGATCAAGTTAAGAGGACAGAATTTACATTTAACAACATTTTGAGATTTGGGGGCATATTTTTAAACTAGAATCAGAATAACTTAACCTCCTTCCTCTAAGAGTTTCTAGAAACCTTGTGTTTTGATTTTTCAAGGCCAACTTAATTTTCCTAACTGAATCAAGAAATTTAGAAACTTATAAGTAGGCTGAAGTAGCCTGAGCCAGATTATTTTCCTAAATGGTTATGTAGTGTCTAGATTTAGAAATAAACACTTAACCATTTCAAAAAGATTAACAGCCTATTGTAACTAGACAAGATTGTTTTTAAAAGTTAATAAAGTAAGCCAGAAAAAATGGGTTGCTCCATTCTTATTTTTTTAAAACAATCTTTTTTTTAAAGTGTGATTACATTAAAACTACAGCCGCATGCAAAGATCAATTAAAATAATGAAAACATCTAAATATACCTAAGACTAGTCTGTAGTTCTTCAAATCAATGAATAAAGATGGGCTGTTTAACAAGTGTTGGGAAAACTTGAGTAGAAATTTGCAGAAACAACCAAAAAAAATTTTTTTAATATGAGAGTGTCTAAAAATTTGGAAACAACTTGGAAGCCCCTTTCCCAGACTGGTTAGTTTCCTCAAGTCAATAAGATGAACAATAGAAAAATAGGCAATGTTCACAAAATTTTCTGTTTTGAAGATACTAGATTCTTTTGGGAAGCTCTGAGGCACGGGGTCAAAAGTTCAAGGCCTGCCTAGGCAACTTAACAAGACCACAACTCAAAATAGAAAAAAAGGATTGGGGTTGTAGATCAGTAGTAGAGTGCTTGTCTAGTGTGCTTGAGGCCCCTGGCTTCAATCACAGGACCAAATTTTTTTTTCCTTTTAATTGGTATTTAAATTCTCAATTTGTACATTGAAATATGGCTGCAATTAGATCATGTATTGACGAAAGGCAAAAAATCTGGATGCCATTCTCATTTAGGGACTACAGAAATAAACATCCATTGCTACTTGGGAGTAAATTAGTATAACATGAAGATCAATAATCTATACACACTTGCAATTATGTTCTGGAAATTCATCTTGTGAACTTGATTATGTTTACACAAACCTGTTGTTCCTAGGCAACAAATCTATACAGTGTGGTAGTATACTGTAGGCATTTGTAACACAATAGTGTATATTTAAACAGAAGAGACAGTAAAAATAGACAATCCAGATTTGGGAGTTCCACATCCCTTATGGGACAACAGTTCAATGTATAGTCCATTATTGACATATCAATACGCAGTGTTGACTGTATCCTTTAACCTAGAAGTCATTAAACTACATGATAGCCAAAAGACAAATGAAAGGGTGCTAGATAACCTTCACATTCACTAAACTGGTGGCGCAGTCTTGTAATCCCAGGGGCTGGGGAGGCTGAGGTGGGATGAACACATATTCAAGGGCTGGGGATATAACTTGGTTAAGTGCTTTTGTGTTCCATCCCCAGTACTGCAAAGGAAAAAAAATTGAGGGGCTAGAGTTGTAGCTCAGTTGTAGAGTGCTCACCTACCACGTGCAGGACACTAGGTTCAATCCTCAGCACCACATAAAAATAAAAGGTATTGTGTCCAACTAAAACTAAATACTTTTTTTTTTTAGTTGAAAACTCAGGAGGCATGACTCATTAAAGAAGAATGGTAGCAGAACAGGAAGTTAAAACACTGATAACAGTTTGCCGTTGAAAAAGTTACATACACCAAGACAGCTATTCTCTCCTAGGTGTGTATATGGATACCTTAAAATATCATATGCATGCCAGGAAACAATCTTAAAGCAAAAGAACCCGAATGTCCAATAGAATAGATAAATTTCAAAATAGTGCTGAGCAAAAGAAGCCAGTCTCTATAGAATACTTGGAGATGACAAGATTCAAAATGTTGACCAAATTGTACTGTTAATGTCGTGTGCATGTACAAATACCTGAAACAAATTCATCTAATGTAATTATACCCCAATAAAAATGAAAAAACAAAGGGTTGCCTCGTTCATAAACCCACTACTTTACACATAGTTGTATACCACCAGAGAAGACATTTGATAGCCATGTATTGGTGTATTGACAACCCCCCCCCTTACTTTTAGCAAAAAGAAATTCCTGTTTATGGTAACACTTATGTGTTTGATGTGTTAAGATCATTCTTTCTAGTATACTTGGAAACTAAAGAGCATAAGCATTTTTGTCATTAAACTAAGGTAATATTTTCTACAAGAACAAATAACACGATTTCTGTATTCACAATTCAGGTGTCTTTACTGATAAATTTCCTCAAGTACTTTTATCTTTTCACTTTGAAGGCCTGTTTTCCCAAATAGAAAAGTATCTCATCTGCTGTCTTCTGAACACTTCTGTATCACAATAAAAAAATTAGCATGCACTTAAAGGCCAACTCTGTTTTTAAAAAGGGGGGGCGGGGAATTGGTGGTTACTAATTTAGGTCTTTTCTTCCAGGTATGCTAGGATTGTGCAAGTATTTGTTTATATTTTGTGAATTGCAGACATGCACATTTTCTTAAAGATCCTTTAATAGGTCTTAAATTTTCTTAGGACTCGAGTTTAACTATACCCAATAATGTGTAAGACAAAATATTTCCACTAGAGGGGGCCATTTACCTAAATTAACCCTTGATATAATATTTTGTAGGAACATAAAGCATATGCAAATTTCTCTCTCCAGCTCATTTCCTCATCATGTCTGGTTTCAGGGTTGTTGTTCTTTGTTTTGTCTTTTGTACTGGGGATTGAACCTAAGGCACTCAACCACCAGGCCACATAACCAGCCCTTTTTTATATTTTATTTAGAAACTCACTGAGTTTCTTAGGGCCTTGCTGCAGAGGCTGGCTTTGAACTTGTGATCCTTTTGCCTTAGGCTCCAGAGCTGCTAGTATTATAGGCATGTGCCACCACACCTAGCTATAACATCATTTTTAAATGAAAATAACCTTGAAATGTTTTTCTTTAGAGCAGTTTTTGAATTTCAATGCTTTCTCCCCCTGATATGCAAAAATTTTTCAAGATGTTGCCTTAAGTCCAAGTACAGAATTATGATCTAGGCAGAACACCTCAAACTTTATTCTAAGACTCTTGTTAAATATATATCTTGATGCATTTAATTCTGGATGAGACCTGAAGTTTTGCACTTCTAGCAGGCTCCCAGATGATTCTTGCTTCTTGTTTATGGACCTCACTTTGTGTTAGCAAGGATCTAGAGAGTTTCTTGGGAACTGAAGTTCCCTTATACCGTAAATAGTTAGCATGTAAGCTTCATATGAGAGCAGAGGTTTTGTGCTTTCTTTTCTTCCTCAAGTATCTGCAGTATCCTGAATAATTCCTGAAACAATAAATGCTCAATAAATATTTGTTGGATGAATTGTCAAAGTGCTTTGTATAAGGTAATTTAATCTTCCTGACAGCCTCTAAGGTAAGCTGTACTCTTCCCTTCCCGTTTCACAGAAAAGCAAACCAGTCACGTGTGGCGAAGCCAAGATTAGAATCCAATAGTTTATTTTATTTATTTTTATGTGGTGCTGAGGATCAAACTCAGAGCCTCGAACATGCTAGGTGAGTGCTCTACCACCGAGCCACAACCCCAGACCCAGAAACATCACTGTGGTTCCCGAACCATGCTTTAACAAAAATACTATACTGTATTGCCACTTGTTTTTAAGTAACCTCTCACCCAACAAAGAGATCAAGACTCACACTGATAAAGGCAATTATTGTCCAAAGGCCTATGTATCTGTTTATGATCATTTATGCTTGTTAGAGTGTGGTGTTTGCTGTCAGCCTGGAGAACTGCCCACTCACAGACAGGATAGGAGATGTTAAGGCCTACTTCATGTTTCTGAAGGAACAAGGTGCCACCAGTCCATACCCCAGTATCTAATTTCATTAAGTCTTGTAGTTAATCATCCAAAGGAATGAATGGTCCTGATCCCAAATTACAGAAAATTGATCAATAAGGACAGGAGCTCCTGGAGTGTTCCTGGGCAAGAAAGCCAAATGGAGTCATTTAACATCAGGTTTCAGTTTTCTGGCTTCCTGCTAGGAATTACCATCCCAGTTGCATTATCCTATTAAAGTTCTGATTTTTTTCTTTGTTACTTTTTCTAATCTTCTAAGGCCACCATTTGATCTTGTTTGGTAAAATGAGATAACTACTTGATTTTTTTTCTACCTTCCAGAAATAAATAATTTAAGAATGTATTTACGAATTTTATTAACAAAGTTTATTTACTATTTGACTAATCCCCTAGCTACAACAATTGTATGTGCTTTGTGGATGTAAGTTACATCGCCAGGGCTAGGCTGGTAGTTCAGTGGTAGAGCAGTGCACGTTAGCAGTATGTGGAAGGCCTTGAGTTCAAGCCATACACACAAAAAAGGGAAAAAAAAAATTCTATAGCTTTGTACTTAACATTGAATTACCTTCAGGTGTTACATAGGACTAAAGGCTAAGCTTGTAAATTTTCTACCTCTGTCCTAGAATTAACTCTCTAAGGAGCCCTGGTTCCTTTTTTTGAAAAGGATCTTTAGAGTGCAAGATGTGGGAATTGTGTGTGTTAACAGCTACTGCCACTATTCTACATCCTCTCATTACATAGGGCAAGAAAATATATAACCCCTGTAAGCTCACATACCCATGTTAATTTCAGTATTACTATAAAATAATAAACTAATCCATTCTAGTCTCCCCTCCACCACTGTTACCTTATTTATAACATTTCTCTGGAAGTAAGAAAGCCAGGCTTCAGTTATCTTCAGTGTATTTACTTATTAATTCCACCTCAATAAATATGTAGTTTCAGAATTTCCCAAATCACTGTGAGAAACAAATTTGCCAACTAGATCCATACAGTTGTTTTTTTTAATATATTGTCACTGAAACTTTATTTTATGTATATGTGGTGCTGAAAATCAAACCCAGTGCCTTACACACTGAGGCAAGCACTCTCACCACTGAGCCACAACTCCAGCCCCTGGATCCATACAGTTCTTTATAGTCTAGCCTTACAGGATTCAGCCACAACACCACTTTCAAACTCATTCAAGTCAGCTCCCATTTTCACCACTCCCTTCAGTGAGGTCATAACATACAGGTGCCATTCAGTAGATTCATGGACCCATGGGGCCTACTGAAATATATATTAAAATCTGTCTCCATGGGGCTGGGGGTACCTTTCCCAGCATGTGCAAGGCCCTGTGTTCCATCCCCAGCACCAGAAAAAAGAAACTTTCACTATGATTGTGGATTTTCCTATTTCCCTTTGTAGTTCTGTCAGTATTTTTATTATCTAATAGTATTAGTTTTAGGTATCTATTAACTAGGAATCATAATTTCCCCAGGATTTGAACTTATTCTTTTTTTTGAGAGAGAGAGAGAAAGAGAATTTTTTAATATTTATTTTTTAGTTTTCAGTGGACACATCTTTATTTTTATGTGGTGCTGAGGATCAAACCCAGCACCCCGTGCATGCCAGGTGAGCGTGCTGCTGCTTGAGCCACATCCCCAGCCCTTGAACTTTCTTTTTTTTTAAGAGAGAACTTTTTTTTAATTTTCATTTTTTAGTTTTTGGCAGACAGACAACATCTTTCTTTGAATGTGGTGCTGAGGATCGAACCGGGGCCGCACGCATGCCAGTCGAGCGCACTACCACTTGAGCCACATCCCTAGCCCCTGAACTTATAGTAAATTAATAACCAAAAAATACATAAAAAATTAATTTAGCCAGGTGCGATAGTGCTTGCCTATACTCCCAACTACTTAGGAAGCTGAAACAAGAGGATCCTAAGTTTGAGGCTGGCCTGAGCAACTTACTGAGACCCTGTCTCAATTAAAAAAAAAAAAAAAAAGGTACCGGGGCACAGGCCTATAATCCCAGCAGCTCAGGAGGCTGAGGCACAAGGATCATGAGTTCAAAACCAGCCTCAGCAACTTAGTGAGGCCATCAGCATCTCAGTGAGACCCTGTCTCTAAGTAAAATGTAAAATAGGCTGGGGATGTGGCTCAGTGGTTAAGCACCCCTGGATTCAATCTTGCAACCAAAAAATAAAATTAAAAAGGCTGAGAGTGTGATTTAGTGGTAGAGTCCATAGGTTCAATCTCCAGTACCACAATATATTAACAAATAAATCATAAATTTATCATTGTACACCAGTTCATATTTTATTTTAAATATTTTTTTAGTTGTAGTTGGACACAATACCTTTATTTTATTTATTTTTATGTGGTGCTGAGGATCGAACCCAGGGTGTCGCACATGCCAGGCAAACGCTCTACTGCTGAGCCATAACCTCAGCCCATTTATTTTATTTTTACCAGTGCTGGGGCTGGAACCCAGGGCTTTACATATGCTGGCAAGCACCCTACCGCTGTATTATATCCCAGTTCTTTCCATACTTTTTCTACCTTTCCTTTTGTTACTTAAAATATCAATTAAAAAGCATAAATAAATTTTTAATTCAGCCTGACAAATTTTTTTCAGTACTGGAAATTGGATCTAGGACCTTCCTTGCATATGCTAGACAAGCCCTCTACAACTGACCTACACATGCAGCCTCCAATTTTTGTTTTTTAACTAGAAGAGATCTTAATCCATCTACATTTATATAATTACTGTTACATATTAATTTATCTCTGCTTTCTATCTGTTCCACAGTATTTCTTTTCTGGTTTTATTTTTTTATCTTTTAATCCTCTGATGTTTTTTGGATTGATTAAACTTTTTTTTTCTTTAACCACATTTTTCTATGATTTTGCAAAGAGCCCTGCTTCCTTTTACTTAATTCTTTTATGTTGACCTAAGCTATTTTATCATGCATCACCTAACTAGTCACCCAATAATGCCTAAAATTAATACCTTTTCCTTTTTCAGAATAACTGAAGGACCTTAGAATATTTTAATTCTGATCACCATTCTCTCCTTATGTGCCATCATTAAGGTTTTGTTTTTAGTAATGGGGATCCAACCCAGAGCTTCGTACTTGCTAGGTAGGAGCTCTACCATTGAGCTACATTCCTAGCATAATTTTCTTTTTTAAAATTCATAAATCATATATTATTTTTATCTTATAGATTTAGCCTTTATTTCATGTTTTCTTTTTTCTTCTTGTATCTTAAATCTCCTAACTCTAATCATTTTTATGTACCTAAAGCACATATTTCAAACTTTCTTTTAATAAGGATCTGTTTGTAGTAAATTCTAATTTGTTTGAAATTTTTTAAATTTTGCTTTAATTCTTTTTTATTGATTTAAAAAATTTTATATATGATAGCAGAATGCATTACAATTTATATTACACATATAGAGCCCAATTTTTCATATCTCTGGTTATATACAAAGTATATTCACACCAATTCGTGTCTTCATACATGTACTTTGGATAATGATGTTCATCACATTCCACCATCATTTCTAACCCCATGCCCCCTCTAGTCCCCTCCCACCCCTTTGTCCTATCTAGAGTTCGTCTATTCTTCCCATGCTCCCCCTCCCTACCCCACTATGAAGTCAGTTTCTTTATATCAGAGAAAACATTCAGCATTTGTTTTTCTGGGATTGGCTAACTTCGCTTAGCATTATCTTCTCCAACGCCATCATTTACCTGCAAATGCCATGATTTTATTCTCTTTTATTGCTGAATAATATTCCATTGTGTATATATGCCACATTTTTTTTATTCGTTCATCTACTAAAGGGTATCTAGGTTTGCTCCACAGTTTAGTTATTGTGAATTGTGCTGCTATAAACATTGATGTGGCTGTGTTCCTATAGTACACTGTTTTTAAATCCTTTGGGTATTGTCTGAGGAGAGGGATAGCTGGGTCAAATGGTGGTTCCATTCCCAATTTTCCAAGGAATCTCCATATTGCTTTCCATATGGGTTGCACCAATTTATAGTCTCACCAGCAATGTATGAGTGTACCTTTTTCCCCACATCCTTGCAAACATTTATTGTTGTTTGTCCTCATAATAGCTGCCATTCTGACAGTAGTGAGATGAAATTGTAGAGAAGTTTTGATTTGTATTTCTCTAATTGCTAGAGATGATGAACATTTTTTTCATATATTTGTTGATTGATTGTATATCCTCTTCTGAGAAGTGTTTGTCCTTGGCCCATTTATAGATTGGGTTATTTGGGCTTTGTTTTTTTTTTGGGGGGGGGGTTTGTTTTGTTTTGTTTTGTTTAGCTTTTTGAGTTTTTTTATATACCCTAGGAATTAGTGCTCTATGAGGAATGCCATTGGGAGTTTGATTGGAATTGCATTAAATTTGTATAGTGTTTTTGGTAGTATGGTCATTTTGATAATATTAATTCTGCCTATCCAAGAGCAAGGTAGATCTTCTAAGGTCTTCTTTGATTTCTTTCTTTAGGTTCTGTAGTTTTCATTGTATAGATCTTTCACCTCTTTTGTTAAGTTGATACCCAAGGGTTTTTTTGTTTGTTTTGTTTTGTTTTGTTTTGTTTTTGAGGCTACTATAAATGGGGTAGTTTTCCCCGTTTCCCTTTCTGAGGATTTGTCACTGATATATAGAAATGCCTTTGATTTATGGGTGTTGATTTTCTATCCTGCTGCTTTGCTGAATTTATTTACTAATTCTAGAAGTTTTCTGGTGGAGCTTTTTGGGTCTTCTAGATACAGAATCATATCGTTAGCAAATAGTGCTAATTTAAGTTCTTTTCCTATCTATATCCCTTTAATTTTTTTCATCTAATTGCTCTGGCTAGTGTTTCAAGAACTATGTTAAGATGTATGTTAAGGTAGCTATTATGAAGACAAACAATGAGTGTTGACGAGGATGTGGGGGGAAAGGTACACTCATACATTGCTGGTGGGACTGCAAATTGGTGCAGCCAATATGGAAAGCAGTATGGAGATTCCTTGGAAAACTGGGAATGGAACCATCTTTTGACCCAGCTACCCCTCTCTTTGGTTTTTACCCAAAGTACTTAAAAACAGCATACTACAGGGACGTTCCCACATCAATGTTTATAGCAACACAATTCACAATAGCTAAACTGGAACCAACCTAGATATGCCCTTCAAAAATGTGGCATATATTCACAATGGAATATTACTCAGCAATAAAAGAGAATAAAATCATGGCATTTGCAGGTAAATGGATGGCAATGGAGAAAATAATGCTAAGTGAAGTTAGCCAATCCCCCCCCCAAAAAAAAACAAATACTGAATGTTTTCTCTGATATAAGGTGAATGACCTACAATGGGGTGGGGAGGGGGAGCGTGGGAGGAATAGATGAACTCTAGATAGGGCAGAGGGGTGAGAGGAGAAGGAAAGGGGTAGGGGGTTAGCAATGATAGTGAAATGTGATAGACATCATTATCCAAAGTACATGTATGAAGACATGAATTGGCATAAACATACTTTATATACAACCAGAGATATGAAAAATTGTGCTCTATGTGTGTAATAAGAATTGTAATGCATTCCACTGTCATGTATTTTAAAAATAAAATAAATATTTTTTTAAAAAGAGATTAGTGCTTTATCTGATGTGTTGGGTGGTAAAAATTTGCTCCCAAGATGTAGGCTCTCTATTCACCTCATGGATTGTTTCTTTTGCTGAAAAGAAGCTTTTTAGTTTGAATCCATCCCATTTATTGATTCTTGATTTTAATTCTTGCACTACAGGAGTCTTTTAAGGAATTTGGGGACTAATCCAACATGATGAAGATTAGGGTCTACTTCTTTTTCTACTAGATGCAGGGTCTCAGGTTTAATTTGTAAGTCCTTGATCTACTTTGAGTTGAGTTTTGTGCATGGTTAGAGATAGGGGTTTAATTTCATTTTGTTGCATATGGATATCCAGTTTTGCCAGCACCATTTGTTGAAGAAGCTATCTTTTCTCCAATGTATGTTTTTTTGGCACCTTTGTCTAATATAAGATAATTGAAATTTTGTGGGTTAGTCTCTTTGTCCTCTGTACCATTGGTCTACCAGTCTATTTTGGTGCTAATACCATGCTGTTTTTGTTACTATTGCTCTGTAGTATACTTTAAGGTCTGGTATAGTGATGCCACCTGCCTCACTCTTCCTGCTAAGGATGACTTTAGCTATTCTGGGTCTCTCATTTTTCCAGATGAATTTCATGACTGCTTTTCTATTTCTGTGAGGAATGCCATTGGGATTTTGATCAGAATGTCATTAAATCTGTACAGTGTTTTTGGTAGTATGGTCATTTTGACAATATTAATTCTGCAAGATAGATCTTTCCATCTTCTAAGGTCTTCTTCGATTTCTTTCTTTAGGGTTCTGTAGTTTTCCTTGTATAGATCTTTCACCTCTTTTGTTAAGTTGATTCCCAAGTACTTTATTTTTTTTTAAGCTACTGTAAATGGAGTAGTTTTACTCATTTCCCTTTCAGAGGATTTGTCACTGATATACAGAAATGCCTTTGATTTATGGGTGTTGATTTTATATCTTACTACTTTGTTGAATTTATTTACTAATTCTAGAATTTTCTGGTGGACCTTTTGGGGTCTTCTAGGTGTAGAATCATATCGTCAACAAATAGTGCTAATTTAAGTTCTTCTTTTCCTATATGTAACCCTTTAATTTCTTTCATCTGTCTATGCTCTAGCCAGTGTTTCAAGAAGTATGTTAAATAGAAGTGATAAAGAGGGCATCCCTGTCTTGTTCCAGTTTTTATAGGGAAAGCCATCAATTTTTCTCCATTTAGAATGATATTGGCCTGGGGCTTAGAGTAGATAGCCTTTATGATGTTGAGATATGTTCCTATTATCCCTAGTTTTTCTGGTGTTTTGAACTTGAAGGGATGCTGTATTTTGTCAGATGCTTTTTCTGCATCTATTGAGATGATCATAGGATTCTTACCTTTGAGTCTATTGATGTGATGAATTACATTTATTGATTTCCGTAATTTGAACCAACCTTGCATCCCTGGAATGAATCCCACTTGATCATGGTACTCTATCTTTTTGATATGTTTTTATATTCCATTTTCCAGAATTTTATTGAGAATGTTTGCATCTATATTCATTAGAAATATTGGTCTTGGGGCTGGGAATGTGGCTCAGGTGGTAATGCGCTCGTCTGGCATGCGTGCGGCCCGGGTTCGATCTTCAGCACCACATACCAACAAAGATGTTGAGTCCGCCGAGAACTAAAAAATAAATATTAAAAAAAAATTCTCTCTCTCTCTCTCTCTCTCTCTCTCTTTAAAAAAAAAAGAAATATTGGTCTTAAGTTTTCTTTCTTTAATGTGTCTTTGCCTGGTTTTGGAATCAGAGTGATATTGGCCTCAATATGAGTTTGGAAGTGCTCCCTCTTTTTCTATTTCCTGAAATAAATTGTAGAGTATTGGTATTAGTTCTTCTTTAAAGGTCTTGTAAAACTCGGCTGTATATCCGACTGGTCCTGGGCTTTTCTTGGTTGGGAGGCTTCTAAGGGCGTCTTCTATTTCATCACTTGATATTGGTCTGTTTAAATTGTGTATATTATCCTGATTCAATTGGGCAAATCATATGATTTGAGAAATTTGTCAATGCCTTCAATATCTTCTATTTCATTGGAGTACAAATTTTCAAAAAAATTTCTAATTATCCTCTGTATTTCTGTAGTGTCTGATGTGATATGACCTTTTTCATCACGTATGTTAGTAATTTGAGTTTTCTCTCTCCTTCTCTTCATTAGTGTAGCTAAGGGTTTGTCAATTTTGTTTATTTTTTAAAAGAACCAACTTTTGTTTTGTCAATTTTTTTCAATTGTTTCTGTTGTTTAGATTTCATTGATTTCAGCTCTAATTTTAATTATTTCCTGCCTTCTACTGCTTTTGCTGATGAATTTGTTCTTCTTTTTCTAGGGCCTTGAGATATAATGTTAGGTCATTAATTTGTTGACTTTTTCTTTTAAGGAATGAATTCCATGCAATGAACTTTCCTCTTAATACTGTTTTCATAGTATCCCAGAGATTTTGATATGTTGTGTCTATGTTCTCATTTACCTCTAATAATTTTTTAATCTCCTCCTTAATGTCTTTTGCAACCCATTGTTCATTCAGTAGCATATTGTTTAGTCTCCAGGTGTTGGAGTAATTTTTATTTTTTATTTTGTCATTGATTTCTAATTTAATTCAATTATAATCTGATAAAATGCAGTATGGTGTCTCTACTTTTTTTGTATTTGCTAAGAGCTGCTTTGTGACATATGCTCTATTTTAGAGAAGAATTCATGTGCTGCTGAGAAGAAAGTGTATTTGCTTGATGAAGGATGATATATTCTATATATGTCAGTTAAGTCAAAGTTATTGATTGTATCATTGAGATCTGTAGTTTCTTTATTCAATTTTTGTTTGGAAGATCTATCCTGTGGTGAGAGAGGTATGTTAAAATTGCTGAAAATTATTGCGTTGTGGTCTATTTGACTCTTGAACTTGAGAAGAATTTGTTTAATGAACATAGTTGCTTCATTGTTTGGGGCATATATATTTATAATTGTTATGTCTTGTTGGTATATGGTTCCCTTGAGCAGTATGAAATGTCCCTCCTTATCACTTTTAATTAACTTTGGCTTGAAGTCTACTTTATTTGATATGACGATGGAAACCTCTGCTTGCTTCTGCAGTCCATGTGAGTGGTATGATTTTTCCCAACATTCCACCTTCAGTCTGTGTATGTCTTCTCCTATCAGATGAGTCTCCTGGAGGCAGCATATTGTTGGGTCTTTTTAAAAATCTAATCTGCTAGCCTATGTCTTTTGATTGGTGAGTTTAGGCCATTAACATTCAGGGTTATTATTGAGACATGGTTTGTATTCCCAGCCATATTTATTTATTTTTTTTATTAACTTGACTTGTTTTCTTCTTTGTTTAGTTTTTCCTTTAGAGTACTATATCCCTCTGCTGATTTTTTTTTTTGTTGTTGTTGTTGTTTTTCATTTCCTCTTCATGGAATATTTTGCCAAGAATGTTTTGTAGTGCCAATTTTCTAGCTGTAAATTCCTTTAACTTTTGTTTATCATGGAAGGTTTTTATTTCATCATCAATTCTAAAGTTTATTTTTGCTGGATATAAGATTCTTGGTTGGCATCCATTTTCTTTCAGAGCTTGATGTATGATGTTCCAGGATCTTCTAGCTTTCAGGGTCTGTGTTGAAAAATCTGCCATTATCCTAATTGGTTTCCCTCTATATATAATCTGATTCCTTTCTCTCATGGCTTTTAATATTCTCTCCTTATTCTAATGAAAATGTTGGGTATTTTCATTATAATGCGTCTTGGTGTGGATCTGTTGTGATTTTGTACATTCGGCGTCCTGTAGGCTTCTTGAATTTGGTTTCCCAATTCATTCTTCTTGTTTGGAATTTTTTCTGACATTATTTCATTGAATAGATTGTTCATTCCTTTGGTTTGGAACTCTCTGCCTTCCTCTATTCCAATAACTCTTAAATTTGGTCTTTTTATGCTATTCCATATAACTCGAATGTTCTGCTCATGTTTTTTTTACCATTCTCACTGTGTGGTCTAAATTCTTTTCAAGATTATAAATTTTGTCTTGAGGGTCTGATGTCCTATCTTCCAAGTGGTCTACTCTGTGGGTGATGCTTTCAATTGAACTTTTAATTTGGTTTTTTGTTTCTTTCATTTCAAGGACTTCTGTTTTTTGTTTTTGTTTTTTTTTTTTTAAGAACCTCTATCTCCCTGTTGATGTGATCTTTTGCTTCCTGTATTTGTTTGTGTAGCTCCTTGACGAAATTATCTTTTGCTGCCTGTATTTGCTCTCGTATATCTTCCTTCAATTCATAAAACATTTTAATAATGTGCATCCTGATCTCCTTCTCTGTAATTTCTTCTGCTGTGGTTGCCATGGAATCTAGTAATGTGGTATCTTGATTTGTTTGGTGCATTTTCTTCCCTTGTCTTTTCACGTTGCTCATTTGTCTTCTCTTCTAGTTCTGTGGGTCCAGGGTATTATTGCTTTTACCCTATAGATTTGTAGTGCTCCTGTAGGGTTCCAAAACTTCTCCTTTTGGGGAAGGACAATGTTAACAGTTCCCAATATCAATAATATACCATCTATAAACAATTTGTTGTTATTAAGATGTTTACAGTTTGGTCACAATGTACAGAAATGTTGGAATTGATTATTATTTATAATATAATCAGTAGGTTTATAAAAGGGTTTACAGTTTCTGATGGTGGACAATGCACTGGGGGTGAGGCATAGGATGATATGCTGAGGAGGTAGGATGTGAGGATATAGAGTTAATATATCTTAGGAAGTGTGAAAGAGAAATGTTATGAAAAGGGTTAGTAGCAAGAGAATAGATAAGAAGTAGTTTTGGATAGACAAGTATGTGAGAAGACAGTAGAGTACATAAAACAAACACACATATGCATTTAGAAAAAATAAAGGATGTTAAAATAGTAAAAATTGGAGAGGAAAAGAAAAATAAAAGAAGAAAAAAAGAGCATATACAACATCTCTATATTTTGATATTATTCAGATGTCCCACAGTCCTCAAAATCCTAATTCATGCGAAGTTCTAAGTTTTACATATGTTGGGGATGTGAGGGTGGACAGATCGAAGGAGAGAAGAAAAAAAGAGAAAATTTAAAACCAGGGTTGTAGCTAGCTTTCGAGATCCGTATCTTTCCTGCTTCTCTTCTCATCCAAGGTGGGGTTGTCTGTTGTAAGCTGATGTCTCTGCCCTCAGGATGGTGAAGGTAACTGGGGTGAAAGGCTGGTCCTGGTGCAGAGATCCTGGCCAGCTGAAGTTCCAATCTGGAAGCTGCCCCCACTAAATATGATAAGGAAGGTGAGCCAAGGTGGAGGCAGCCTGCTTCCATTGCGGTGATGTTGGATAGGGTGGGGAAGGCCAGGCAATGGCATCATGCTGAGGGTAGGTAGCAGCTAAGTGTCATGCATGGGAGCAGAATGAAGTCTAGGAGTTCTGCAGGTGCTGATACGTGATCTGCTAAGGCACTCAGGAGCCCTGTGCTGACTAGAACTTCGGGAGTTGGGTCACTTTATTTCTTGAAAGATGTTTTCACTGCGTATATAATTCTTGGTTGACATTTATTTCCTTATAATACATTGAAGATATTATTTCTTTCTCTTAAGTCTTAAATAATTGTTGAAAAGTCGGTCTTTAATTACTTTGGGGACAAGCAACCTGCTTTTATTTTGGTTTTTAAGATCTTTTGGGATCTTTGATACAATTTCACCATTTTGGATCTGAATGTGAAAATATTTTAAATAGTTTATCCTGTGGGAGACATTGGACTTGCTAGGTTTTAAGATTAACATCTGTTGATAATTTTTACTCATTCTCTTTTAAAATGTTGAATCTTCTTTTGTCTCCTTCTGGAACACCATTAAATTTGTTAGACCTTACTCTATAATCTATATTTTTAAATATCTTTTTAATATTTTTATTTTTCATTGTCTTCAAATATCTATCTTCCAATTTACTAATTTTTCATTCTGCTTAATACTTCCTTTAATCCTTACATTGAGTTTTAAATTTTAACTATTAAAATAAAAATTTTATTTTTATGCTTTTTAAAATCTGATCATTTTATATAAATTTATTGTTTACCCATTATTTTCAGTCTAATTTTCAAAGTATAATCAACCTAGTTGCTTATCTTGTGTCTGATAATTTCAGTGTCTATAGTCTTTATGTCTGATCCAATTATCTCTTACTTATGGTGCCTGACTTCCTTGTGTTTTGAGATTTTTAACTTTGATTATCTCATGTTCCTTGGAGCTTTATTTGTGGAAATTATTGAGGCATGGTTTAAATTATTGTCATCCAGAGTGGATTTATATATATTTGCCTCTACTACTAATTTGGCCTACAAAGTAACTCAGGGCCACTTTGAAATATATGCTATGTTGGAGGTTTGGTGGGGTTTTCATTTGTTTTTTGTTTTAGCTTGAGTGCAAGCTATAAATTCACATAAGTACTAGTTTATAATTATAAATTTTTAGCAGAGATCCCTTTCCCATCCAGTGTAAAGGTCAAATTAGCAAGTTTTCTTGCTGTCCCCTTCTGTGTTGAAGGTTTATTTCATGCTTACTCTTACCTTAATATTATTGCCTTTAGGGATCCAACTAATGATAAAGGTAATACTACAAAATTTGGTAAAATGGGGCTGGGGATATATAGCTCAATTGGTAGAGTGCCTGCCTCGCATGCATAAGGCCCTTGGTTCAATCATCAGCACCACAAAAAAAAAAAAAAATTGGTAAAATGATGTGTGATAACTAAGAAAAAAATCTAAGTTAGATCCCTGTTTTAAATCTTAATATGTAATGTGTTCCAAATAAAGATTTGAAGGAGCCAGGCACAGTAGCACATGCCTGTAATCCCAGTGGCTTGGGAAGCTGAGGCAGGAGGATCGTGAGTTTAAAGTCAGCCTCAGCAACCACAAGGCTCTAAGCAACTCAGTGAGACCCTGTCTCTAAATAAAATACAAAAATGGAATGGGGATGTGGCTCAGTGGTCAAGTGCCCCTGAGTTCAATCCTCAGTACCAAAAAAAAAAAAAAAAAAAAGATTTGAAGGAAAAAATGAAATCAGGAGAGATTATACTCTTTATATTCTTTCCTCTCCTGGAGTAGTTCAACAGTACATTGAGTTTAAAAGCATGCAGCCCTGCCAAATTTTTCTTCTCCTTGGAGAATTGGAATAATTATTAAGAGTGCAGACAAAATTAAGTTTCTTTTGCAGTCAGATTTTTGTGATTCTAGCTTGGGCTTTTGTTCAAGAATCCTTTTCAATTTCTTAGTGAAGCTAAATGAAGTTGCTGCAGGAAAGCCAGATAGAAACCAGGCACAGTGGTGCACACATGTAATTCCAGGTGCTTGGGAGAATAAAGCAGGGGAATCGACAGTTCGAGGCTAGCCTCAAGAAGTTAGTGAGACCCTGTCTCTAACGAAAAAAAGAACTGGGGATGTAGCTCAGTGGTAAATTACTTGAGGAGGATGTGGAAAAATTGGCTGGTTCAGAAAAAACTGACAAAGTGACTAAAGGGAGGAAAAAGGACTTGTCTAAAAATGTTAAAGAAGCTAAAATTATTTAGTTGAAAGAAGATACTGCATGATAACTTAATAGCTATCTTTAATTTCAAGAGGACTAATACTTCTGTTTTATCCATTTGGTGAAAGTTGTGGTGAAAATTTGATGACTACCAGAGCCCTCAGGAAAAGTCCCACCTATGAGATGAAGTTTTTTTATTTTAGGTTGACAAACAGATAATATCCAACAACAATCCTTTATTTTTTCTCATAAATCTACTATTCAGACAGAGCTTGAACGGAAAGCACAACTCTGCCAAAGTGGCTGGTCTGGGATCTAGAGAATCTACTTTCAATATGTCTCATTCAAGCTGACCTGGGTGAGGCTGAGGCAGGAGGATCAAGAGTTCAAAGCCAGCCTCAGCAATGACAAGGTGCTAAGCAACTCAGTGAGACCCTATCTCTAAATAAAATACAAAATAGGGCTGGAGAGGTGGCTCAGTGGTTGAGTGCCCCTGAGTTCAATCCCTACTACCAAAAAAAAAAAAAAAAAAAAGTCTCATTCATAGGACTGGCAACTTTGGGGTACCTTCAGTGTGGGAAATCAGCCGGAGATATGAGCCTTGGACTTTTGTTACTGGACTTCCTCATGAGCTAAAGGTTTCTCCACAACACAATGGTTGAGTTTCAATATCAAGTATCCTAAAAGAACTGCATGGAGGTTGCATTGCTTTTTATGACCTCACCTCATATGCCACCTAGTTTTAATTCCACTGTGATCACATTGCTGTCCAGTATCAAGGGGAAGAAATATGGATCCCACCTCTGGGAATAGTATCAGCATTGTAAGAAGACCATGTGGGGTAAGAGTGCTTTTACCATGTAGGGAGAACACATTTTATCAAAAGAAGATAAGCAGGCTGAAAATCTGCCTCTTATAATGTGGCATGGGACATCGTCTGCTGAGTTCACTGATGAGCTGCAAACCTGTGAAGGACCTAGGGAACTGTAGCTCCCTGGTTGTTTCACAGTGAGTTGAAAGATTTCCTTTAGAGGGAAAGCCACTACATACCCACCTATACACCTACCACACATCTACCCACCACCACTGCTAACTCATCATGATTATCACAAAACTTGGCTTTCAATCCTGTCTCAACTATTTATTGATCCTGAAATGTCTCAGTTTCTGCATCTGTAAATTGAGGGTGATAACAACCCTTATTTTGGAGGTTTTCATAGTAAAGTAAAAATGGCTCCTGATCAGAGAAACCCTTTCAAGTGTTGGGGTCCAAGTAGCATCAACCAGAGTCATGTGGTAGAGAACGGGGGCAAACCACTTTTAAATACCTACTTAGTGAATCTGGCAAGTCTCCTCATTTGACATATGAGAATGGAAAGTACTCACATGGATTCTTTTTTTATTGACTGCCTGAGGAAGACTGCACCCCATGCCCCGAGCTTCAGCCCAGGGTTGTTCCTGTGTGGCCAGGGTGCATGGCTTCCATGTAGAGGCAAACATCCTCAATCAAGTACTCAAGTTTCCTCAGAAGCATCTTAGAAGTCAGCAGTCCTTCTTAGTCAAACAGTCATTCAAGATACTGAGCTTACAGAAAAACCAGTGATCATGGGAGGAGAATTGACCTCTGACACATAAGAGGAAGTGACTTTTGATGAAAACAAGTTAAGGCAAGAAATAGAAGGACTTCCGCTTTCCCTTCCTACTCCAAATTCCATTGAAATTGCAAAGAAATTTTTTGAAAAAGGTTCAAAACAGCACAGGAAAAAAACAAAAGGGGTGCTTTTATCAAAGTAATAACAATCAGGAATTTTTAAAAAGAATATGAAAACATAAGAAACAATTGGCAGGACAATCTTGCAGGGCAGAAGAACCTAAAAACCACTAACGAAAACAGGGCCTCAGTTAACCAAAGAGATTAATAACTGAGCCACTCACTCACTTAAAATGCCACCAGCTCCTGGAATCAGTCCTAGAGAAGTGAGTTTCATTGTCTGGTGCAGACAAAATTTCAGGGTAGTTTTATAAAATAGTCATCACAGCAGCCCCTGAATGGGCAGTATGTGAATGAAATCAGATTTTTGGGAATCTATTGCACATATCTTCCCAACACCCCCATTCAGTGGTGTTTTATTGCTAGTTCAAAATTAGCTAGGGTAGGAGAATTTACATGCATGGAAACTCAGAAAGGCTGCAAATTAGGACTTGCCCCCTCCATCCCAGAGGTGATTGTTAAACATTTACCAGCATACCACAGCTGCAGAGTAAGCTAAGGTTAGAGAAAAAAGGACAATGCCCTGGAGAGTCAGGGAAATCATGCTCAGAAGGGAAGTTACCTGCATAGTCTGCCTATTCTTGCCTAACCCCAGAAGTTAGGGTCCATAATCAAAGCTTGCACTTACTGCCAGGTAAACAGTTCTCATTTGAAGTGAGAAAATGCACTTACAAATAGGGACAGAAACCCATGACTCAACATTTTGGGGAAACCAAAAGTATGAAATTGAACACCAAATCCAATGACTCCAAATAGCTCACTCTGAAACAGGTAATGGAAACATAAAAACTTTAAATTTGAATAGTTAATATCCTCAGAGGTACTTGAAAGCCTATCAGATCCAAATAAGAGTCAGATACCATGAAACACAATCAGACTTTATGGAAATTTAAAAATATCTTTGTTAAATCCAATAGTTGGGCTGAACATGCAATTAAGGAGTAGGAAAACTTAGCTGAGAGATTCTTCCAAAATGATATTGAGAGAGAAAAAAGAGAGGAGAAAGAGAGAAGAAAATTATACAGGTATGGACTTTGAGTATAATAAAAAGAAATGAAATTATCAAAAGACATAAAAAAAGAGCATTTCCCAGAACAAAAGAAGGACTTAGATTAAAAGGGTATATTAAATGTCCAGCAAAATTAAAACAAACAATCTTCCAAAGGTATCCAGATATTAACAAAGAAAAGTTAGGTCTTTTCTGCCTCTCCTTTTAGAAATTAGTCAAAAATATTAAGAATAATGAAAACCAGTAATGCCAACACCACCTCTGGTGAAACTAGAAGATATTGAACCTGAACTAGGCAGAAGGACTGAGCCCTGAGAGTCCAGGGCTGCAAGTCTGAGAAAAAGCCAGCAGAGCCTGTGACTCCAAACTAAGATGAAAAAAATCAAGACTCTGTTTTTTTTTTTTTTTTTTTTTTTTCAATAATAGTGGTAGGGACAATGGGTACTGAGAAAAAGCTGAGGAAGTAGGTTTGAGCAAGAAATATCATAGACTAATCATATTTTTTAGGAAGTAATCCACCATTAAGGAGTGAGAAGAGGAGAAAGACTGCATTGTGATATCCCTTTGGTGCTGGCCTCATGAGGCTGCAGTGATGGAAAAGTGAAAGAAACTGATTTATACAAAAAAATTCTGTTACAAGACTTTCTGCTGACTATGAATACAATCCTGGACTCTCTCACACAAAACTCCAGAAATTAAAAATTTGCCTACTTAAGGTTATTAAAAACAAAACAAAAACATAGGAACTATAAAAAGAGGAAATGGATGTGTTGGTTGGGGGCAGGGCAACCCAAACCCTGGCAAAGCAAAAGGTAGATGAAGCAGTCTCACTCCGCAGCAGATAAAAAATGGAGGCCAAATTGTAATGAATTAACTTTTAAATATTCATCTCTATATAGCTCAGTTGGTAGAGTGCTTGCCTCACATGCACAAGGCCCTGGGTTCAATCCCCAGCACTGCCAATAAATAAATAAATAAATAAATAAATAAATAAATAATTCTTCTCTATAAAATTCAACTCCATAAAACAAGAACATGAAGCATTAATATAAGAGCATAGGGAAGATGAAAGAGGAGACAGGTGGGCCCATGGAGAACTGGAAAGAAAATGTAAACTTGCAAAGGTGAAAATGATGTGGGAAACAACACAGAGGAAAATACACATTGTCAAAACCACAGGGAGGGCTGGGGTTGTGACTCAGTGGCAGAGTGCTTGCCTCGCACATGTGAGGCACTGGGTTCGATCCTCAGCATCACAAAAAGATAAATAAATAGACAAAGATATTATGTCCATGTATAACTAAAAATATGTTTTTAAAAAACACAGGGAGGTACAAAAAGGTCAGGATTGTAAAAAATGAAAAATTTTACAAGTTAAAGTGGATTAATGAGAAAAATAATTATGAAAGGCAAGGAAAGGAATATCTATATTTGCATGATGGGTATTTTCACTGAAATAAGATACCTAATTTATTTCAAGTGAGTATTTAAAGATACTATTTAAGAGAGAATTCAAAAGAATATTCCATAAATAAAAGACATATCAACTGATGAAGAGACACAATTTATTATTAGCAAAATCTCTCTTTGCCAGATACCAAAATCTGTTCTCTCCTTCATCTAAAGAGTTGGACAAATGATTAGAGTCCTTGATTCTGTAAGGAGAAGAGTTTTTTGTCTTATATATGGAATACCTGCTACAGACTATTACCTTAAGGAGAAATAAACTTCCATTTTATTAGTACCATTTCTTTTTTTTTTTTTAAAGAATTTTAATATTTATTTTTTAGTTATTGGCGGACACAACATCTTTGTATGTGGTGCTGAGGATCAAACCCGGGCCGCACACATGCCAGGCAAGCGCGCTACCGCTTGAGCCACATCCCCAGCCCCAGTACCACTTCTTTTGAGGGGGGTCTATGTTATAGTTTTGTCTATCCTACATTACACAGAGTAACAGAAAAAATATGCATGTGGAATATCTATGACAAGATATAATAAATTTACTTGACTCAAAAAATAAATTTTGTATAGGCAGATTCAGAAAAGCAAGTAAAAAAAGAGAAAATAATTTAGGCAAGCTGTAGATATCACAGATTCTCACTGCTGGGAAGCAGTATAATGATTGTATAAAATCAAGGAAGTAAAGTATTATGTAATAATTGTATACAGTTGAAATTGTTATCCAAGTAAAAGGCCACAGGAAAACCTTTTTTGTTTTATTTATTTATTTAACACGTGCTAGCTAGTACCTTTGTAGTAAGGTTGGTGTTTTTTTCCTGTCAAGCATCTAGTCTATTTTCATATCTTTGGTTAAGTTCTATCCTTCAACCCCAGTTCTACCACCATTTTTAACATTTGGGCAAAATGACTCTGAATCATTTCTTTGCTTTTAATGTTAAAGTTTGTGTATTTTTAATGAGGCAGTCAGTACATTCACACAGAGCAAAATTCAAAAGATGTGAAAGCCAGTCTTCCTACTACTATCATCTAGTTTTCCTCTTCAAAGGACCACTATTACCAGTTTCTTAATGTCATTTCTTCCAGAGATAGTATGTTTATATGCAAACAAAGACATATGAAATAAACATAGATTGTGTGTATAGATGTTCAGGTATAGTTGTAAAATGTTTACATCTATATACACATAAACCGATTTCTTTTTAAAAATTTTTTTGGTACCAGGGATTGAACCCAGGGGCGCATGACTACCGAACCACATCCCCGGGATGGGGATGTGGCTCAAGTGGTAGCGCGCTCGCCTGGAATACGTGTGGCCCGGGTTCGATCCTCAGCACCACATACCAACAAAGATGAACCACATCCCCAACCCTTTTTTTTTTTTTTGCAGGGGGTGGGGATAGGGGGTGCTAGGGATTGGACTGAAGGGTACTCGACCACTGAGCCACATCCCCAGCCCTATTTTGTATTTTATTTAGAGACAGGGTCTCACTGAGTTGCTTAGTGCCTCGCTTTTGCTGAGGCTGGTTTTCAATTTGAGATTCTCCTGCCTCAGCCTTCCAAGCCACTGGGATTATAGGTGTGCACCACCACACCCAGCCAGATTTCTTTTTTATGCAAATGGTAATATATTATGCATTTTGTTCTACCCCTTGTTTCTACATATGGTATTAATATATCTTGAATTCAGTGATGTGTTGGTAATATTTAATAACCAGCCATCTTGTTCCTCTATAGTCTCTTTCACATAGAAGCTAGAATGGTCCTTCTAAGCATTAGGTTATGATACTGCTTTGCTGGAAGAGCTCTGATAACTTCCCATCACTCTTAGAAGACCACCTGAAATATTCTGCAGGGTCCTAGGTGATCTGACCTGACTCTATTCTTTTACCTTGTTTTCTTTTTGGTACAGGGGATTGAACTCAGGGGCACTCCATCACTAAGCCACATCCCCAGCCCCATTTGGTATTTTATTTTCAGACAGGGTCTCGCTGAGTTCCTTAGCATCTCGCCATTGCTATGGCTGGCTTTGAACTCTGGCTCCTCCTGTCTCAGTCTCCCAAGCCACTGGGATTAAAGGCGTGAACCAACGTGCCTGGATTACCTTTTTTCTATAACTCTTACCTAATAATTCTGCTCAAGCCATACCAACCTCATTGTTTCTCTTTGCATAAATTTTTCCTTTTGCCTGGTAGTTTCTTCTTCCAGACACAATAAGACCCTCTCTCCTTCACTTAATTTTTCTTCTTAGGTAAAATCTACATTGAAAATTCTCTCTGAAATAGCAACCCTGCACCATTCCCTGCTCTCCGTGATATTAATAGTTTACAATTATTGTATTTACTATAAAACAGGCAGTGTTCTCAGTGCTTTGTTTATTTTAGTTCATTTAGTCCTTATATTCCTTTGAAGTAGATGCTATAATTTTCACTTTATAGAGATGTGCAAATGGAATCACAAGAGTGGTTAAGTAACTTCCCTAAGGTCACAGAGTTCATAAGTGTCAGAGCCAAGATAAAAACTCAGGCAGTTTATTCCAGAGCCATGTTCTTTTTAAAAAATATTTATTTTTAGTTGTAGTTGCACTCAGTACCTTTATTTTATTCATTTTTATGTGGTGCTGAGGATCGAACCCAGGGCCTTGCATGTGCTAGGTGAGCGCTCTATTGCTGAGCCACAACCCCAGCCCCCAGAGCTATATTCTTTATGGTCCCTCATCTGCTATTTAAAAAAAAAATGTTTTTTTTTCTTATTTTTTATTATCTTGCACTGTTGGAAACTGAACCCAGGCCTCTTGCATGCTAGGCAAGCAATCTATCACCAAGCTATACCCCCAACCCTAAATTAATTTTTAAAAATATTTTTAGTTGTCAATGGACTTTTATTTTATTAATTTATATGTGGTGCTGAGAATTGAACCTGGTGCCTCACACATGCTAGGCAAGTACTCTACCATTGAGCCACAACCCCAGTTTCCTAAATTAATTTTTAATTGACAAAAATGTGTATATTTATCATGAACAACATGTCAGTTTGAAACATGTGTACATTGTGGAATGACTTAATTGAGCTAATTAACATATGTATTACCTCATATACTTGTATTATTTTAAAAATCTTATTTATCTATTTGTTCTAATTTGTTATACATGACAGTAGAATGCATTTCAGTTCATAGTACCAAATGGAGCACAGTTTTTCATTTCTCTGGTTGTATGCAAAGTAGAGTCACACCATTCGTGTCTTCATACATGTACCTAGGGTAATGATGTCCATCTCATTCCACCATCTTTTGTATCATTTTTTTAAGTGTGGTAAGTACACATCCCCAGTCCTATTTTGTATTTTATTTAGAGTGTCTCACTGAGTTGCTTAGTGCCTTGCTATTGCTGAGGCTGGCTTTGAACTCAAGACCCTCCTGTCTCAGCCTCCTGAGCTGCTGGGATTACAGGCATGTGCCACCACGTGCAGAAATGGTATACTTTTAAAAGTAAAGAAAGAAAAATAAATGTTCCTTGTTCCCCATACACATCCACCAATACAAATGCATAAGCCTTCAAGGGGAAAGCAAAACAAAGCAAAAAAGAAGTTACAAAGAACAGTATTTTTGCACAAAAACAGGTTTTTGTGACAAGATATAAACTACTCGATCTAAAGGATCTATCTATCCATGAATATGGACGAGAGAATAGCAATATAAGACAGATTATACAGAAAGCAATGGTTTGGTAACTTTATTATTTTGGAGAACATAATTTGAAGACAGCTTTGAATAAAAAAGTGATTTTTAGCAGCCATGTGGGAGGTGGGAAGAAAAAAATAACATACATTTTCTAGACCTTAATGAGAAAAAAATATAACTACTTGGTGACAGTTTGTTCTTGAAACACTGTACAGAAAAATAAAAGCAGATGCCATCCAATGGCAAAAAAAATGTTTTTTTCTTACCTATTTATGTGTATGTACAGGTGCTGGGCAGGTGCTCTGCCTCTGAGCCACGCACCCTCTAGCCCTTATTTCCTTGCCTTTGAATCTAGCCACATTGACTCAGAGTAATTCCTTCCTGCAAATAGTTCATCAGAAGTTAGTGCTTATTCTTAAGGATTTTGATAGAGGACATTACAGCCATGTTTACAGGCTGATTTGGTTTTCTATTTCCTTCAACCAATCAAAAAGGACTGGGTTTTAATACAATGACCAGATGTCCTGTTTAGGGTGAGTCAACCCTAGATTTTGTCTCAACTCTGAGATTTTGAATAATTATATTTCTTGTATGCTTCAGGACAGACAAGAGATAAAAGGCTTTTTAAATACTAGATTGCAAATTAAATTCCTTAAAAATTTTATGGAGTTTTTATTAGCATTCATATCCATGTATAGCACCTGAATTTAGGGAGAGAGTCCCAAAGGAAGAGAGCTCAGCTGATGCACATCCCTAATCCTAGTATCTCAGGAGAATGAGGCAGAGGATCCCAAGTTCAAGGTCAGCCTCAGCAACTTAATGAGACTCTGCTTCAAAAAAGAAAAAAAAAATCTCTTCATGAAAAGAATATGAAAACTGATAAATACCAGACCCACCAGTTTAAAATAAAACAACAACAACAAAATAACCCTACCAATTAAAGCTCTGGTGGATGAGTTAAACTTCCACCCTGAAATCTTTCTCTTCTTCTGATCTGTTTTGTTTCTTGAGGCCTGCCTTCCTTCCTTCTATCACACTTTTCTCATGTCTCTCTCTTTTTTATTAAATATTTATTTTTTAGTTGTAGTTGGACACAACACCTTTGTTTTATTTATTTATTTTTATGTGGTGCTGAGGATCAAACCCAGAGCCTCGCACGTGCTAGGTGAGCGCTCCACCGCTGAGCCACAACCTCAGCCCATCATGTCTCTCTTGTACTACTAAATCAGGAGCACTTTCTCACATAATTGTTATATGACCTCAATCTCTTGGATCATATTTTCTCATCTGTAAAACTGGGATAATAGTAGTGACCTCACAAGGTCAATGTGAAAATTCAATAAAGATGTGAGAATTGAATCCTTACATGAAGGATGCTTTTAATATGCAAAACTAAAAATACCACACAGTTAAAATTCTTATTTTTTTCTGATTAACTGGTCAAGACCCTGTTAGACTTATTACCCAGCTAGAAATCTAGAAATACCTTCTTAAATTTCCACTTTTACTATGGATTCCCATGTTCTTTCCTCTCCTCAAGATCATTTCTACAATAATCTCCCATCTCTTGGGCTCATTCTCTTTGCCACCCACGCTTGCCTTTTTTTTTTTTTTTTTTTTGGCACCAGGGATTGAACTCAGAGGCACTCAACCACTGAGCCACATCCCAGCCCTTTTTTATATTTTATTTAGAGACAGGATCTCCCTGAGCTACTTAGCGCCTTGCTTTTTGCTGAGGCTGGTTTTGAACTCACAATCCTTCTGCCTCAGCCTCCCAAGCAGCCTCAATTATAGGCGGTGTCACTGTGCCTGGCTCTGTCCTTCCTTCTTGCTTCTCCCTTTCTTCCTTATTCCCTCCAATACCTGCCTATTCTGCTCCCTGTCACAGCAGAGCTTCTTGAGGGAGTTGTCTACACCTGCCTGTCTACTTCCTCTTCTTTCTTCAGCCTACTTCAATCAGATTTATGCCTCCACCATTTTAAAGGATCAACACCTGCCAGGGCTGCCCCCTATCACTAAGTCCATTGGCCATTTCTCAATATTTGTCATCTGTTGTCCACTTAAAACATTCTCTACTCTTGGCTTCCATGTTCTTTTTTCCTGATACTTCTTGTACTTTACATTAATTTTCTTTTCTGACTCATCTACTTCTGGCCTCTAAATGTAGGAATGTCTCAAGACTTTCCCTCAGTTCCACAGCCTCTATCTTTCTCTTCCTCCTTTCTCTCCTTTACTCTTGCCCGCCCCCCTCACTACCCTTCTCTTTTTCTCTTTGGAGGTTGGGGATCCAACCCAAGGCCTTGTGCAAGTTAGGCACATGGTCTACCACTAAGTGACATCCCAGCCCTCCTCCTTTCTCGTTGTGTGATCTCATCAAGCCTTATCTGATATTTGCTGATGAATCTTCAATTTATGTTTGAAATGCAACCTCGGTCCTGAGCTCCAGAATCATATATTCAATTGCCTGTTTGACATTTCCACTTGGAATTCCAATAGGCACTTCAAACATAATGAGTTCAAAATAGAACACTGGAGTTTCCTTCTCTTTATCCAAACCAGCTCCTCTCCATATTCTTTCCATCTATGTGGCACCATTTATACCTAGGTGCTCAGGCACAATTCCTAGAATCATCCCTGATTTCTTTCTCCACTTCATACCCTGTGTCCAATCCATTTATGTGCTGTCAGATTTACAATCTAAACAGATCTAGAGCCTGATCACTTTGGCCACTTTCACTGTTGTCACCTAGTCTCTGCCATCAACTTCTCTTGTCAGGACTATTAAATCCCTCCCGCCCCCACCCTCAGTGCTGGGGGTGGAACCCAGGGCCTCACAAATGCTAACCAAGTGCTCTATAGTCTTTTAAGTGCCCTTCCAATTATTGTCCCACTACAGTCCCTTTTCACAGAGCAGTCAATGCGGATCTTTTAAAAACACAATCAGATCATAACATTCTGCTGCTTTAAAACTCTCTGTTGGCTTTCTTGACTCTGCCTCCCTCTCTGACCTCATCTTAGACCCTCTGCTTGATCACTGCACTCTAGCTTCTCTTGGTCTCTTCTCCAAGTACCTGAGCAAATGAACTTCATTGAGTTTTATCGTCGATCTTCAACATGGACTTCTCTGCAGATCTTTGCATGACTGTTTCCTTCCTCTAGCATATCCAGGTCTATACCCAAACATCACTTCCTCAGAGAGGACTTTTTGACCTCTCTAGATGAAGAAGATGCCCCCCTCTCCCTACTATAATCGACTTTAATTATACTTCCTAGCATATATCCCTACCCAAAAAGGTCTCATTTATATCCTTGTGGGCTGTCTTCTCACATTAAGTGCCAGGAGAGCAGCAAAATTATTTGCCTTGTTTACCACTGTATCCCCAGTGTCTAGAAGATGGCCTACTTCATAATAGGTGTTCGATAATGTTTGTTAAATAAATATATACATGAGGCCACTGGTATACTGTTACTGCTGAAATCTGGTGCTGCTGTTGCCAAAAGCTCGATCTTGTCCCCCGTGCCAATCCAATAATGAGGACATGGTTTTGAGAAAAAGGAAAAAGAAGGCTTATTGCTTTGCTAGCAAAGGAGAAACAAGGGGCACTCCTGTCTCAAAGGATTCTGCCCTGTCATGATCCATCCATGGGTTGCATGTGAGTCACCGTGCATCGAAGCCTAATGGATAGAGACATTTGGTGTTTGGAATGACCAGTGGACATTTTCTCTGGCCAATTGCCCAGGGACAGTGTGAATTTCTATCCAGCTCTGCCATGGCCCACACAGCACCTGAGAAGGGCGAGACCTGCCAAGATATCAACCTGCTGACTGCAAGACATCACAAGCAAGACTTGGTCCTTGAAACCTTATGTACCTTTTTTTTTTTTTTTTTTTAAGAGAGAGTGAGAGAGGAGAGAGAGAGAATTTTTTAATATTTATTTTTTAGTTCTCGGCAGACACAACATCTTTGTTGGTATGTGGTGCTGAGGATCGAACCCGGGCCGCACGCATGCCAGGCAAGCGCGCTACCGCTTGAGCCACACCCCCAGCCCCCTTATGTACCTTTGATGTACCTCCTTAAATAAACCACTGGAGACATTCTCCCTTTGTCTAGTTCCAGAACCATGTGGACTAGATCTATCAGGGGTTCTCCTTTTTGTAAATATATTTCTGACTACTTGTGTTTTGTTCTTCACTAATTATTTGAGACTTTAAGTTTTCAGATGGCTTACACCTTCCTCAACAGGAAGAGAAACACCCCCAATGAGATACTGGCCATCGCCCCCGTTACTGCCCATCAATAGGAACAGGGGGCTTTTAAAGAGGTAACTCAAAGGCTACATTCCATGTGTTCTCTGTCTGGAGTTGTAATTCACTTGTTCATTTGGGAGATAGTCACTTCTGAGATCCTCTGGTACCATCCCCAAAGTCTGGGTTACTTTGTTCCTATGGTGGATGTGTAAGCAGGGACAGATAATTCTACCTAGGATGGGGAAGAAAGGTAATCCTGTTTCCTCTGAGATTAGGGAGGAGGAGAGATTAGGGAAGAGCAGGGAGAGAGCAAGGAAAAAAATCATATCCATTTTAAAAATAAGTTTCAGTGGCAGAGCAGCAAGGGCTATACTCAAAGCATAAAGAGGACCACTGTTAAACTACAAAGTGGGAAGAAGGTGCCAGTCTACTGGAATCTTGGTCTGTTGCTATAACAAAATAATTGAGGCTGAATATTTTATTTTATTGCAGTACTGGGGATTAAACCCAGGGGCCCTCTACCACTGAACTACATCCCAAATCCTTTTTAATTTTTATTTAAGACAGGGTCTCACTAAAGTTGCTGAGGTTGGCTTGAATTTGAGGTCCAATCTTCCTGTAATCCCAGTCACTAGGATTACAGGCATGGGCCACCATGCCTGGTGAGGCTGGATACTTTAGAAAGAAGAAAGGTTTGTTTAGCTCCTAGCTCTGGAAGTTCAAGAGCATGGCACAGGCATTTGCTCAGCTCTTTTGAGGATCTCCTGGCAGATGGCATCACCATGGCAGGTACATGAGTGAGAGTATAAGCAGAGTATGAGGAAAAGGGACTCATGGGAGGAGGTGCTAGACAACAGGAAAAAATCCAGTCCCATGAGCCCTTATGGGTGGTGTTCCCACAACCCAATTATTTCTACTAGGCCCCAACTCTTACAGATTCCACTACCTTAATACCTTCATACTGGAAACCAGCACATGGACTTCTGGGGGACTAACCATAGCAACTGGTGAACTCAGATTCCTGTCCAGTCCTCAGTGGGTCTTCAAAGATGACCATGCATACTTCCTCCACTTTTAGCTCAACCAAGAGTGCCTTTTGCTTGGGCTTTTATGGTACAATGCCTGGTACTCTGTTCTTCCAGTTTGTACAAGCAATTTTCTCCTAGGGAGCCACCTGGTTCCAGGGACTGTTTTAGAGTTGCTATGGGCTCTACTATTCCATGGACCCACAATCCCTGTGCTAAACGGATACTCTCAGAGAATCTAGAGCAGTTTTCTTATAAAAAAGAAAAAAGAGAAAAAATACAGAAGAAAGGAAGAAAGGAAGGAAGGAAGAAAAAGAAGCACAAATTGAATTTCTTTGAGGTTACCCTTCTGGAACAGTGATTCATTAATTTATTCATTTAACAAATGTTCATTGGTTGCCAAGTATGTGCCAGGCACTTTTTCATGCATATTATTGTTAAAATGTCATTATTTTTATCATCTGCATCATGAGTCTATATTAGATTGTGATTTTCTTAAGAGCAGAAAGTCTTTCTATTTTAACAAGTGCTCAATAAATGTTATTGACTAAATAATAGTTACTGAAAGATGTTAAAGATGATTATACCCAATCACATTTATATTTAAACAAAAATAAAGAACAAAGATTGCTCTTTAAATTGTACAATGTTATTATATCAAAATAAATTTTAAATGTTTAATAATTTTTGTAATTTCACCACTCTAAACATATACATTGTTTATTTTTCCATGTTTTATTTTTGTCTGTTTATGTGCACATTTTTACATTTTGTAATGTTAATGTTTTCCATGTCGTCTTCTGCCTTTCCACTTAACATTAATGACAAACATTCCTGCATGTTTTTGTAATATTATTACCTTTTGATTCTGTAATTTAGTACATTCTCTTTTCTTGTTTTAGATGCCCTCATTGTGTTCTTTGTGGTCACTAGCAGTGTACACCCTTGAACAACCTGCCAGATGCTTTTGTGTTTCTTCTACAATTGCCAGTTAAGGGAGCCCCTGGGAAAGTACATATCATTCTGGTAGAAGGGATGGTGCCATATCAGGAAGTGTGCTGTCAAGTTCAGGTGTACTTAGGAGAGAAGAAAGGTATGCTTGGCCAGCTGCTCTGAACTGAGAAGGTTGCCCACAGGGATAGGTTTAGCTCTATTTTGCAGTTCCATTAACATGTTTCTTGTGGTCCTCATAGAAGCCTGCCTGGCTACCATCTGCTAAGATTTTGCTTTCACTGTGCTGCAATTGAATGGGGAGAAACGAAAATTCCAAACTTCTGAGATCTGCCTATTTCTCTTTAGCCTTTTAGTGAAGCTCAACTCTTTTGCCACTTGTTACTGTCAAGCACAAGATAAGTACAGAGAAGAACTACTGCATCTGATACAGGATGCTGCCTATTGAAGGAATCAATAGGAAACAGAAGTTATTAGGAAATAATTTCTGTTACTCTCATTCTGGGGACAAGTAGAAGTACATTTACAAAACTATATTGAAAACAAATAGGAAAATGTGTTTTACTTTATAGCCAATTCTTCTGAGATGGAACTAGTTTTCAATGCAGTTATGAGACAATGGTCCTTGGTACTAAATGTTGATTAATGTGCTTTGAGGTATGAGCCCAGGCTTGAAAAGGGGAGTTCATATCAAGGAGTGGAAAGGTAGAAGTGCCCTGAGTGCCTTGCCTAAGAGATCGAGCCCTTAAATCTTGAAGGCAAGTCATTTTTTAAATGAAAGAATTTAGATTGGGGATATTTTGTATAAAATTTCCCTCTCATATATACTACCATTTATCAAGTTATGTTTTAACACTGCATGAATGGGTTTGGACTATAATGTACATGTACATGCTTGGGTCAGAGTTTAGGGGAAGCAGCAGCAGCCCCTGGAAGCCAATGTGTTGGTGGTAGGTGTCATTTGAGAGAGACCCTAAGTAGAAGATAAATTTGGTGATGGGTACACCCAAAAAAAAAAGGTCAAATTGTTTAAGAGTCTCTTCCCAAAAGGAGATCTCCTGCTAAGTCAAAATTTATTTTATTTTTATTACAAAATACACTATCCTTTAAGAAGTATGTTCAAGGGGCTGGTGTTGTGGCTCAGTGGTAGAGAGCTCCCCTACATGTGTGAGGCACTGGGTTCAATCCTCAGCACCACATAAAAAAATAAATAAATAAAGGTATTGTGTTCAACTATACACACACACACACACACATATACATATATACACACACATATATACACATACATATATATACACATACATATATACACACACACATTCTGAGAGGGTAACACTCACATGCTATATATATAGTGTGTGTGTGTTTGTGTGTGTGTGTATGCTCAAGCTCAAAAGAATTCTTTTGAAAATATTTAAAGTAATATGGGAAAATTAAACCAAGTTGGACTTAAATAATGATATTTTCTATAAGCAAATATTTAAGAGCATGAGTAAAAGAATGGAATTATTGCATACCCAAGGACTCATCCACCTTGACATTTCTTACAGGCTTAATCATCCATGCATTCACTGAACACTTCCTAAGTGACTATGAGTTGACAGGTATTATTGGCAGTAAATTGTACTCTGTTGTTATCTATGTCACTTTTTAATAATATGAAAATGTATTTGGATAAGCAAGGGCTAAATGTGTGTAGCACAAACACTTTAAGGTATGTGAGTGTTACCCTCTCAGAGTCTTATCTATCTATGCTCTGCCAGAGTATCTGTGCATCCCTGGAAACCTCACTTGAGAGGACAGAAGGTGACTGATACCCACATTCTTCTTATACTACATCATCTTATCTGAAACATAGTCACCTTAATCACTGTTTATAAAGTTCCACAACTTATATGGGCCAATTACAACACATCATGTTTTTGCCCTAAAAATCCTTACACAGAATGTTTATCTTGAGTAATATTCATTGTGTATATGTATCACATTTTCTTTATCCACTCATCTGTTGAAGGGCATCTAGATTGGCTCCATAGATTAGCTATTGTGACTTGTGCTGCTATAAACATTCATGTGCAGTGACCGTAGCCCCAACCTAATTCGTAGATTTTTGAGGAATCTCCATACTATTTTTCCCAATGTTGTGGAAAGTTGGTTGTACTAATTTGCAGTTCCACCAAAAACATATGAGTGTACCCTTTCCCTGACACCCTTGCCAACATTTATTGTTATTTGTATTCTTGCTAGTTGCCATTCTGACTAGAGATGAAATATCAGTGTAATTTTTAAAAATATTTATTCTTAAGTTTTAGGTGGACACAATAACTTTATTTTACATTTATGTGGTGCTGAGGATCGAACGCAGTGCCTTGTGCATGCTAGGCGAGTACTCTACCACTGAGCCACAACCCCAGCCCCTCAGTGTAGTTGTAGTTTTAATTTGCATTTCTCTAATTGCTAGAGATATTGAACATTTTTCATATATTTCCTGACCATTAGTATTTCCTCTTTTGAGAAGGGTCTGTTCAGTTCCTTTGCCCATTTATTGATTGCATCATTTGCTTTTTTGGCATTGAGGGTTTTTTTTTTTTTAATAGCTTTTGAGAAATTCCCAGCTATAATAGCATCAATTGTATCAATCATTGTTTTTTTTTGGGGAGGTATTAAGTTTTTTGAGTTTTTGGAATATCCTGGATATTAATGCCCTATCTGAGGAGCAGGTGGCAAAGATTTTTCTCCCATTTCGTAGGCTTTCTCTTAACATTCCTGATTGTTTCCTTTGCTGTGAAAAAGCTTTTTAATTTGATGCCATCCCATTTATTTTTATTTTACTTCTTGCGCTTTAGTAGTCTTGTTAAGGAAGTTAGTTCCTTAACAAGGAGGGTTGGGCTTACATTTTCTTCTAGCAGATGCAGGGTTTCTGGTCTTTAATCTTAGGTCTTTGAATCACTTTGAGTTTTGTGCAGAGTGAGAGGTAGGGTTAAATTTCATCTACTACATATGGATTTCCAGTTTTCCCAGCATCATTTGTTAAAGAGGCTCTCAACAATGTATATTTTTGGCACCTTTGTGAAATATGAGATAATTGTATTTATGTAAGTTTGTGTCTTCCATTCCATTAGTTTTCATGTCTGTTTTGGTGCCAATACCACCCTATTTTTGTTACTATAGTTCTTTAGTATAATTTAAGTTCTGGTATTGTTATGCCTCCTGCTTCACTTTTCTAAGGATTGCTTTGGCTCAAATAGCCAATGTTGTTTCATGCCTACTCATTCTCCCCAACCCCATGAATTACTTCTAATTAAATCCTAGACGCCTTATCATTACATATTTATTTCTAAAAGATATTCTTAAAAAGATATAAATACAGTACCATTATCAAATAAAACAAGTATTTCAGTTTCATCCATATGAAAGTATTTTTTTTTTTTGGGGGGGGGGAGCGGGGTTACCAGGGATTGACTTCAGGGGCTTTTGACCACAGAGCCACATCCCCAGCCCTATTTTGTATTTTATTTAGAGACAGTGCCTCACTGTTGCTGAGGCTGGCTTCGGATTCCAGATCCTCCTACCTCAGCCTCCTGAGCACCCGTGCCAGCTGTGGTTTTTTAACTTTTATTGCACGGATAAAAATAATTTCTCTAGAAAAATTACCTCATAATGTCCATTACTTTTGAAACCACAAGATCTGAGAAGGTATGATGTATATTGTTAAACTACTAAAAAATAAATAATAAAACTAAATTTATTTGTGGGGCTTGGCCTCAAGAACTGCATGCAGATTTTGGACCTAACTAACCTGCTGACAGTGTAGTTGAGACTTCCACAAGTTTTTTTTTTTTTTCTTTTTAACTTTGGAAAGCAAGGTATGAGAAGGGGATTTAGTTTCTCTATTAGGCACAGGCATGTCAAAACTTGTTTCTTTTTCTAAAGCGTACAAGTTGCCAAGAGAACCATGGACTTTTATGAACACGTTCTAGAAGAGACTTGTTTTTGAATGCCTGGGTTGGGGAAACTCGCTCGTTTCGGTCACGTTCCTGCCCTGGGCCAGCAGTCCCGCCTGGCTGGCTCCGGGCGTGCTAGAGGTCAGCGGCTCCGGCCTTGGTGCTGGGTCTCGCGTAGCTCCAGGGCGCTCTGGCCACACTGGGCGGTTCCTCCCTTTCCGGGCTCGAATAGTTTTGTTTTGGTTCTTAGCTCCCTGTCAAGGAAAGGCACCCTGTTGACCAAAGGTTTCCCAGTCTCCTCCGGTGGCTAGACGCCAAGTTTCCTCCATCTCAGGGGGTCCAGTCTTTGCTCTGTTCGAAGGCCTGGGAAGAGAACCAGGAGGGGAGAAGTGGGCAGGGCCCTTCTCTGTCTCAGGGCCAGAGCCCATTGCGCGGCAAAGGGCGCGGGCAGTCTTCGGGTGACTCCTCAGGGACCCAGTTCTTCACCATTCCCAGGAGAATTCTCAATCTGGCCGCGCCAGGCTGAGCAAAGGGCGACCAAACCCGGGCAGGGGTCCGAGGCGCATGCGCGCTCCGAGGCCGCGGCGTCTAGGAGTTCGCCCTGCCGCGGCGGCCGCTAGGTGGCGCATGCGCCCTGGAGGGTGCGGGCCGGTCTTTGGGAAGAAGGCGGCGGCCGCGGTGAAAGGCGGGGGCGCCGTGGGGGCCGGGTCCGTGTTTACACAGCGGCGGGCGGGTGCGGACGCGGAACCCCGCGCGGCGGCGGCACGATGGTCATGGCGCATTTCGTCGAGAATTTTTGGGTAAGCGCGGGATGCTGGAAACAAGTGTGGGTTTCGGAGTCCGAGGCTTTAGGCGCCCGACCTCGGCCTGCGTGCGCTTCGGGCGGTGGCGGCGGCGGCTTCTCCGGTAGGGCGAGCGTCTTCGGACCGCTGCCTCCCGGGTCCCGCCTGGCTGAGGTCCGGCGGGCGACGGGTCGCTGGCCGGTGGGGACCGCCAGGCTCGCAGCCTTCCTGAGCGTGGGGACTGTCAATGGGGCCCCGGAGCCGCGACTGGGACACAGAGGGGCCGACCGCCGGCGGGGCCGGGACAAAGCGCCGGATGGGGCGGGAGACGGGAGCCGGCCCCATCGGAGGCTCCGGGCGCCGGCGCGCACCGCGCGGGGTGTGCGCGGTGCTCGGACGCGGAGGACGGGCCCCGCACGGAGCCTTGCGCGCGCGCCGGGGAGCGCCGGGGCTCGTTGCCTTCCCGCTCCGCAGGCCCGCGTCTGAGCGCGTCAGCCCCCCACCGTATCCACACGCAAGCCAATGCGGGGCTGGGCTGGATCCACACTTCCTCTTGGCCTCGCAGTTCTGCTTGGATTGTGGGTCTGCGCCCGGGACTTTGTCTCTAGGCCTGTTCACAAAGCTCTCGAAGAAAGTTGAATTTAATGTAAATGAACTCTCTGGGCTTAAATGCATGGAGATTTCCCTTAGCCCTCTTTACCCCCCTCCCTCATTCTTTCCATATATCTCAACTTAGTATTAGTTTCTTCTTTGAGAATGACTTCTCTGTCTCCCCGTGCTGTGTTTTTCTGCAGTTATTGTTTGCTGTAATGGGCAGTAAGTACACAGTTCAGCCATGTACAGGAAAGAAACATGTTTACTCAGGTATTTTGAGTGAATCTTATTTTAATGACCTGACAGTTGCAAGTACTTTAATTCTATTTTGGTCAAGATAGAAATGTTTCAAGGAGTAATATCTCAGTTTGCAAGGAGGGTATGTTAAATTCTTAATTCCAAGGGTCTCAAGCATAGATTTGCTTAGTAATCAAATCAATTATAGTTACTTGTCTTGAATGTTCCTTGTTTTCCACACACTGCATACATACTAAACATTACTTTTAAAACTACTTTATTTAGATACAATTCACATTCCAAACAGTGCACCTATTTAAAGTGTACAGTTCAATGCTTTTTCATATTTTCATAGAGTTGTGCAGATCATCACTACAATTGATTTTAGAAGAATTTTATCAGAAGAAACACTTTACCCATTAGCATTTACTTGTCATTTTCCCCATGTCCTGCTCTAGGCAAATGATCTACTCTTTGCCTGTCTAGGTTTGTTTGTTCTTCACCTATCATGTAAATGGGACCATTGTGACTGACTTCTTTCATTTAGCATAATGTTTTGAAGGTTCCTCCATAAATTGTATTAGTGCTTAATTATTTTTTATGGCCAGATAATTTTACATTTTACTTCTCCATCAGTGATGGACATTTCTTTTTCACTTTGGTGATTATGAATAATGCTGCCATGAACATTTTTTTGTGCAAGTTTTTGTGTGAACATATGTTTTCATTTCTTTTGGGAATGGAATGGCTGGGTCATATGGTAACTCTATATTTAACATTTTAAGGGACTGCCAAACTTTTCCAAACTGACTGCAGCATTTTACAATCCCACCAGCAATGTCTCAGGGTTCCAGTTTTTCACATGGTTATCCACACTTGTTATCTTTTTAGTTATAGTGGGGAGAGGTGAAGTAGCATCTCATTGTGGTTTTGGTTTGCATTTCTCTATGGCTAATGACATTTAGCATCTTTTCATGTGCTTATTTCCATTTTTGTATGTTCTTTGGAGAATTGCCTGTTTACATCCTAATCAAGTTGTCTCTTTGTTATTTGGTTGTATAAGTTCTTTTTATATTCTGGATACACATTTTTTTTAATCAGATATATTTTTAAATTTTGTTTTAGTTGTAGATGGACACAATACTTTTATTTAATCATTTTATGTGGTGTTGAGGATCGACCCAGCGCCCCACACCTGTGAGGCAAGCGCTCTGCCACTGAGCCAAAACCCCAGCCCCAGATATATGTTTTGAAAGTATTTTTCCCATTCTGTGGACTATCTTGATAAACAGCCTTTGCAGCACATAATTTTAATTTTGATGAAATCTTGGTAAGTTCTGATTTATTTACTTTTCTATCACCTGTGCTTTTGTTGTATCTAAGATGCCTTTGCTTAATTCAAAATTTACTCCTGGGTTTTCTTTGTAAGCGTGTTATAGTTTTAGGTCATTTTAGGTATGTGATTCATTGGAAGTTAAATTTTGTGTGTGGTGCAAGGAATGGGTACAATTTAAGTTTTTGCATGTAGATACCCAATTCCAGCACCATTTGTTGAAAAGTCTTTCTTTTTTTCTCTATTAAATGGCACTGTTGTGAAACATCGCTTTAGTATAGATGTATATGTTTACTTTTGTATTTTTAATTTTATTTCGTTGTTTATCCTTATACTAGCCACTACCACAGTGTTTTGACTACTATAACTTAGTATAATAAGTTTGGGGTTAGGAAATGAAAGTATTCTGTTTTTTTTTTTTTCTTCTTTTTTTTTGAAGATTATTTTGTCTATTCTAAGTCCCTTGCATTTCTATATGAATTTTAGGACTAGCCTGTCAATTTTACAGTGGCAGTTTAGGAATACCTTTTTTTTTTTTTAAATCCCCCTATGCATTTATTTGTTTATTTTTTAAGTTAAAGGCAAATTCATCAACCATGGTCTTTACCTTTAGAGTTCTGACCTTGGAGATCCCGACATTCTAGGCATATTACTATTATATGGGGGCGGGGGGGGGGGGGGGGAGACAGTCAGACACACACACACACACACACACACACACAGCTATCAATGCTGTTTCCTGGCCTTTGTAGGAGAAGCACATCCCTTCTCACTGAAATCTTTGTGGTTTATTGTGTAGGAAAAGACAGGGAAAATTCCCCCAGCCCACCCCACCTTTTTTTGCTATGATGGGGATTAACCAGGACCTCATGCATGCTATCATTGAGCTGAATCTCCAACTCTAAAAACAGTTTTTTTTTTTTTTTTTTTTTTGGTCTTAGGGATTGAATGCAGGGACACTTAACCACTGAGACATATCTCTAGCCCTTTTTAATTTTTAATTTTTTTTTTGAGACAGGATCTTGCTAAGTTGCTTAGGGCCTTGCTAGTTGCTGAGGCTGGCTTTGAACTTGTAATCCTTCTGTCTCAGCCCCCTGAGTTGCTGGATTACAAATGTGAGCCACCATACCTGGCCTGGAAACACTTTTCTAAATATATGATTGTTTAAAACATTGTTCTTTTTAATGTTTTGCATATTTTTGATGCATTAATGTTTTTTAAGTTTGCTAACATAGTTTCAATTGTATTTTAACATTTTAAAGTTATATTTTGTTTTCTGTTAATTAAGTTTTGAACATAGCCTTGTTTGTGGCTATTTAAAAAAACATTTTTCTATGCTGAAAATTGAACCCAGGGCCTAATGCATGCTATGCAAGCACTCTACCACTCTACACTCCAGCCCAGTTTGTAGCTATTTTCTGAATATTTTTGTAATATTTTTGATGTCCCCTGTTTGTCCCTATTAGGAATGTGAATAAACGTGAATATCTGAAATCTAGAGAGAAATGAAAATGTAATTTGTTTTAGTCTTTGCCTGAGAACAAATACTGTTCAACACTGTTGAGAACAAATACTAAAATAGACCGCATTTCATTTTATTTCCCATTCTGAAATTGGGGCTGGAAGTTCAAAATTGGAGCTTGAAAAGCTTTAGAGGAATCTAAATGAGCTAGGAAAATCTAGGAACTAACTAAATAACCAGCTTCTGGGAATTTGATAGTAGTCTGTTTAAAAAAACTTAAAAATTTACATAGTTCAGGGTCATTTATGAAATAATTCCTTAAAATTGAGAATTTACAGCATCAATTTCACTCCTCCACGTTTAAAGTGGCATTACATTTTTTAAGAAATATTTTTCTTTAGTTGTAGATGGACACAATGACTTTATTTTTAATTTATTTATTTTTATGTGATGCTGAGGATCGAACCCAGTGCCTCACATATGCTAGACGAGCTCTACTACTGAGCTACAACCCCAGCCCAAATTTTTTGTAAATTTTTTAGTGTGAGGTAAGGGGAACCTTTTAAGTTTTAGGTTTCTAACCAGACAACCTATTGATTGTCTTCACCCTACACATATAAAGGCAAACTTTTTTTTTGTTGTGGTGTTCTGTTAGAGGAAATTTTGAAAGACTGAAACTAAGTTCAAACTTGTTTAGAATCAGCACATTCTTCATTACTCTTTTTTAAAAAAATTTTTTGAAGTTGTAGATGGACAGACTGCCCTTATTTTATTTTTTTAAAAATTTTTATGTGATGCTGAGGATTGAACCCAGTGCCTCACACATGCTAGGCAAGCGCTCTGCTACTGTGCTATAGCCCCAACCCTCTTCCTTACTCTTTATAGTTTTTCTTAACTAAAACTATCTGCTAAATTAAAAATTCCTTTACTTAATACCAGGCTTTGAAGAAAAAAAAAGGTATTCAAAACTTCCTGCATAGCAGGTGTTTTATTGCTGATAAGTCAGTTGCCATGAAGTCTAGTGTTATTGATAATCAAGCTGAAATGTTTCTCTTTTATTAAAATTGGACACCAAAGTAGTTTTGATACCAGAAATCCACACCATTGCCTTTAATGTGTAAAAGCAATTGTTAACCCTTCAAAAGATCATGTGTAAACTTTCAAGGGTTATTAACTGATATTACAGTGAAGTAACTCTGTATTTAGTGCCTTTCTCAAAGAATTGAATACTAGTTTACAATATTTCTGAGGTTATATTAATATTGTACTTATAGTAATTAAAATGGCTTAATGATTTTATATAAACCTAGATTAACTCAGTAAAAATATTAAAGAATGAATTTCATAGCTAATCATTATTTAAAGGAAAAAATAGGCAATATGCTTGAGTTAAATACTTTATAAACTTAATTTTACATAGTAATCCTAGTCTATATATGATGCATTTACATAAAGACACTCAGTATTCTTTAGTAAATGTCACATTGTAGCAAACTGAAGTTTTTAGTTAGGTGACTTTTTCTAGTCAGCAAAAAATTAACAAACAAGTTATCTCAGGTATTTTTATTATGAAATATGAAATTTTCCTCATTTCCCTTTTTAACCAGTATAGAAGTCTCATTTCATTTGTTTGTTACTTCATGGGTATTGCCAAATTGGAGCACTTGGTTATAGATATCCACAATTTATTCTATCATTACATGGGTAAGCTGGGAGGATGAAAATGGTTTTGAAAAATCTGGAATTGCTATTAATAGGATTTTGAAATGCAAAACATTATTTTATATATATTTATGTGTGTGTGTGTGTGTGTGTGTGTGTGTGTGTATGTGTGTGTATATATATAATTTCATTATAAGATACCAGGGATTGAACTCAGGGGCACTTAACCACTTAGCGACATTTTATTTAGAGGTAGGGTCTCACTGAGTTGCTTAGAGCCTCTCTTGAGTTGCTGAGGCTGGCTTTGAATTTATAGTCCACCTGCGTCAGCCTCCCAAACTGCTGGAATTACAGGTGTGTGCTACCATGCCTGGAGCAAAACATTATTATATTTTTGCTTTACTATCTAGTTTGAATTTAGTATTTTAAATGAGACATTGATACACATGTTCTTTGGGGTTATTTATCCATATGAGAATTTTAAAATATATATCTTTAGAAAATTAGTCGAGATGACCAGAGGAATGCAGAATATAGGTAGTCTTTTTATTACTTAAGATTTCCCAATATCAGGAACTGGGGCTGTAGCTCAGTGGAAGAGCACTTGCCTTGCACATGTGAGGCCCTGGGTTTGATCCCCAGCACCACATATAAATAAATAAATAAGAAGATATTAAAAAAAGAGAAAAAATTGCCAAATACTGCAGTTTGGGATATCTGGTTAGGATGCTATCCCATCAGGTGGTATACTAAAACTAAGTACAAATGCACACAGGTATATGCATTTACAGTTAACAGATTTGCAAATCATTTTACATGGTTAATTTTTAAAAGGTACAAAAGGGAATATAGTGTAAAATCTCCTGCCATCAAGATCTCCGTAAAGGAAGTCACTGTTACCAATTTCTTAATAGCTTTCCACAGATAATCTGTGTATATACAGGCAAATAACATTCACCAAAAAATGAAACAAGTATTATTGTATAACTGTTAGCTAGTTAGCCATGCCCAAATAATCTTCACGGCAACAAACTATGAAAATACAGATTATAGATTCATCTTATTTGTTTCCATTAGTCTTGACAAGTAGACATTCTAAAGTCAGAGAATTTTAGATTTCACTAAATTTTACTGTGAGACCCTTAGGGGTGGTTTGTTTATTTTGTATTTTTGTCTAAATTTTAAAATAAATTTGGAAGTAAAAAATCAATAGTGAGTCTGCATAAAGAAGGATTTTTGAATATTGATATTGGAAAGGATAAAAATTTGATGTTTTTTCTAGTCCTGCCCATTAAGTCTTAGACATTCTAATCCTTTCAGAACTACTTTTATTTAGGCAAAGGATGGGAAAATCCTGCACATTTGATTAATATAAGCTATTTGAAAGTAGTTTTCCAACTCATGGGACTATCTCTTGAAATTATCCTCTTGATATCATAATTCTAAAACAGTTTACAGAAGCACCCTTAGAAATCCAAATGGAAATGTGGTGCCATAGGAATTTATAAAGGAAAGGGAATAAGGGTTTGGTTTTCAGTTTTCTAAGTGTGGAAGAATTAAAGGATATTAGAGTTGGAAGAATTTTAGTATTAGTCTTGTCCACAAAGTAAGCATAAATTGGCCAGATGTGGGAGAAACAAAAAGACCAGCACAACCGCTGCTAGATTTACATCATTGGGTAGGGTTCTAGAGAATGTTGCTAGAATGGCCAGAGTCAACAAAGATGAAATTGGGATGTGACTAGTGAACTGTGTGTTGAAATTGAGAAGATATTTATGCTCCTTCATGGAATTGAAGGAATAAAAGTATGGAATCTATGACAAGAATGTTTGCTTGATTTTATAGAAAAGGGGAACGTATAACATAATTAAAGCAAGTTGGTGGTGATTGGAACCCAAGGAATGAGAGTTTTCAGTTGGTTGAAACAAATACTTAAGTACAATTTTCTTTTTAATTAATCTATTGCTACTGATAGGTAAAACAAAAAAAGTACAGAATAAGAATTACCTATAGCCTCTCCCTTTAACCTTATCATTTTCTTTAGAAATGGAAAAATCAAGATCACTTATACTATATAGTTCTGTGTCTTGATACTTTTTAAAAAATATTTTTAGTCATACGAGGTAGATGGACACAATATCTTTATTTTTTTTTACATGGTGCTGAGAATTGAACCTCGGTGTCTCACATGTTCTAGGCAAGTGCTGTACCACTGAGCCATAACCTAGCCCTATATTTTGATACTTTTAAATGATACTATCATCAAGCATTTTTCTCATATGATTAGCTTTTTGGAAAATTTTCAGTGACTCCATAGGTTTACATGAAATGGATAGGCTGTTATTTTTGATTCCCTTTTAGATACTTAGATTCTGCCCATTTTTTTCCAGTCATGAATTATGAGGATTAGAGTTAAGTACTGATGTGAACAAGGTGCTAGCTTTAGAAAATGCTCTTCTGTTTCCTGGAAGAATAAAGAGTTGAGAAAGCTGAAATTAATTTCTTTTCATTTTGAAAGTAATAATAACTACTTTGTTTATAGAATAGTACAGAAAATTCAGAATCTAAATTTAAAAAATGATCTCACCACTGCTTGCTTCTGCTGTTTTTTCTGAACCCTATATGTATCTATTTAGATAGCTTTAAGGATTTAAATGGAAGAGATGAGTTATAATTAAAAAGATTAGGGAGGAGTAACCTAGGGGTGAGAAAAGCAGTGTTTTAAAAATGTAATTTCTTTCCTTTGGTCAACCAACAAATGTGAGTCACTTTTGTACCTTCAGCAAATAGTTCTGACTGCCGAAAACTGCTTGTTCTACATATTTTAATTACTATTTTTCAGCTTTAACAATATCTTGCCAGTGGCTCTGAAGAATACTTTTAGAGATCCTGACTGAAAATTTCAGTATGTAACAAAATGTTGACTAGAAGAGGTTATAACTTGTGATGTCATGTTTATTTAGAGAAAAACTGTTTTCATATGTTGTATCCTCCTCTTAGCAGTTTTCAAGGCAAAAATGGCATGGGAGGACTGTCATTGTAGATTTGTTGAATTCCCATCAAAAGGATCTTTAAAGGTTCTTTACTAGAAGAGCTGATCTAAGAAAAAATGTCTTTAGACAGTTAAATGTTTCATGATGTTTTTCAGACAATACTGGATAAAGTGACAACATGTATTAGCTCATTAGGTACCGAGTTTCTACTTCTGTGAGTATTCCAACAGAATTGACATAGGTATATTAAAATAGGTTGGTTATCCTGATCTAGAGTGTATGTATCCTTTATTATCATTAAAAATGAAAAATACAGATTGTTCTATAAATAGAACACTGATACAATATAGTATCTTTTACATATGTAAGCCATCCTATAAATAGGACATTGGGCAAATATAATACCTGAGTTGCTGGGACAAATGTGTGTTATATTTTGTAGTGACTTGTCCAAAATTATCTAATAAATGTCAGTAAGAGCTGTAGTAACAGGAAAATGTAGATAGGGCAGGAAATGATGATATTTCTTTATTTTTCATTTTTCTTTATAAGTTTATTTGTTTATTCTAATTAGGTATATATGATAGCTGGATGCATTTTGATTCATTGAACACAAATGCAGCACAATTTTTCATTTCTCTAGTTGTACACCATGTAGCATCACACCATATGTGCAGTCACACATGTACCAAGGGTAATGATGTCCATCTTATTCCACCATCTTTTGGCGTATCTTAAAAGTATCCTTTCTTTGGGTTTCACCTAAAGCTTTTTCGAGAAACCGAGTCACTTGACTGCTTCTTTTAGGCATCTGAACTTGACCCTATGACCCTGACCTAGCTTAGCCCAAAGTGATCCTTTCTGCCATCTTTCACATATGTACTCTATGATCTTGCGCTGGGCATGCCCAGAAATGTGTCCATTTCATTCCAGTTGAACTGTGCCTCAAACTGAGCATGCTCAGAAATGTGCCTGCTCACCCCATGTATGCTTTCCTAAATAAATGTGCATTAGCTCTCCAATAGAATCCCCATGCTTCCTTTCCTCAGGGAGAGCATAGCTTTACAGACAACTGGTGCTCACTGCAGGTCATATAAGTCTTTCTGCATTCTTTTATCTTCTGATTGTGCTCATTAGATTCATGACCACTAAGTGGAGAACCCAATGCTTTTGGTTACATTTTTATGACTTGATAGCTCATTTAAAGATATCGTTTTTAAAAGGAGAGCCTTCTTGGTATGGCTTGCCTGGAAGTCCCAGCTCTTCAAGAGGCTGAGGTAGGAGCTTACAGTGTACTGTGGATCAGTACTGGGATCCTGTCTGTGAACAGCTGCTGTACTCCAGCCTGGGCAGCACCCTGAGGCCACTTACCATCTTTAAAAATAACGAAAAATGTAAATTAGATGACTTTGTCCTCTTTAAAACCTTCTGCCCTGCCTGATAGGATGGCACATATCTAGAATTCCAGCGAGTTGAGAGGCTGAGTCAGAAGGATCGCATGCTGGAGACTGGCCTTGCCAACTTAGTGAGACCCAAATTGATGAGGCTGGCCTCAAACTTGTGATTCTCCTGCCTCATCCTCCTCAGTAGCTGGGATTGGATGGTTACCTCAGCACTTGGCTCTTATTCCCTTTTTAACATATGCTCCACCAGGTTCCAGGTTTGCAGACATCCATGGCCCAAATGGCAGTATTTATCTTTCTTTCTCTTTGAGTCTTTTGGTCAACAGTCACTGTCTAGGAAAGGAAATTTGCCATCTTGTTTGATGCAAAGTCCTTATTTGTCTATGGTATCTGAAAGGAAAGCGAAGAACCTGGAGATGGTGAGTGAGAAATCAAAGACCAAGACCAGGTAGAGATACACAGGAGAGTTTATTTGACAGAGCTTACAAATAAAGGCACATCTCTCATAGATGGAGAGAGTCCCAGTTATTTATTTTTGAGGGGATTTGGATGTAAGAATGGTTTAGGCATACTGATGATGTTTTATAGGAAGCATCTATTTATCCTTCTTTCACCCTTCCAAAATTTTTTTTTTAAGTTGTAGATGGACACAATATCTTGATTTTATTTATTTATTTTTATGTGGATTGAACGCAGTACCTCACACGTGCTAGGCAAGTGCTCCACTACTGAACCACAACCCCAGCCCTCCAAAAGCTTTTTTTTTAAATTAAAAAGGAGGGGGCTGGGGTTGTAGCTCAGCGGTAGAGCACTCGCCTAGCACGTGTGAGGCGCTGGGTTCGATCCTCGGCACCACATAACAATAAATAAAATAAAGATATTAGAAAAAAAATTAAAAAGGAAATTTAGTGAATCCATCATTTGAACTCATTATACAGTATACAGTCTATCTTCTGCCTGTTTTCTAATTTTTTTAAAAAGTCTAAAGCTAAACCTTCTTTAAAAAAATTTTTTTTAGTTGTAGATGGACACACAATATCTTTGTTTACTAATTTATTTTTTTATGTGGTGCTGAAGCTCTAATCCAGTGCTTTATATTTGCAAGGCAAGCGCTGTCACACTGAGTTATGGCCTCAGCCCTCCAATTCTTACAGTTATCAAAAGTGAAGCATATCCAGGTTTTATTTTTAGTGTTTAACTTACTGTTGACCTTAAAAAGTTTGTTGAAGGACAAGTTTCAAAATCCTTTTTTCTTAAAGAATAAATATGCTAGATTATTATATGTATTTATTTTAAAGTATAAAGTTGTTAATCAAATTAAATAAAAAATGTCTTTGGGTTTCAAGAGGTAGACCTAATGACTTATTTAAATGTTTTAATTAGAAATTTCAAGGATGCCTCACTTGTGACTTCTGTATTAGACTGGAAAAAACTTAAACATTTAAAAAATATTTTTAGTTGTAGATGGACTGGACACAATACCTTTATTTATTTTTATGTGGTGCTGAGGATCAAACCCAGTGCCTCACACATGCTAAGCAAATGTTCTACCACTGAGCTGCAACCCCAACCCAAATTTAAACATTTTTAATGACTTATTTATAACTTATCTTTTTAGCTAAATTTTAGTTTAGTTGTTAATACAAGTGCAAAAATGCAAAAATGAAATGATAACATAATATCATTCTCATATTAAAAGTAACATCTTGCCTGTGCAAAAAGGAATCTGGATTGATGTACATCAAACTGTTAACTGAAATCATCTTAATTAGAACAGGAAGAGGAAAAAGATAGGTACCAAGAAATTTGTTCTTTTTTTAAAAATTTTTTTTTAGTTGTAGATGGACACAATACCTTTATTTTTAGTTTATTTTTTTGTGGTGCTAGGGATCAAACATAGTGCCTTACATGCTAGGCAAGCACTCTGCCATTGAGCCACAATCCCGGCCCCAAGAAATTTGTTCTTTTAAAGGGCTTACATGATTCTGAATTTATAATCTTCCAAGGATGCTGAAATTACTATTCCTTTTTTTTCTTTTTCATGTTAAAAATCATTTACAGAGATTTTGATTGTTTAGTGTTGGGGACTGTGAACCTAGGACCTTACGCATGGTAGGCGAGTGCTATAGCATTGAGCTTCACTCCCAACCAAATTTGCAAAGATGTTTAATACTCGTTTGTATTGGATTATAATAAGATTTGATTTACCCCAGGTCATAGCTAGTGGACATTCAATCAGAGTCCTACTTTTTGTAAAATGCTTTTGTGACCAACTGATAAGAGATCCCATCTAAGTTTGAACCTTCATTGTAATTTTCTTCTTTGGACCAGCAAAGGTATTGATAGCTGTTTTTGCCAGTTAATAATAAAAATTGCTCTGCAAGAATTTTTTGATTAAGAAGGATAAGCTGAATTCTTCCAGAGTTTTGTTAGCTCTTAACACAAGAACCTAGGAAGGGAAACATATAAAAAACGTGTATTCACTTTTTAAAAATAATTTTATTGAGGTATTTTTTTATATGCCTTATAATTCACTCCTTGAACATGTACAATTCAGACTGGGGGTTGGAGCTCAGTGGTAGAGCCTGTGTTGGATCCCCAGTAATACAATAGAAATAGAAATAGAATTCAGTTCATTATTTTTTCGTAATATTCATTGATATGTGCAGCCATCATCAAATACAATTTTAGAGCATTTTCATCACTTTAAGGAGAAACCTCTGTAACCTTTATCATTCATCCCCTACCTTACTTTCCTACCTTCAAGCAATCCATTTCTCTATTTTCTGTCTATGTATATTTCCCTGTTCTGCACTTTGATATGAATGAAATTGTAATAGTATGTGGTCTTTTGACAACTATATCTTTCACTTAGTGTAATGTTTTCCAAGTTTCCTCAGTGTTGGAGAATGTAACAATACTTTATCCTCCACATTCCCCCCCCCCTTTTTTTGATACCAGGCGTTGAACCCAGCAACCATTGAGCCACATCCTCAGCTCTTTTATTTCATTTTATTTTTAAAAAATTTTTTGAGATAGGGTCTTGCTAAATTAGCTACGGCCTTGCTAATTTGCTGAGGCTGGCCTTGAACTTGTGATCTGCCTACCTCAGCCTCTCAAATTGCTGGGACTACAGGTGTGCACCACTGCTCCTGGCCTACTTCATTCCTTTTTATGACCCAATAATATTCCATTGTATGGGTATATCACTTTGTTTTTATCTGCTCATTAGTTGATGGATATTTGGATTATTTCCACTATTTAGTTATTGTGAATAATACTGCTACGAACATTCACGTTCAAATTTCTTTGTGGACATGTATGTGCTTAATTCACAAGTACTGATCAAATTAACAAATAAGCCAGCTGAAAATAAGCTTGATGGGTACTGATGTACATACCTACACTTAAAAATGTAGCCACTTGGGTGTGGGTTTCTTTTGAGGGGACAACAAAATATGATAAAATTGATTTTGAAATATATGTGTATTTAATATATTGTCATCTCTTATTCAGGCTTTACAGTAAGTTTTTGACATGTTGACAGTAAAACCTAGGTTCTTTATTAATCACCTCAACTTCGAAGTTTTTTTTTTTTAAGTTGTAGATAAAATACCTTTATTTTATTTATTTATGTGTTGCTTAGGATAGAACCCAGTGCCCCATGCATGCAAGGCAAGTGCTCTACCACTGAGCCACACCCCAGCCCTGAAGTTTTTAATAAAATGATATATATATATGCAAATATATTTATCTGTATGGAGATATATATGTGTGTGTCTATATATGTGTGTAATATCTAAATAACATATATTCATTTGAAGTATTTAAGTTATTGCTTAATTTGTTTCAAAGAAAATGTTCATGATCAATAAATATCTGTGTTAATAAGTTTGTGAAATTGTGTTAGAGAAAAGGAATTCTCCTTCTACTGGGAATTCCTGAATAATATGCTATCTGGATATCTGAATTTCTTAATAAATAACTTACTTCTTCAAGGGCTTCTTAATCAGAATACAGATTCTGAAGGTAATTTAATTCTCTTGTGTGCTCAGTAGTCTGACTCACTGTATTTTTTGACCTGGACATGAATGAATTTCCAAATAGAAGAAATAACAAATGGATTTGTAATCAGGCAAGGTGTTTATGTGTAGTCATTAGTGCCTTTGAAGGAGGTTCCTTGTGCATCATGATCCCTATTAGGAAAAATGTTCTAAGTTAAGAACTGAGGGGCCGGGTTTGTGGCTCAGTGGTAGAGTGCTTGGTTAGCATGTGTGAGGCACTGGGTTCAATCCTCAGCACCATATAAAAACAAATAAATAAATCATGTTATTTTAGAAAATCCCTAAGTTAAAAAAACAAAACAAAACTGAGGAGTGGAGTAGCTAATATTGTTTCCTAAGGTATATTATTGTTATTATATTGATTTTACTCTATTGAATACTAAGTTTACTAAATTTTACTTAATATCAATAAAATAGTAAAATTTAGTACATTTGGCACTGAAGAAAAATAAACCTATTAAAGAGAGTTGTTTAGTTTATTAGTGGTCTTTTATTTCACAGATTAAATTGACATTTCTCATGTTTTCTTTGTCGTGATTTACTAATTTAGTATTTATACAATTACACAGCAATAAAGTGTAGTGATCTGATTATGTTATTCTAATTAGTTGAAAGATTTTCTAGGAAAATGTAGTGATCTGATTCTGTTATTCTAATTAGTTGAAGACTAAGAAAATAGCCTGTTTCTTCTCTTTTCTTAAAAAATTTTATTCTTTTCAAGCTCTCTCAAATTTACTAAAGGGTTTAGAATAGGAATTGTAAAGTATTTGTTTTTCTGGTGTCTAATGCTTATATGATGAAAAAATACTATGGCATCTTGACTCAGGTCAAGATTTAGTTGTTTTAAAGCACAAATTCTTGAGTTAGTTTCTTAGTATGTCTCAAAAGAACTGAAAGGGGATTTTAAAAGGTCTGTTGCTGATATTTTCTAACGTAATGCTGTATGTTAAAATTTCAGACTTATGTTCATTAATTATACCATTATGGGTGATTATGGAATATGAGCATATGTGTGTGTATGTCTATATGTGTATATATAGTAAATCACATTTATCAAAGCATGTAGAATTGCATTGATAACAGTTTAAAATCATACTGTGAATGATAGTGGTTAAATTAAGGAAAAACAATTTACCAGAGCATAAGATTTATATGATAAGAATAATATTTATATAGTCTAGAGTTATTATATTCTCCAGTCATTTTTTACCTCTTTCTCTTTTGTTAAACTAAATATCTATAAACTAAATATTAAATATCTTTGAATTTTAGGGAGAAAAAAATAGTGGCTTTGATGTTCTCTACCATAATATGAAACATGGACAGATATCAACAAAAGAACTAGCAGATTTTGTAAGAGAAAGGTATGTATTTGTTATAAGTAATTTGTTAAACAATTGTCAATTTGAATTATAGAATATAAATAATTGGACAAAATTTGGTAGGGTTTAGAATAATCAATGGACACTTTTAAAAAGTATACTGTAACTATATGTATATATGTATATAAGTATACTGTAACTATGTGTATATATGTGTATATGTATTTATGAATGTTATGTCTTTTTATTTACTTTTTGCAGTACAGGGGATTGAATGCAGGGGCACTTTACTCCTTAGCTACATCCCCACCCCTTTATTTTATTTTAGTTCTGAGACTGGGTCTTGGTAAGTTGCTGAGGCTGGCCTCAAACTTGCAATCTTCCTGCCTTAGCCTCCTGAGTACCTGGGGTTATAGTGTGTGCCATCCAGCCTACCTATAATTATATTTTAGAGGAGTATTTTTTTTTAATCATCTACATACCTGAGGGCTGCATAATGGTTTGGAGAGACATTGTTAAATACTTGGTTTGCAAATTACTGCTTAACATAATATTTATGCATTTTTCAATGGATATGTTAGCAAAAGTGATGCAATAAAAGATTTAGAAATATTATAGGATAAAATATTGTTCTCAATTTCATTTATTTTGTTTTTGATCTTATTTATTTCCTTCTTAATTATTTCCTATCTTTTACTCATTTTGGAATTAGTTTGTTTTTCTTTTTCTAGGACCCTGAGGTATATAGTATTAGATTATTTGGTATCTTTGTTTTTTTTTAGTGTAGGCACTTAATGCAACAAACTTTTCTCCTAGAACTGCCTTATACTGTCCTAGAGAACTTTATTTTTTGTATCTCTGTTCTCATTTGAATCTAAGAATTTATTGCTTTTGGGGCTGGGGATGTGGCTCAAGTGGTAGCACGCTTGCCTGGCATGCGTGCGGCCCGGGTTCAATCCTCAGCACCACATACAAACAAAGATGTTGTGTACGCTGAAAACTAAAAAATAAATAAATAAATATTAAAAAACAAAAGAAAAAAAAGAATTTATTGCTTTCTTCTTTCATTTATAATCCACTCCTCATTTAAAAGAGTACTGTTCAATCTTCATGTGTTTATGTGGTTTCTATAATTTTTATTCCTGTTAATTTCTAATTTCATTCCATTATGATTTTATAAAATGCATAGGATTATACCAGTTTTTTGTATTTGCTAAGACTTATGTTTGACTTAGTATATGGTATATTGTGGAAAAGGTTCCATGAGCTGCTAAGGAAAAAGTGAATTCAGCTGTTCTGGGGGTCATTTTGTAGATGTTTGTTTGTTAAGTCTAGTTGATTTATAGTATTATTTAGATTGGAAATATTTTTATTGATTTTTATGTTGAATGACCTTTTGGTGAAAGGGGTACCTTACCACTGAGCTACATCCCCAGCCCTTTTTATTTTTTATTTTGAGACAGGTCCTGGTAAGTTGCTGAGGGCCTCTTTAATTTGCTGAGGCTGATCTCAAACTTGTGATCCTTGTGCTTCAGCCACCTGAGTCACTGGGATTATAGGTGTGTGCCACAGTGCCCAGCATGACATTTTTGTTTAAGGTGGCTTTCTGGACTTAAAAATCACATTATTTATCCAACAGAGTTAATGATTATTTAAAAATTTTCCAGTCTTTAGTTAATTTGAGTCATGTAATTTATTATTTAGGTTTTATGGCCCATTCACACACAAAAAATGCTCTTTATTTTTATTATTCTCATACAGTTATTAGTGAAATTTGTTAAAATTACTTTATCTCGAGGTTGGGGTTGTGTCTCAATGGTAGAGTGCTTGCCTAGCACACATGAGACACTGAGTTTGATCCTCAGCACCACATAAAAATAAATAAATAAATTAATGTCATTGTATCCATCTACAACTAAATATATATATATATATATATATATATATATATATATTTAAAAAATACTTTATCTTGGATAATTTTTCTTTTGTGTTAAATACGTATTTTTAAAATTCTAGTTGATGTGGATTTGCTGATGATAAATTCTCAATTTTTGTTAGTGTAATAATATCTTTATCATCATTTAAAATGCTTTTGAACATATACAGAACTGTACAGAAGTTCTTAATGTAAGGAACTTCCATGTAGCAATTACCCAGCCTCAACATGGCTATTCTTGTTATCAAATCATGGTCATTCTTGTTCCATCTGATCCATATCACTGCTACTAAATTGTTATAAATTCAGTATCAGATTCAGAAATGTTACATTTCATCCATTTGCATTTCAGATGTATCTTTAGAAGAGCCTTTAAAAAGCACAGCATTTCCTATCTAAAAATGTAGTATTAATTCCTTAGTATCACTGAATATACAGTGAGTGCTCAGTTTTCCTTAGTTGCCATGAACATACACAATGCTTATGTACATATACGTACACATATGCACATATGTCGTTGATGTCTTCTAATTAGTATCCTAGCAAGATCTCTATATTATACCTGGTTGATGTCTTTTTTGGTTTGTTTCTTTTTCAGGTCTCTTATTTTCTTTTTGTTGTTAAATAAATCAGATTATACTACTTAGTGTCCCACTTCTGGTAATATGTAATGACTTTACTTAACATTTTTACTTACCTTTATATTTCCTATAGATTATTTGCATCTAGCATTTTGAACAAATTTCACTTAGTATTCTGAGCAGAATACATAATAGGTGGTGGTGCATACTCTATCAGAGGTGTGTAACATCCTCCATCCTAGGAATGTAACATCCAATTATATCTGTTTTGTGATGTTAATGATTGTTGATGTTCATCACCTAGATCAATTATTGCCTTAGGAATTTACTTTCATTTATATTTTGCTGAATATAGAATTCTAATTGGCAGATTCCTTTTTTAAAACAAATCTTTGAAAATCATTTCATTATCTGCTGCGAAATGTTAGCAGTTAGTCTAGCTATTGCTCCTTTGAAAGTGACATTTGTTGGTTGACAATGTTTGACTGATTTTGTTTTTTAGTCTTTGGTTTTCAGCAGTTTTACTATGATGTAACTAAGTGTTGATTGCCTTTTGTTTTTCTTCATTCTTTTGTGGTGCTGAGGATTGAACCCAGGACCCTCATGTATGCTAATTGCACTTGCCATTGAGCCATATCTCCAACGTTTTTTTATTCATACTTTTAGGTTTGTTGTGTTATTTAGATCTGTGGTTTTATAGCTTTTGTCAGCTTTGGAAAATTCTCCATCATTATTTCTTTCAGTATTTCTTCTTACCCATTCTTTGTTTCTTCATATGTTAGACTCTCTATTTCCTCTTCTTTTGTCTTTGAGCTTTAGTCTGGGATAGATTTCTTCTTATCTGTCTTCTAGTTATCAAGTTCTCACTACAGTGTATCAATCTGCTATAACAATCTCATCATTTGAGCCAGGTATAGCGGTGCATGCCTGTAATCCCAGCGGTTGGGGAGGCTGAGACAGGAGGACTGCAAGTTCAAAGCCAGCCTCAGCAGTTTGGCAAGGCCATAAGTAACTTAGCGAGACCCTGTCTCTGAATAAAATATAAAAAATGGTGGGGATGTGACTTAGCGGTTAAGCACTCTAGGTTCAATTCCTAGTACCAAAATATAAATAACAATTAAAATCTCATCCTTTGAGTTATTAATTTTGGTTATTTTATATTTCAGAATTTCAATTTGTGTGTTTTTTTCCCCCTAATTTGGCAAGCTTTCTTCTAGTCCTTTTTTTTTGGTGGTGGTGGGGTACCAGAGATTGAACCCAGGGGCACTCAGGCATGAGCCACATCTCCAACCTTTTTTTTGTATTTTATTTAGAGACAGATTCTCATTGAGTTGCTTAGCGCCTCACTATTGCTAAGACAGGCTTTGAATTAGAGATTGTCCTATCTCAGCCTGCTGAGCCGCAGGGATTATATGTGTGTACCACTGTGCCTGGCTCTTCTAGTCCTTTTTAATGATTTTCAGGTTTCTACTGAGATTCTTGATCTGATTTATGTATGATCTTTAGCATAATACATGGACTCAAAGTCTAAGCTTTGTCATCTTCACATTTGGAATCTTGGTAATTTGTTTCTGTTGTTTTTGTGTTTGTTTATGTTATCTTGTTTCCTTATGTGCTTAGTGATTTTTCTGAGTGTATATAAGATGTCTATACAAAAATCCAACATCAGAATTTGAAGAGATGGTTTGTGATTCCTGTGAGTGCTTGTCTATACTTCTGGTTCATCCTTACTTGAAGAGTATTGCATTTATTACCCCAACTTCATAGGATGGGATTTCCCCTGCTTCCTATCATATTCTTTATAAGTTTTGTTTTCTTTGCTCATGAGACTGTGGAAAGCTTTTTTTCACTCTTAGCTTTTCAGCTACCTCTTCTTGATGCCCCTAAGAATAAAGATGCCCCACATTCCTGACTCACTTCTTGGAGTATTTTTCTCTTGGATTTTGGTCTTCTGATTCTTATCTTTGATTGGTTCTCTGGTGCTTTTAAGTCACTATTTCCCCTTTCCATGATTTTCTAATTTTCCTTAGTAGGAGGTTTTGGTATCATACTCACATTACTGTTATTTGAAATTTAAGTGTGTGTGTGTGTGTGTGTGTGTGTGTGTGTTATTTTTTGCTCTTAAACAACAATTGAGATACTGATATTTCTTTCTGAGTGATTTTTAGGTGATCAAAGTATTACTTTTATAATACATCATTATTTAAACAATACCAAAAAGTTTAGAACAGGAAAAAACCACAGTGTTATCTGTGAGAGGCAGTTACTGCTACTAATTCTTTTTTATTTAACTATTTTTGGTAGGGGCTGAGTTTGGGAAGAATTTAGAAATGAGCTTAGTTTGGATATTCTGATTTTGCGGTGATGCAGATATCTAAGTGTAGCTAGGACTGGGGCCTTTATTGGTGTAAGAGCAGTGTAGATCTGGATTTAGATAAGGGCAGAAAGTTTAACCTGTCAAATGAAAAGACAGAATGTTCCACTATTAAGGAATAGCACTGTTGAGAAGGACCAGGGTAATTATGGGAAAGGTATAACTATAACATTCATTGATTATTTATCTGTAGAATAATTTGTTTTTTAACCATATTTAATGGATTTTTTAAGCCTAAAATCTGATCCACTAAATAACAGTTATATAAAACACATTTTTTTAGTATGAAATACTTATATTTTAGACCTAATCACAAAATAAGTTCCAAAATTCAGGACCTCAGACTTTCTGCTGGTTCATATTTAGTTGTGTGCAAATGACTGCCATTAGTTTCGTGTTCTTTTAAATATGGATCTCAGTTTTGAATAATAACAAAATTATGTTAAGTACATTAAGGAAGTATTAAATACAAATGACTTATCACAGTGAATTAGTTTACAGATGACTACAAGAAGCAACACTCCTGTATTTCCTGTTCAAATAACCATTGGTACTAAAAATAAAAAAGTAAATTCATTAAAACTTACTATGATGTAAGTTATTTTAGTTCTGTACCAGCTTTTTAAAGTATATGTGTACAAAAGGCATATAGACCAGAAATTTAGAACTGTATACTATAATTTTTAGCATATAATTTGAAGTATCTTTTTGTTTCTTCATTGTTATTGTATTTTGGTAACTGTTATGTTTTTGGTCACTAATTAAGAGCTATTCTAATATGGAAATTTGATTCAACAGAGCTACAATAGAAGAGGCATATTCCAGGTCAATGACAAAACTAGCAAAATCTGCAAGCAATTATTCACAACTTGGGTGAGTTAATGTCTTCCTCTTTTTCAGTGTTTATTTAGGCAAAGTTCTTAAGAATATTAGGTTTCTACTTAAGATATAGTAATTCAGAAATTCAGTGATATACTTATACATCATTTAACAATGGCAATACATTCTGAGAAACACATGTTAGGTAATTTTTTGTTATGCAAATGGCATAGGATATACTTACACAAACTAAAATGACTATAATATCATGAAGTGATATGAGTTTATGGGATTACTGATATATATTGTTTATGTGGTTTGTCATTGATTGAAATGTCAGTATATACGTGTGATTGTATTAGGTGTTTATTTAAAATATGTCTTATGAATATATTCTTGACTTGCTAGAAAATATAATAATGTTGCTGAATCAGTTAACACAAAGAAATTTGACAATTATTTTTTCAAATTTGAGATGATGAATGTTACCACTTATAAAGTGGTAAGTTTTCTACCAGTTAATTTAATTCTGTTATAACAGTGATCTTTAAAACTCACTTAGCATAAACTATCTTATTAGTGGATTAAAATCCATTAAGATGACTACGCAGTGGTTTAGGAGGCTGAGGCAGGAGGATTAGGAATTCAAAGCCAGCCTCAGCAAAAGCGAGGTGCTAAGCAAGTCAGTAAGACCCTGTCTCTAAGTAAAATATAAAACAGAGCTGGGGATGTAGCTTAGTGATCAAGTGCCCCCAAGTTCATTCCTCAGTACTTAAAAAAAAAAATTTCCATTAAGATATCTTTTTATTATTTTAAATATCATCATTAGAACTTTCTTTAAAAATTTGTATTGAAAAAATATACTCCTTGAAAATTAATAACAAAAATGTATTTAAAATGAAAATGTGCTCGTATCCATAATCACCTGAACCACAACAACTCAGGAAGGAATGGTTAATCTTATTTAATTATCTAAAAATTGAGGAAAGGTTGTATTTTAACTAAGATACTGAAATAATTAGTCTGAAAAGATTTTTTCAGTGATTATCAATAAAAAATTCTTCTATATCTGCAGTTCTGATAAACCTGTGAATCCTCTAAAATTTCATGCAAAATTGTGTAGAGATGTTAATTTATATTTTCATTTAAGAAGGGTCTATATAAATAATTGCATTCACAAATAATTCTGTGATTAAAAGTGATTGAGTATTTTATGTAAGTATTCTAGAGTATGGTTGAATGAATTTGAACAAAAGACTTTCTGCTTTGTGTTTTGGGCAAAGCAGAGTTGGAATCTTTGTTCACTTTTAGTGTAGTGGCACTGTTCATTAGGTATGGGCTAACAGCGTATATCACTAAGAGGCCCTCCTGTAGTCCTGTGCAGTGTGTCTGGGAAGTCTGGTAAATTGCAGCCTTTTTCACTGGAAGAATAGACACTGGTGGTTGATAACTGTTTTTTGTTTTGTTTTTCTTTCCTTTTGTCCTTATTCTTCCTTCTCCTTCCTTTGCTTCAACTTCATTCTTCCTTTTTTTCCATTTCTCTTCTCATCTTTTCCTCCCTAGTACTGGGAGTTGAATCCAGTGGTGCCTACCACTGAGCAAATCCTCAGCTCTTTTTATTTATTTTGAGACAGAGTCTCATTAAGTTGCCCATGCTGGCTTGAAACTTGTAATCCTCCTGTCTCTCTTTCCCCAGTACTTGGGTCTAAAGGCTACACAGACAACCTTCTCACTTTTCTGACATCCTCCTATTTCTAGAGGCTGCATGCTGGTAAACTTCTCCTGAAATGTAATTTCTTCTTTATTAACTACAGTAGAGGGCCCAAAAGAAACTGGAATAACAAAAGATACCTTTAATTAATGGACCTTGGTTGTATTATAGAAAATAGTATTTTATCACAGCAGCTTGGGAGGTTAAGGCAGGAAGACCATGAGCTCAAAACCTGCTAAGCAACTTAGTAAGGCCCTGAGCAACACAGTGAGAGCCTGTCTCAAAATAAAAAATAAAAAGGGCTGGAGATGTGGCTCAGTGGTTAAGTGCCCCTGAAATCCCCAGTAACTGCCCCTTGGAAAAATAAAATTCTACCAAATCAATGCAGAAAATAAATAATGTGAACATAATGAAATAAGGAGGGTGGGCTGTAAAGAACTGTGGCATGAAATTAATGAAATTAACCAATTTCTGTGTACCTGTGTCCCAAAAATATTTTAGATAATTATCCAAGGATTAAAAAATCAAGATCATATCAGTCATATCATCATTATTTATTTTAATACTATCTTTTTGCCAAATATAGCATTAGTGTTTCCATTGGCTCCATCTTAGAACCTTAGTCTTTTTCTTTTAGTAAATTATTCCCATGCTTCTCCTTTTTCTTAGAACATTTGCACCAGTGTGGGATGTGTTCAAAACATCTACAGAAAAATTAGCAAATTGTCACTTGGATCTTGTTAGAAAATTACAGGAATTAATAAAGGAAGTTCAGAAATATGGAGAAGAACAAGCAAAATCTCATAAAAAGGTATCTTTTTTTCTTATTAAGGATTGATTGGTCAGATATTGAATGCTTTATAGCCCAGTCACTTTGATGAATCATTTCATACCAAACAGACTAAAGAAGAAGTTGCAGGAACTCTGGAAGCTGTCCAAACCATTCAGAGCATAACTCAGGCCCTCCAGAAATCCAAGGAAAATTACAATGCCAAGTGTGTAGAACAGGAGCGTCTAAAAAAAGAAGGAGCTACACAAAGAGAAATAGAAAAGGTAATTGTGATAAAAATAATACTTCTATGATTTCAGGGTACTGTGACATACAAGACTACATCTAATCTTTAGACATTCAAGAGTGATCTCATTTTAAAGATGAAAATACACCTTCAGAGTTTGTGATTTATAGAAGTAAGTTTGTAACATCTGTTGTCTTTGATAAATAGATTGACAAACATAAAAGAGGATGATTTTTTATTTCGGTGACAAATTTACAAGTTCTTTTTATTTTCTTTTATTTTTTATGTGTTTTTTTGGATGCTGGGAATTGAATCCAGGGCCTTGGCTCATGGTAGGCAAATGTTCTACCACTGAGCTATATACTCTCAACCCCTGCAGAAAATTTTTATACTAAGATAATTGATGAAATATTGCTTGGTATGAGATTTAACAAGGTAGAAAATTTATATATATATATCATATTTTGGTTTATTTAAAAAATTTAGATGCTTGAAGATTATCTTTAAATACATATTGTGAATGATTTATTGTTGACTTTGAGCACATTTATGTACATTATGATAAACCACAAACCTTTCCCTCATTCATGCTTTAAAAATATTTTTTTCCTCTTTTAAAATGGTTTAACCATTTACTTATTTAATGTACTAATATGGAGTGATAATTTTGAAAACTGTGAAATATTTGAAATATCTAGTAAAAAAAGGAAAACGAAATTATACCCGTAGTACAGTTATGACTATAAAAGTATATATGCATGGACAATAATTAGAAGAAAAAATCAAAACAGTTGATAGAATTTGGAATAATATATTTTATTTAATGTTAGTATGATAGGGGCTGGGGATGTGACTTAAGCGGTAGTGTGCTCGCCTGGCATGCGTGTTGCCTGGGTTCGATCCCCAGCACCACATACAAACAAGGATGTTGTGTCTGACGAAAACTGAAAAATAAATATTAAAATTCTCTCTCTCTCTCTCTCTTAAAAAAATAATGTTAGTATGATAAATAAAAATTGGGAGGCGAGATATAAAACCATAGTAAGCTAATGATTTGAAAACCCTGTGTTCCAGATATAGTGATTTTGAATAAAATATTTAAAGAGAAAGCAAAATAAGAGCGTCTAAAATGAAGAGTATTATCTCTGTAGACCAGAAATCCAAAGTGGCATATAAAGATTGATTATATAGACGTTTGTTGAACTTGAAGTCCTAAGTTAGGCAGTGAAATATTATTTTGTGATAAAGGAGGCCAACGTTCCCTTCTTAAGATGAGGTACAAAGAACTTGAAGCTATAGGTAGAAGGAAAAAAGAAGAATGACTAGGGCTAAAGCCTTATGGGAGGTTGCGGGTAGAGATCCATAGATACATAATCCTATCTGAAATCAAGCCATCAAACCAATTCATGATTTGGTCATATCACCAAAATATTCATATAGAAATAATTAAAAACTACCTTTGTAAGACTGATACTAAGTTGGATCTTTGGAGGATTGGCAAGAGATAACCTAAAAATTTCTAGAGTGGAGTGGGTGAGTATAAAGGATAGAGCACAGTTCAAGGAGGTGATACCATTTACATTGTATTCTACGTAGCTTTTCAGCAGTTCTGATGGAGTGCAATAGAGGGAAGAACAGAAACAAAATTCCCATTTGAAATGAGTGAGCAACAAAATCTAGAGAACATCTAAAAAATCTAATAGACAACCAGTGAATTTAATAATTGGAATAAAAAGCTCACCGTGATGAAATTTAAATTTATAAAACATGAACAGAAATATTTATGTGAAAACAAGAAATTTGTCAAAGGTCCTGTAAAGAAATATAAATTTACATTAAAGAAGATTAAGAAAGTAAAAGATACATAATGAAACAATCTACTAGGTAGAAAAAACAGCTAATTAGAAAACTCAGAAATGAAAAATATAGATTTGGGTATGACTGCACATATGATGTGATGCTACATTGTGTACAACCGGAGAAATGAAAAGTTGTGCTGCAATTGTGTACAATGAATCAAAATGCATTCTTCTGTAATATATACCTAATTAAAATAAATTAATTAATAAAAATAAATTTGGAAGATAGTACAGGTTGAATATCAATTATTAAAATGTTGGAACAAGAAATACTTTGAATTTTTTCAGATTTTTTGGAACACACGAACATATACATATATATAAAATATATTTTATGATATTTATTTTATATGAAGTGTATATATATTTATATGATACTTTAGGGATGGGACATTAAATCTAAACATAACTAACATTTATGTTTTATATATACCTTTATTCATGTAATGTGTAGGTAATTTATACACTATTTTTGATAATTTTTACATAAAACAAAGTCTCATTCTGTGGAATTTTGTCCCAAAAAGTTTGGATTTTGGGGTTAAGGATCATGTTCAACCTGTGCTAAGAGACCTAATCTAGAGTGTAGCGTAGCAAAATAAAGTTACCAACATTTATTTACTATTGATTTTCAGAAGGAAAAAAATGGAGGGGAATGGTGGGCAAGTAGTCTTTTGAAGAATTAATAGCTAAGAATTTTTCAGAACTGAAGAAATTTAAGAGTTTGCAAATTGAAAATACTATTATAGAAATTAAGTAGGTTAAATAAATCCAGGACTATTCACCAGATAAAAACATTTCTTTTGACACATATCTGAAATCAAATTGCATCTCATTTGATAGTATCATCATATAGATAATTGATAATATATGGATAATCATTGTTGATAACGTGGCATTTATGACATAGTTTCATTGCCTGGGCAAACTTGGTTGCATAATTGTATAGCTGTAGCAGTTTGAAAGTACATTTAACATGGGACCAGTTGAAGAAGGAATAGTTCTGATTGTTGTTGAAAACCTTTTGTTAAAAACAAGTGCTTGGGAGAAAATCTGTATATAATATTTGAACACTTAAAAGTAAATGGTGTGTCAATAATGCTCTTGATGACATTGAGGATAATATTATGTTTGAAAAAATAGACCTCATTGGTCTCTAAATTAGAAAGCAATTGAAAAGGGTCAGAATCTGAATGTGAGTATGATTTAGGAGTACTATCTATTCATTTTGTTTTTCCTTTTTATTTTTTTAAATTGCACAAGCGTGACATCACTGGTAATTTAGAATAAACATCCTCCTCTAATCTAAAAGAGCTCTTTCAACAAATGTGAAATAAAAGTTCTAAATCATAAGAAAGCATTAGATGCTTAGTTGATAGCATCTTTTTATTATAGTGGTATACGAGATAATGATGTGTCTTACAATTAATTACACCAGATTTAGTAGTAGTCAAGTATGTTATTAAGTTTAACTACTAAAAGAATTAGCAATGTAATTTAAGTCTTCTACATCAGTAAAAGAAGAGGGTATTTAAAATATATATTAATTTAAAAGGAAACAAATAAAGAAGGAAAGAAAAGAATAGTAAACTCAGTAAGTTGAAAGAAATAAATCCAAACATACCAGTAATCACAATATATATAAATGGATTAGACTTCTAATAATAGATTATTAAATTGAAATATTTGGTAATATGAGAGTGTTTAATAATATGGGACATCACATGGTAGTTCATATAAATGAACTAAATGGGGTAGAATGATAGATTAGGAATTTAAAATATTATAGCAAAAAAAGTTGGAGGAAAAGGAATAAATGAAATCTTGATTCTAGGTGATTGGTTCTTGGGGTCTCTTACACTAAAGGAATTGGCTAGAATAACATGTATTAATTAACCTAAATAAATCTAAAAAGCATAATATTGAATAAGAAAAGCAAAGTTTCAGCAGAATATATAGAATTTGATATCTTTTACATAACCTTTAATTCTCTGTAAAACATACTATATATAAAAGTAAATACTTATACAATCAGTGATATGATAAACTGTGGTATAAAGGTGTATTAAGAGTTACAATGCAAAAATAAATAAATCAGAGATATGATAAAAAAATAAATGTATGTTTAGCTTTGTAAAAAAAGAAGTAAAATATAAGAAAGAATGAGGATATATTAAATTATGTTTATTTAATAAAGCTATCCTGAAAACTACAATTAAAAAAAAAAGTAAATACTTATTAGGGACCTTCATGGAGATAGTAAACACCAACACATGATGGAAATTACATTGAGGAGGGAAAGAGGGGAATGGATCTACGAAGAACATGGGGCCTTTGTTGTCTGTGTGATGTTTAATTTTTTTCAAAAAAAAAAAGAGGAGCAAATATAACATGAAGCAGGGTACAATTCAAAGTAAAATAATTACTTTAAAAATGTAAGCAATAGGAGCAGTTTACTTATAGAACATATGTAACTATTGGTATGGGAAACCATACCAGTTTATTAATGAAGATGTCTATAGTTTAAATTAGTTGAAATTTTCCAGAGGGTGAAAATACTACTGGGTTAAATACTCCCATGTATTCTCTTTTGTGAAACTCAGTGGTCTTAACATATCACCTACTCTTTAGTGATCATTTGAAAAGTATATGGCAAAGAGATTATACTTAAATGATTCTAAGTCTTTTGATATAAAGAAGGAAAAGTTTAAGGTAATGACTTGGATGAAATAAAAGGATTTCTTTTCTTTTTATATATTGAGCAGGACCATAGCATATAGTTGTACCCAAGGGTTGAGTTGGTGGCTAAAATCCAGCCAGTATTTCACTTGCCTTTAGTGATAGACAGCTCAATGGAATGAGTACTTTTTTTGTAATTCACCTGCTCAGAGGTGGCATCTTTACTTATATGCTAGATATATTAATCATTCTGATTTATTATGTGATTTATTATGGGTATAAATAAATAATTTATTTTTGGTCTATAGTAAACTGTATTAACATGATGTATTTTTAAAGGCAGATCTTTGAACTATTTTTCCTTTCATAAATATTTTGGTGTTACCACATAGTTTGCTTTTATCCTCATTCATACACCCTTATTTTTATAAAAAACCATTTAGTAGGCATGCATCTTTGTGGACTGTGATCAAGAACAGATATGCATATTTTGGTTTCACAGAATTTTACCATAAAATTAATAGGCAGTTAAACAGATATTTTTGGTAGTATATCAGTAAATTTGTAATGTTAAGGAAATGAGTAAGATGTAGGACTTTATTGCCCATAGGTAATTTATTAGAGCAAATCTGTTATTTATGAGAAGAAACATAGCTATTGCTTGTATTTTCTTTTTCTTTTTCTTTGTACCTGGGATTGAACTCAGGGGTACTCTACTACTAAGCCACATCCCCAGCTCTATTTTTGTATTTTATTTAGAGACAGGTCTCACTGAGTTGTTTAGCGCCTCGCCATTGCTGAGGCTGGCTTTGAACTCCCAATTCTCCTGTCTCAGCCTCCCAACCCACTGGGATTACAGACGTGTGCCACTGTGCCTGGCTAGCTATTGCTTTTAAACATGGTTTCCTCATTTGAGAACAAATGTTTCAGGGCTCATGGTGTGACTCAGTGGTAGAGCACTTGCCTAGCATGTATAACAATCTGGGTTCAATCCTCAGCACCACACCACAAAACAAAACAAAAAACCCAACCCCTATGCTCCAACTTCCCTTTTAATAATGACTACAAAAGTGGTTACGATTCTTGTTACCAAGGCATGCAGTTTCTGTAGTTCTACTGTAAAAACTTATAGCATTATTAAGGATATATGCTATTTTAGAAGTCATTTTGATTTAATAATTCAGTATTATTATTCTGTAACTGTTTTCTATGAAAGATGTTTTTTGCTTTAAAAATAATAGTTACAATTATATTCTAAAATTGCATCTATATCCTTTTACATGATAGTCTTCTATAAATTTAGTTTTGTCATCCTTAAAATTTCCCATAAGTCAACAAAGTATTTTGTATTAAATATTATTCTTTTATTAGTAAGTGCCTTTTTTGTTCATTTTCCAAGATACTTCTTTAAAGTTGGTGTGTAATTTTAAGATTTTGACATACTGGGTTTACCTTTGAAGAGCTAGAGGTAATATAAAAAATGTTAAATCTTTAAAAAAGTGCCTTCTTTCTTTCTTCATGCTTCCAAATAAGAGAAGTGAAATTTTAGTTTCCTGATATTAGAGGGTATGATTCGAAAATCTTATTTGTTTACAGTTTTGAGTTAGATCCAGCTCTTTTATCTTTGAGATAAAGATAATTATGCTCAGAATTAGTAAATGTTTGTATGCTGAGTTGAATGACTAAACCAAGATTTATGGTACAAGGGAATTAATGTTGAAGAAAAAATGAAAATTTGGTGGTGTAAAAGTTTTAAATTAGTATTTTTATGGATTTTGACTCAAAAGACTTGAGTAGCGAAACTCTTTAGAATTTTAGAGACTTTGAGTATGGGAAAGAAAATAATGCTTTGGAGTCTTCTTTTCATTTCTTAAATTTCTATGTAATGTGATAAGTAATATGAAATAATTATATTGTAGAAATACAGGTCTTCTAAAAGGAGTAATATTTCTCTAGGCAGTCATTTTTATTTCGTTAGATTATACATTCTTGTCTTGAGAAACCATCATTTGTATTGAATGTAACACAGCAAATATATTTATATGGAAATTGATCATTATACAAAAACGTAAATTTTTCTGTTCTTATAATAAAACTTAGAGTTTATTTTAACTGTAAGGTTTAGAATAGATTGCCTTTTAAAATAATTTATTTAGCTATTTTTTGATTTACTATTGAATTATGAAGTGATAAGTTGAATTTAATAGTAAATAATTGTTTTGGTTCCTAACTTTTTGCCATGCTAGATGCCATGAGTGTTATTAAAGACTGAATCTGATGGTGTTCTCTTCCTGCTTCAAGAAGTGTCCTATATCGGGGTGGGGTTGTGGCTCAGAGGTAGAGTGCTTGCCTAGCATACATGAGATACTGGGTTTAATCCTTAGCACCACATAAAGTAAAATACATTGGGTCTACCTATAACTAAAAAATAAATATTTTAAAAAAAGAAGTATTCATATCTTGGAGAACCAAGATATATTATTAAATAGTGCAGAATAAGAGGTTAGAGAGGGGGTAGTATCTGATTTTGTTTAGAACCTGTAAAAAGAAAATCTCTAAAAAGGAAAGATGATAAGAAAGATTCATTGAAATAAGTTACATTGAAAAGTTTCAACAGGGGTCCTTATAGTTAATTTTTAATATTTTCCATTTTTATGAATTTTTGAATGATCACATCTTTATCAAGAGGTAACATAAATTATTAAACAGTAATTTAATAGCAAGAAAAAGAGTAGATTTCAGGATGAGGAACAAGCAAAGAAGGGGCTACCAGTGAGGCTATATCATTTTGCTAGGCTGGGTCATAGAAAATAATTTTGTGAACTGTGGATTGTTGATTGCTCATGTACATACTGAAAATTAGGTAGCTGGAAGAAGATATTAAAGTTTCTTTGCATAAGAAGAATCCAAAAGGAAACCTATATAACCATTACATTAGAATTGTTTCTAAAATAATTCTAGCAAACATGGTTATCTGGGTTTCCTGGGAGGGTACGTAATAAACTCTAACTAGCCATTTTATCTAATTGTTGTATTTGAACAGGGATAGGATATTAGAGAAAACATAATAACAGTGGTATAAAATAATGTCAAATGACCAGACAATGGTAAAATTATATCTATATCTGTATCTATCTATCTATCTATCTATCTATCTATCTATATATAAATTATATATAGGAGCAAAGTAGAAAATTGTTATAGGTTTTAGTCACTTTCTCTAGGGACAGACAACTCAGTATGAGTCATGTATATCTTTACATAGTAGCAAAACTAAATATTGTATGTTCTTGATGATGTTCTTTGTTAGAAACTATGAAAAATAGGTGATACCACTTATTTTATAAATTTGACTATATGTCAAGCCCTATCATAAGGATTTTATTTACTTAAATTTCATCACTACCATATATTTTACAAATAAATGATATTGTTCCTATTTTAGGAATGAGAGAACTATGTAAAGCTCAAGAGACAAGATCAAAAGGGTAGTAAATGGTAGAGCCAAAATTTTGAGTTAAGTTCTTCTGGTTCCCAAAGCAGTTTTATTTACACTGCATGGTAAAATGACATCTTATATTCTCTAAGAAGGTAGGAAAACGTATAACATATATACTTACTATAATATATGTTCTAAGTTGCTGTTTTTTAAAAATTTTTAAATATCTTTTTTAGTTGTAGGTAGACACAATACCTTTATTTTATTTATTTTTAAAAATACTTTTTGGTTGCCAATGGACCTTCGTTTTATTTATTCATATGCGGTGCTGAGAATCGAACCCAGTGCCTCACACATGCTAGGCAGGTGCTCTACCACTTAGCCACAACTCTAGCCCTATTTATTTATTTTTATGTGGTGCTGAGGATCAAACTCAATGCCTCACATGTGCTAGGCAAGTGCTCTACCACTGAGCTACAACCCTATCTCTAGCCAAACCACAGGGTAAGCCCCATTGTATTTCTAACTGTTGTTCTTAGACTCCTGATCACAGCTGGAGATAATTACATTAGTGGTCCTGATTGGCTCTACACAGATTTCATAGTTTCTAGCTTTTCCCTTTACCATTACTTTTAATCATCTAGTTGTACTGCTTGTTATGTCCTCTATACCATGGTTTGAAATTTATTTAAAATTTTCATTAAGCTCTGAGGCCTTACCCTACTGTTTCTCATTCATAGCAGGGTGTTACCTCAGTAAGAAAATGGAGGTTTTTATATCTTGGATTTCTGTAACTTGTCTGTCTTTGATCTTTTTTTGAACTCTTATTTATTTCAGTCACCCACTCCAATCTTCCTATGTTCAAATTGATCAGTCATTTGAGAATACTTAGTAAAGTTTCTTTTTTTTTATTGGTTGTTCAAAACATTACAAAGCTCATGACGTATCATCTTTCATACATTTGACTCAAGTGGGTTATGAACTCCCATTTTTACTCAAATTGCTGAGTCACATCGGTTACACATTCACATTTTTACATAATGGCATATTAGTGACTGTTGTATTCTGCTACCTTTCCTATCCCCTACTATCCCCCCTCCCATCCCCTCCCATCTTTCCTCTCTACCTCATCTGCTGTTGTTCAGTTCTCTCCCTTGTTTCCCCTCACCTTGCCCCTCACAACCTCTTGTATGTAATTTTGTGTAACACTGAGGGTCTCCTACCATTTCCATACGATTTCCCTTCTCTCTCCCTTTCTCTCCCCCCACTCGTCTCTGTTTAATGTTAATCTTTTCCTCATGCTCTTCCTCCCTGTTCTGTTCTTAGTTGCTCTCTTTATATCAAAGAAGACATTTGGCATTTGTTTTTTAAGGATTGGCTAGCTTCGCTCTAATGCCATCCATTTCCCTGCAAATTCCATGATTTTGTCATTTTTTAGTGCTGCATAATACTCCATTGTGTATAAATGCCACATTTTTTTTATCCATTCATCTATTGAAGGGCATCTAGGTTGGTTCCACAGTCTAGCTATTGTGAATTGTGCTGCTATGACCATTGATGTGGCAGTATCCCTATAGTACGCTCTTTTAAGATCCTCAGGGAATAGTCCGAGAAGGGTGATAGCTGGGTCAAATGGTGGATCCATTCCCAGCTTTCCCAGGAATCTCCATACTGCTTTCCAAATTGGCCTCACCAATTTGCAGTCCCACCAGCAGTGTACAAGTGTACCCTTTTTCCCACATCCTCGCCAGCACTTATTGTTGTTTGACTTCATAATGGCTGCCAATCTTACTGGAGTAAGATGGTATCCTAGGGTGGTTTTGATTTGCATTTCTCTGCTAGAGATGGTGAGCATTTTTTCATGTACTTGTTGATTGATTGTATGTCCTCCTCTGAGAAGTGTCTGTTCAGGTCCTTGGCCCATTTGTTGATTGGGTTATTTGTTATCTTATTGTTTAATTTTTTGAGTTCTTTGTATACTTTGGATATTAGGGCTCTATCTGAAGTGTGAGGGGTAAAAATTTGTTCCCAGGATGTAGGCTCTCTATTTACCTCTCTTATTGTTTCCCTTGCTGAGAAAAAACTTTTTAGTTTAAGTAAGTCCCATTTGTTTATTCTTGTTATTAACTCTTGGGCTATGGGCGTCCTATTAAGGAATTTGGAGCCCGACCCCTAGTAAAGTTTCTTTCTTTCTTTTTTTTTTTTTTTTTAAAGAGAGAGTGAGAGGGAGGGAGGGTGGGAGAGAGAGAGAGAATTTTTTTTTTTATTGTTGGTCGTTCAAAACATTACATAGTTCTTAATACATCATATTTCCCAGTTTGATTCAAGTGGGTTATGAACTCCCAATTTTACCCCGTATACAGATTGCTGTATCACATCAGTTACCCTTCCATTGATTGACAAATTGCCTTTCTAGTGTCTGATGTATTCTGCTGTCTGTCCTATTCTCTACTATCCCCCCTCCCCTCCCCTCCCCTCCCCTTTTCTCTCTCTACCCCTTCTACTGTAAATCATTTCTTCGATTTGTATTGTCTTGTCTTACCCCTCCTTTCCTCTTATATGTCATTTTGTATAACCCTGAGGATCGCCTTCCATTTCCATGCGGTTTCCCTTCTCACTCCCTTTCCCTCCCACCTCTCATCCCTGTTTAATGTAAATCTTCTTCTCAAACTTTCGTCCCTACCCTGTCCTTGTTTACTCCCCTTATATCAAAGGGGTCATTTGGTATTTATTTTTTAAAGATTGACTAGCTTCACTTAGCATAATCTGCTCTAATGCCATCCATTTCCCTCCAAATTCTATGATTTTGTCATTTCTTAATGCAGAGTAATACTCCATTGTGTATAAATGCCACATTTTTTTTATCCATTCATCTATTGAAGGGCATCTAGGCTGATTCCACAATCTTGCTATCATGAATTGTGCTGCTATGAACATCTATGTAGCAGTGTCCCTGTAGCATGCTCTTATTAGGTCTTTAGGGAATAGACCAAGAAGGGGAATAGCTGGGTCAAATGGTGGTTCCATTCCCAGCTTTCCAAGAAATCTCCATACTGCTTTCCAAATTGGCTGCACTAATTTGCAGTCCCACCAGCAATGAACAAGAGTGCCCTTTTCCCCGCATCCTCTCCAGCACTTATTGTTGTTTGACTTTCTAATGGCTGCCAATCTTACTGGGGTGAGATGGTATCTTAGGGTAGTTTTGATTTGCATTTCTCTGACTGCTAGCGATGGTGAGCATTTTTTCATGTACTTATTGATTGATTGTATGTCCTCCTCTGAGAAGTGTCTGTTCAGGTCCTTGGCCCATTTGTTGATTGGGTTATTTGTTATCTTATTGTCTAATTTTTTGAGTTCTTTGTATATTCTGGTTATTAGGGCTCTATCTGAAGTGTGTTGAGTAAAGATTTGTTCCCAGGATGTAGGCTCCCTGTTTATCTCTCTTATTGTTTCTTTTGCTGAGAAAAAACTTTTTAGTTTGAGTAAGTCCCATTTGTTGATTCTAGTTGTTAACTTTTGCGCTATGGGTGTCCTATTGAGGAATTTGGAGCCCGATCCCACACTATGTAGATCATACCCTACTTTTTCTTCTATCAGATGCCGTGAGAGAGAGAGAATTTTAACATTTATTTTTTTTTTCTTAGTTTTCGGCTTACACAACATCTTTGTTGGTATGTGGTGCTGCTGAGGATCGAACCTGGGCCGCACGCATGCTAGGCGAGCGCACTACCGCTTGAGCCACATCCACAGCCCCCTAGTAAAGTTTCTTGATAGCTATGTGTATACCCTACTCAACACGATGCCAGAAATTCCCCCGAATGTCTGTCTTCCTCAGGATTTATCTTGATATCTGTGACTTGTTTACTTTCTACCAATTTATAATTGTTTATATGTAGGCTATCTTTCTTTTATGGAGTCCTTGAGAAAAAAAAAATGTAACTTGTGTTGGTATTCCCAAATATTAATATATTTTTAATATTTTTTTTTTACTGGTACACACTGTTCACACCTATATTTTAAGTTTGGAAATGCATATTTGCAAATATGCATTCTGGTTCCCAAAGTGCTGGGTTCAATCCTCAATATAAAAGTATTCATGAAGAATGCATAATCTCTGAAAATTATGAAAACATCCCTGCTACCAGTACATTTCTAAGTACAAAACTGACTACCATATTTGTTATTTTTAATTTTTAATTGAATAAATAACTGAACTGGTAATATTGTAGCAACATTTTTTAAAGATAGAAATCTTGAAAAATTAGGCAAAGATTAAAAACAAATTCATAGATTTGCTGCAACATAATGGGAAAAAAAAACCCCAAGAACCCCAGACTTCCTAGCTTTTGATCTAGGTTTATAGGCTTTAATCAGACATTAAATGGAATATGTATATATTGTAGGGGAGGAAGGAAGACTCACTGGTTTAGAAGTGTCAAGAATATTCTCATGGTATTGTAACATTTTTTGTACATTGTCAGAAAATTTCTTTCTTACAGTGTGTTAATATATTTTTAGTAACACTGTACTATTATAATGTGGTTATACAATCTCACTCTGGTTTATAAAATGAGAGTATTTTAATTTGTTAAAGTATATTTCATCAGATAGAAAGGAGAGTCAATGTTTAATTCCTGAGTTAATTTATGATCACAACAAAAACAAATGATTAAGGCAGGCTTGACCACCAGGTATTAAAGTTATTTGTCATATTGAAATCTTAAAATGCATTTAACCCAGCTATCCCTCTCCTCAGTCTATGCCAAAGGACTTAAAAACAGCATACTACAGGGACACAGCCACATCAATGTTTATAGTAGCACAATTCACAATATCTAAACTATGAAACCAACCTAGATGCCCTTCATTAGAGGAATGGATTAAAAAAGTGTGGCATATACACAATGGAATATTACTCAGCAATAAAATAGAATAAAATTGTAGCATTTGCAGGTAAATGGATGGAGTAGGAAAAGATGATACAAAGTAAAGTTAGCCAATCCCAAAAAGACAAATGCCGAATGTTTTCTCTGTTATAAGGTGACTGACTCATAGTGGGGATGGGGTAGAGAATGGGAGGAATAGAGGAACTCCAGATAGGGCAGAGGGTGGTAGAGTAAGGGAGGGGGCAGGGGGTTAGCAATGATGTTGGAATATGATAGACATCATTATCCAAAGTACATGTATGAAGACATGAATTGGTGTCAACATACTTTGTATACAACAGAGATATGAAAAATTGTGCTCTTATGTGTAATAAGAATTGTAATGCATTTTACTGTCATGTATTTAAATAAATAAATAAATAAATTTAAATAAAATCAATTAAAAAATAAAAATATCAATGTAAAAAGTGCATTTTAATTTGTTATTTCAAATGAACTTATATTAGGGGAAAAAAGGTCAACATAAAATTAAAAACATTTTTGTTTTGTTACAGGCAGCTGTTAAATCTAAGAAAGCTACAGATACGTATAAACTCTATGTGGAAAAATATGCATTAGCAAAAGCTGATTTTGAACAGAAAATGACAGAAACAGCCCAGGTTGGTATTTTTAAGGCTTTAAGTTAAAAACAGGATACTTTGTAGGGCTGGGGTTGTGGCTCAGTGGTAGAGTGCTCACCTAGCATGTGGGAAGTGCTGGGTTCAATCCTCAGCACCACATAAAAATGAAGAAATAAAATAAAGAGATATATATATATATATATAAACCCAACAAGATAATTGAATTTGTGTGTACTAATTAGTAGAATTTTTCTGCTATATAATTTCTTGGTAGTAGAAATTTTAAATTTTCAGTGTTCTGGTCATGCTGTTTAAAATATTTGCATCATGTTTGGAAGATGAGATAGAGGACCAAGATACAGTACTAAAAATGTCATAAAAATTATTCAGATGGTTCAGAAGAGGCTGTTTAAAGATTAGGGAAAATGAAGGCATTGGTACATGATGTAGACAATGACTTGTGTGTGGATTTTAAGATTTACTTAAGAAAACTGGAAAGACTCAGTATTGAGGATAATGCAGTCAGTGAAATAATGGAAAAAACCCTCTTCTATAGCACTTACATTTTAGTGGGGGAAAAAGACAATAAAATGTCTCTTTCATAATCTTGAGATAAATTATATTCAGTTTGGTGTTCTTAGAGCCATAATTAAAGGCTTAGTTTAAGGTGGATGCCCTTTATGAGTCCTTCCTAATATTTCCACTTCCATCCTTCTTATCCTTTTGTTTTATTTTCCTCATTAGCACCTATCACCATCCGAGATACCATGAATTTCACTTCTATCAGTCAGGTCAGATTAGGTATGCTAAGATGACAGAGAAACCCACAAATCTCAGTAGTTTGCAATATCGGGTTTTCTCGAATGCATTCCACACAGGTGATGGAAATGTGGTTCCCCTCCGTAGAATGGGCTGGCTGCAAAATAAAAGCTAAGAAAAATAGAATGATGAAAAAAACAATAGGACACAGAAAATATTATCAGAAAGCAAGGGTTTAGTACACAGCTTGAGCTTGTGTACTAAAAAGATGAAATGGAACCTGTGCTTGCTTTCTTTATTTCGGGGAACATTAAAGGCCTTCCATAGAATCTTATTCACCAAAAAAAAAAAAAAAAAAAAAAAAAGGTTATAGGTAGGCTGTCCAGTTCCCAACAGGTTACTCCCATCTCTGGAGCTACTATGAGGGATCTTCCTAGTAGAGTGCAGATAAAGGTCAGGTTCCTTGGGAAATCTATGTCGTGGGAGAGCCACACATAGTTCCCAAGGTTAAACCTAAAATCTCCCTGGCTGCCATACTGAGAGAAAACCCTCAAGTAATTCACTGGTGGCTTCCAGCAGGGTTTATTTTTTTTATCATGCAGCATGTTTATCATAGTGGACTACAGCTCTGATACTGAGGCTAGAGGTTAGAACCTCTGAAAAGCAATGACTAATAAAAAGCTATTTTCATTAAAATGGTTTAGTCAAGGCTGAGAGACTGTAAACATAGAGAAGATCACTGGCTTCTTATTTATTTATTTTTCTTTTGGCAGTATTGGGGACTGAACCCTGCAATGCTCTACCACTGAGCTAATGTCCCAAGCCCTTATTATTTTTATTCTAAAACAGGATCTTAAGTTACTGAGGCTGGCCTCAATCTCACAGTCCTCCTGCATCATCCCCCCATGTCTCTGGGATTATAGGCATGCACCACCTTGTCAGGCTATTTATTTTATATTGTGTGTTGTTCCTCACTAAAATGTAAGTTCTCTAAGAACAGAAATTGACTTATTTTTTTATATTGTTATATCCTCAGTATTTAAAATAGAACCCAGCTCATGGTGGGTATACAGTAAGTATGAAAGGATTTTGTAAATCTGTTATTTTGAACTCTTAATTTTTTGTCCTCTCACTAGAAGAAATGCATGACTCACATCTTAGAAACCAATAGACTTGCATGTAGGCATCCCTCTTTACCATTTTGTAGGTATTGTCCTAAATGCTGGATGTATGCAGTATACATGTAAATAACTCTGCTTAGATAAAGTTTCTAGTATAGAATATGGAGGCAAACATTAAATACATGCTTAAATTGATAAATAATTGTAAATGTTAAAAGTGAAAAGGATAGGTTTCCGTAAGATAGAATAATAGGAATGACCTAATTTGGGTTAGGAAGTCACTTTGGAGAAGTGACATTTAAAATTGAGACTTGAAGAAAGGTAGGAGACTAATGGTGCAAGAGTGTTTCAAGATTCGGATATGAGGACTTAGAGGTGTAAAAGAAATAATGCATTCAGGAAAGTAAAAAATACATACTAAAATTGAGGAGAGGGTGGAGAGAAATGCAGTTGAAGAGTGAAGTCCAGGACTGGGTTTTAGTAAGGATCATTTTCTTCTAAGAGTATCTGGAAACCTTCTAAGGGTTTTAGGAGAGGATATGACATTATCTGATCTGTATTTTAAAAGATAATTCTGTCAGTTTTGTGTAGGATTATAGTACCACCAAAGGACATTGTCCAGTATAGAAGGCAGTATATATAATATGTGAGAAGGATGATATCTAGAGTGGTGGTCTTGGAGAAGGAGAAAAGTGAATACCTTGAAAGTGGCAGAATAGGTAGAGAAATTTTGAGGAAAATAAGATTGCTTTCAAATTTTGGCTTGCAATTCTCTGTGGACAGAGAGGATTGGGAAAGACTAGATGAAGAACTCTTAGTTTGATGGGCAAAGAGAGATCAGATATTTAGTTTTGAACAGGTTAATTTTGAGATACCTTTGAGATAACCCAGATGGAGACATCAAGTAGTCAGTTTTGGAAGGGCTAAGGAATCTGAATTGGATTTAATATCCACAGTCTTTTATACATAATTGTGAGTCCCCAAAGCTCTGAGAAGAAAAAAGGTGTTTTTTTCTTTTGGTAACTTATTTGGCAGCAAAATGTGACCTGAACCAATGTAAAGATGTTTATAATCTTATTTGTCTTATTTAGACCAAATATACATATATTTTCCTTTAGAAATATTAATGTGTTTGACAAAAAAATGCTGCTTTAAGTCCTGCTGATGGTAGTCTAAAACACGAGGTATTTTTATAATGCATGCATTTTTATTTTTTAAAAATCCAAAAAAATTAGAATGCTAAACCTCATCTGGTACTGAAGATGAGGTTATAAGCCTCTGTAAAGCAGTATTGTCAGTATACAAAGCCAGTTCAATAAAGTTCATTTATTTGTACTTAACACTTGACTATCCTTATTTCCTATTGATGAATTGCTCTGAGTTTAGTAGTCACTAATTTTGAGAAATTATGGTAGTTAGCAGTATTCCTTACCCTCCAAATAACAAAATTTTAAAATTGCATTTGAATTGTGCTTTGAATTTCTGTATGGATTCATGCCTCAAATATTTCTAAATAATTAAGAAAGTACTTTATTTAGTATAGTGTAATATTTCAAAAAGGGAATGAAAATAAAAGAGGGAGAGGAATCCATGTCAACACACATGCAAATCCAAGACCTCTGAAAACATGAAGAAATGAGCAAACAAGTCTCTTGCCAAAATTTATAGTACCCCAACAAAGGAATCCACAAAATATGAAAGTGGATGAAATTCCAGATAAAGACTATAATAAACTAATTATTAAAATGTTAAGTGAGCTAAAAGAAGATCTAAAGAATAAATCAAGGGAAGAAATAATAGGAGGTGAAAGACTATTTCAGTAAGGAAATTGAGTTGATTTCCAGGATTTTTGGAAGGGAAAGTCACAATGAATAAAATTAAAAATTATCTTGAAACTATCACCAGCAGATTAGATTACATAGAAAATAGAACTTCAGACCTTGAAGACAGAACTACTTCTTGAAGACTGACCTTCAAGACAGGGAAAATGAACTTGAATAGTTAGTATGCAGTTAAAAAAAAGACCACGATTGGAATATACAAATATTCTGGGAAAACATCAATAGAGCAAACTTGAGAATCATTGGGATAGAAGAAAATGTAGAGTACAGGATAAAGGTATTAAGAATCTTTTCAGTTAAATAATAGCAGAAATATTTTTCCTGACAATAGAAATGAGATGGACATCCATATATAGGAGTCATATAGCACACTAAATGAAGATCAAAAAAGATTCTTCCCAAGACACATCATAATCAAAATGCATAGTATAGAAAGTTAGGAAAGAATATTAAAAGCTGCAAGATAAAAATGTCAGGTCACATTTAGAGGTAAGTCAATAAGGCTCACTTCTGACTTCTCAGATCAGACTCTAAAATCCAGGAGGGCTTGGAATGAGAAGTTTCAAGCTTTAAAAGAAAATAGTTGAGAGCCAAGAGAAATGTATGTAGCAAAGTTGTCTTTTAGAATCAAAGAAGGAATAAAAACTTCCATGATCAGGATAAGCTAAAAGAATTTATAACCACTAAACGACAACTACAAAATACTTAGATATACTACACACAGAACTCAAAAAACAAATTCCAAAGCTTATAAATGGATGAACCTATCTAGAAGAATAACTAAGCAAATGGAAATAAGACCAAATTATACCTAGCAAAGAAGCCAAAATGGCAACAAATAACAAATATCTACCCATAAAAACACTGCATATAAATGATCTCAGCTTCCCAAGTAAAAGACAGATTGGCAGAATGGATTAAAAATAAGATCCAAGTAGATGCTGTTTGCAAGAGACTCATCTCATAGGCAAAGACACCCACAGACTGAAAGTGAAAGAATGGAAAAAATATTCCATGCAAGTGAAGTCCAAAAACAAGGAGGAGAAGCTATTCTCAATCCAACAAAAGCAGACTTCAAGCAAAAATTAATCAGAAAACACAAAGTCACTACATCCTGGAAAGCAAACACTCGAACTGGAATATATGATGACAGTAAATATTTGTGCCTCAAATGGCAGTTCACCTAATTTCATTAAAAATACTTCTTAACAATAAATCCCATATAGACCCAAGTACAAAAATATGGGATGGTTTCAACAAAGCCCTTGCACCAACTGGACATTCAACATAAAACTCAATAAAAATATTTCCAGTCTAAATAATACTATAAATCAACTGGACCTAACAAACATCCATCTACAAAATGACCCCCAGAATTGAGCTGATTTTTTCCTCAGCAGCTCATGGAACCTTTTCCACAATATACCATATAACTAAGTCACAACATAAGTCTTAGCAAATACAAAAACTGGTGTAATCCTATGACTTTATAGAATCATAGTGGAATGAAATTAACAGGAATAAAAATTATAGAAACCACATAAACACATGAAGATTGAACAGTACTCTTTTAAGTGAGTGGATCATAAATTAAAGAAGAATGCAATAAATAGATTCAAATGAGAACAGAGATACAAAAAATAAAGTTCTCTAGGACAATATAAGGCAGTTTTAGGAGGAAAGTTTATTGCATTAAGTGCCTACATTTAAAAAAACAAAGATCCCAAATAATCTAATACTATACACCTCAGGGTCCTAGAAAAGGAAAAACAAACTAATTCCAAAATGAGTAGAAGACAGGAAATAATTAAGAAGGACATAATTAAGATTAAAAGAATGAATGAAATTGAGAACAAAAAATATTACAAAGGTTGTGTGCAACAAAGTTAGTTCTTTGAGAAGATAGCAAAGTTGATAAACTTTTAGCAAACTAACTAGAAGAAAGAGGGACAAGGCCCAAATCAACAAAATTAGAGATGAAAAAGAGATATCACCAAAGACTCTGAAATCTAGAGGATCTTTTTTTTTTTTTAAACTAGAGTGTACTGCTTTTATTTATTTATTTATTTATTTTTTTAAAGAGAGAGTGAGAGAGGAGAGAGAGAGAGAGAGAGAGAGAGAGAATTTTTAATATTTATTTATAAGTTCTCGGCGGACACAACATCTTTGTTGGTATGTGGTGCTGAGGATCGAACCCGGGTCGCATGCATGCCAGGCGAGCGCGCTACCGCTTGAGCCACATCCCCAGCCCAAAATCTAGAGGATCTTTAGAAACTATTTTGAAAACTTAAACTCCAGTCTGGAAGACATGGACAAATTTCTAGACACATAAGAAAGACCTGCCCAAATAGAACAGGGAGATATAGAAAACCTAAGCAAGCAATGCAATTGAAGGAGCAATTGAAAGCTTTCCAACAAAGAAAAGCCCAGGACCAGATGGATTCTCAGCCAAGCTCTATGAGACCTTTAAAAAAATCTAACATCATTCTTTGTCAGATTATTTCATGAAATAGGAGGGAACACTTCCAAATACATCCTATGGAGCCAGAGTAACCATCATACTAAAACCACACAAATATGCATTAAGGAAAGTGCAGACCAGTATTCTTGATTAACATTAATGCAAACAATCCTAAATAAAATATTAGCAAACCACATTCAAAAACACATCAAGAAGATGACATACCGTAATCAAGTATGTTTCATTCCATGATGCACGGTTGGTTCAACATCTGCAAATCAATAAATGTAATTTACCACTTAAGCAGAATTAAGGCCAAGAATCACATGGTCATCTCAATAGAGTCAGAAAAGATTTTTGATAAACCTAGGACCCATTCTTGTTAAAAAACAGTGGAAAAGCTAGGGATGGAAAGAACTTACCTCAACATCATAAAGGCTATATATGACAAACCTGAAGCCAACATTATAGGTATACTGAAAACATTTCCTCTACAACCAGGAGCAAACCAGGATGCCCACTCTCACCACTCTTATTCAGATAGTTTTTCTAACTCTAGTATGGCAATCAGGCAAGAGAAGGAAATTAAAATGATACAGATAGAAAAGGAAGAAATCAAATTATCTTTGTTTGCAGATGACATGATTCTACATCTAGAAGACTCAAAAAACTCTACCAGAATACTTATAGAGATGATAAATTTATCAAAGTTGTAGAATATAAGGTAAATATTCATAAATCAATAGCTTTCCTATACTCCAGTAGTGAATATACTGAGAAGGAAATCAGAAAAACTATCCCATTCACAATAACCTACCCCCACCAAAATAAATACTCAGGAATAAATCTAACCAAGTGGTGAAAGACCTCTAAAATGAAAACTATAGAATGCTGAAGAAAGAAACTGAAGAAGACCTTAGAAGATGGAAAGATCTCACGTGTTCTTGGATAGGCAGAATTAATATTGTCAAAATGACCATATTATCAAAAGGGTTACAGAGATTCAGTGCAATCCCCATCAGGGTACCAATTATATTCTCACAGAACTAGAGAAAACAGTCCAAACATTCATGTGGAAGAATAAAAGACCCAGAATAGCCAAAGCAGTCCTGAGCTAAAGTAATGATGCTGGAGTCATCATCACACCACCTGGTTTCAGATTACAAAAAGAGTAGTGGTATTGGTATTGGTACACCCACATACACACACACAAAAGACATGAAGACCAATGAAATAGAATAGAACAGAGATGAACCCACGTAGTTGCAGTCATCTGAGACTTGGCAAAGGTGCCAAAATCTATCTTGGAAAAAAATATAGTCTTAACAAACGGTTTTGAGAAAACTGGATATCCATGTGTAGAATGAAACTAGGTCCTTCTCACCCTGCATGTAAGTCCAATCAAGTGGATCAAAGACCTTGGAATTAGACCAGAAACTTTGCACTGATAGAAGAAAATAGGATCAACACTCCAACATATTGGCGCAGGCAGCAACTTCCTTAAGATCCCCGAAGCTCAAGAAATAAAACCAAGAATCAACAAGTGGGATGCCATCAGATTAAAAAATCTTCTGAACAGCAAAGGACATGATTAAGAGCATGACAAGAGAGCCTACAGAATAGGAGAAAATATTTGCCAGCTACTTCTCTGATGGGGGGATTAATACCCAGAATACATAAACAACTCAAGAAAATAGCAAAACAAAACAAAAAACTAATTAATAAATGGGCAAAAGAACCAAACAGATATTTCTCAAAGGAAGAAATATAAATGGTCAACAAATATGTGAAAAAATGTTCAATATCCATGGCAATCAGGAAAATGCAAACCAAAACTACATTTTGAGATTCCATCTCAATCCAGTTAGAATGGCATTCTCAAGAACACAAACAATAATAAATGCTGGTGAAGATTGCGGGGGGGGGGGGGGGAAGGGATACTCATGAATTGTTGCTGGGACTGCAAATTAATATGACCACTTTGGAAAGCAGTATGGAGATTCTTGAAGAGATTGGGAATAGAACTACCACATGACCCAGCTATCCCACCACTTGGTATTTTTCCACAAGAAGTGAAATCAGCATACTGTAGTGATACAGGTACATCAGTGTTTGCTGCAGTGTAATTCACAATAGCCAAGCTGTGGAACAAGCCCAGGTACCCATCAATAGTGGATTAAGAAAATGTGGTTTGTATGCACAATGGAGTTTTACTTGGCCATAAAGAAGAATGAAATTATGGCATTTCCTGATAAATGAAACTGGAGAATATCATGCTAAGTGAAGTAAACCAGATCCAGAAAGTCCAGAATGAAATGTTTTCTCTCATATGCAGAAGTTAGAGCTAAGCAAGCGGGTGGTGGTGGAAGTGGGGGGCCACATGGATCTCACGAAAACAGCAGTATGATCAGTGGAGTAAAGGAGACTGAAGAGGAGGGAAGAGGGATAGAAAAAATGAAGGAATGTGGTATTAATTTGATACAGTGAATTTGGCCTTTGGATGTATCTACAAAGTCCCAATTAAAATAGAAATAAATAGAAGGAAGATCAGTAGAGCAGAGGAAGGGGAAACAAGGGGAGGGAGGAGGAGACTGCAAGATAAAAGCACTAGGAACTGAAATGGAGCAAATTATATTCTAAGATTTTATTAATATTTTGAAATCAACCCCACCATTATGTATAACTAATGCACTGATTCTGCTTTTTTGAAAAAGGAGAATGAAGATGCAGTTTCCTTGAAGTTAGTGGTTATCCCCTGAAATTAATGGTTCTATTGCCCAGCTTTACTGTATTTAGTTCTCCCAGTCTATAAGAAAATACATTATTCATTAAAATTTTGAAATTTAAGTTGAGGACCACTTATTTTAATATGAAATATCATTTTACTACTGAATATATTTCTATTGAGAATAATCCAGGATTTTGAAATAATCTCTTTGGCTTAGAAAATTAATCAATTACAGTGCTTTATTTTAATTCTACCATTCCTCATTAATAAAATGGTCTTAAATTTTTTGGGTATTGTTACATTACTGCTATAAATGTAATTTTGTCCTTATTGATTCCTTTTTAAATTATTTTTTAGTTTTTGATGGACCTTTTTTTAAAAATTTGTTTGTGGTGCTGAGAATCGAACTCAGTGCCTCACACATGCTAGGCAAGCGTGCTACCACTGAGCCACAACCCCAGACCCCTTATTGATTTCTTTAGAAGTTTATTTTATCTACACAAATGTAGATATAATTTGGCTTAGTGTTTTCTGATCATGTAATTCAGTGCTAGAGAAGTTTGGGCATCACTATGAGATGAAGGAATGTAATTTGATAAACTATGAGGAAAATATAACAAAGCTGTTAGAACTGCTGTTTTCCTGGCAAGAAAAGTTTAATCAGATTTGTGCAGTAGAAATGACAATTGTATGTTGTTTTAAAATGTCTGATTCAGCATTTCCCAAACCCTGTTTTGAGGAACATTCTTTTGTGAGATAGTAATATTTAAGGAAAAAGAATAAAAAAAAGGTTGTGAGATCAAAGAAATTTACAAATTGCTACAAATAAATTTATAAAATGCTGGGTTAAGCAAAGTGAGATGTTTCCTTATTTGAGTATTTCTGAGAGTTTTTTTTTTTTTTTTTTGTGTGTGTGTGTGTACATGCTTGCATGTGCTTATATGTATGTGGGCTGGAGATCAAACCTAAGTTTTGAGCATGATGGAAAAGTACCACTCTATAACCCCATTCGCTCTTAAGAGTTTTTAGTATGTTTATTGTGAAGCCAAGGCTAGGAGTGGTGTTTTGTTTTGTTTTACTTTTTAATCTCAGAGGGAATAAATAAATACTACAATACCTTGGATTTTTTTCCAAACAATATTCTTACCTGTTTTCATCCCCATTCCTCAAGTAGTATTGGTGAATCAATGTGTTTTATAGTTTGAAAATGTCCCCTACATGATCTGGAGCATCTCCACCTTTGGTTAAAAGAGCTTCTTTCCCTAATTTTTTCATTCACAGAACATATCTTCTTGAGATTATTTTAATAATTTCAAGAACTTAGAATGACATTTTGAGATCTTTGGACAGATTGTAGTCTTCAGAAGTAAACTATAATTTTCCTCTACCAGCTAATTGTTTTTCAGTTTTGTAAACTCTTCTTCCTTGGTTATGTAACATTATTCGCCTCTTGATCTGCTAATTTTTTAAAAAAATTATGACTATAGAATTTAACATGTAGTATCTTTAAACTTTGAAAAAGTTCATATTGGCCAAAGAGATGATATAACAAAAAGTTAACTTTTCTCAATGTTATCTTTCAGTAAATTAATAGATATTATTGAAGAATCATTTGTGGAGAGGTATTGTTAAATGTTATGTAATAATAGTAACTTGCTTAATTTGGTTATCAGTATTGAGATGATTTATAAAATCTCTTTTGATTTAGAATATATAATTGTATACATATATGCTTTATTTATGTGTGCATATATATATGTATATATATAACTTTATATTTGCTACCCAGAAATTTCAAGATATTGAAGAAACTCATCTCATTCACATAAAGGAAATAATCGGATCCTTGTCAAATGCTATAAAGGAAATTCATTTGCAAATAGGCCAGGTAAGTATTTTTACTTTATGTTGAATCAATTTATGACATTTTATGTTTATTTATGGCTATTTATGAATCTTTGTCACACTGTCTAAAATTAATATGATACTGAATTATTTCAGATAATGAATATGTAATTACAAGCATTTTTTATTTTTGGTTAATAAGCATTATAATTCAGATTATTTTTTCAAAACTAAGTATGCTCAATCCTCTTTACATTTTAAGTTTGAAGTTGCTGATTCTTGAATATTTCTGTTTTAAACTTCAGTAAGTTAGAGAAATTGATCTTAGAAATGTCCTGGAAATATAAAAGAAGTTTAGTGATGAGAATTTTGGGTGCATTGAAATAACAATACAGAAAGATGAAGTCTTTTATTTTTTACTATTAAAACCCCCAAACTAGGGCTGGGGTTGTGGCCGAGTTGAGTGGTAGAGCGTTTGCCTAGCGTATGTGAGGCACTGGGTTCGATCCTCAGCACCACATAAATATAAATAAATAAAAATAAAGACCTATCAACAACTAAATAAATAAATAAATAAACCTCCAAATTGTTTTCATTGTCTTTATAAGTTTTAATTATCATAAGAATTTTATGTCTAAAACATTCAAAAGAAACTGGAAGGCTGGGGATATAGCTCAATTGGTAGAGTGCTTGCCTCACATGTGCAAGGCCCTGGGTTCAATCCCTAGCACCAAAAAAAAAAAAAAAAAAAAAGACAAAATATAAGAACTGGAAACTACCTTGATTTCTAATGCTGTGAGGCCATATCTTAAAGGAGCAAAGTAAGCAGTCATTGGTCTTCACAGATCTGCTAATACTGTTAGGTAATAGTATGTTAGGTAAATGAAAGTTCCCAAATGCCCTTGGATCAAGACAATAATTTTTTTGTGTAAAAAATTTTAATTGCTTTGTAGAAGTTTTATCTGAAATACAGTAAAAATATTTATGGATAAAAAAACATTTTTTCTTTGTTTTAATAGGTTCATGAAGAATTTATAAACAATATGGCTAATACAACCATTGAAAGTTTAATACAAAAATTTGCTGAGTCAAAAGGCACTGGAAAGGAGAGACCTGGTAAGATGATAAACCACAAATTTCTCACTTACTAACAAATATTGCCTTTAAATTCATGCATGTATGGGGTGATTTTGACTTTTTAGCACAAGTTTAACTAAATAACATTTGAAATTATAAAATGGAACCAAACCTAAAAATAGGCATACCTAAAAATGTGTGAAATCTCTGATGTTGTTTTCTTGGGATGTGATAATATGTTAAATTATGATTTTTATTTGCTTTTCATAGCTTAATAATTCCGTATTACTTAAAATCATTATTATAACCTATACTAAATTTGCTTTTATATTTGTGAAAGGAGAATTAGCTTTATAAGACCATTTTAATAAAATAAAAAAGATTGGAAGAGAATATTGAACCCTCAGAAACATTGAAACCAACATAGAACCTTTCTTAAAATTCTTTTTCTTTCTTTTTTTTTTTTTTGAAAAAAAGGGGAAAAAAAAATTTATTGCTTTGCTAGCAAAGGAGAAACACAGGAGACTCCTATCCCAGAGGCTGTGATTCTTTCTTTTTTCATTCACATGTGTACTCAAAAAATTGAGTACTAACATTACACTGGACACTATTCTAAGCATTGGGGATATACCAATGAACCAATGGATATGGGAATTTTAGTTCCTATTTTTTGTGAATAAATGATTATAGGATTATTCTACTTTTAAAAAGCATGTTATATTGGGTACAATTAATAGTTCATTTCCTTCCTTTACTTAGAATCTTCCAGACTTTTCAAATCTTTGTGTTAGTTACTATACCAAGTTCTTGCAAGGTACTTGTTTCACTCTACAGGTAAAAATAATTTAGTCCAGTTAAGAAGTTAAAATATGGGAGCTGGTGCTGGAGCTCAGTGGCAGAGAGCTTACCTAATACATGTGAGGCACTAGGTTTGATCCTCAGCAACACCACATAAAAATAAATAAATAAAATAGAAGTATTACAAAAATCACTAATTAAAAAAAGAAATTAAAATATGGTGGAATTCAGGAAAGTAGATAAGTGATTTGTGAAGTTTGGGAGCCATTTTTTTTTTCAGTGCAGTTCACTGAACTAAGGCTTGAAATTTGAATCATTGTTTCTTCCCAAATTTAACTAATTTTAAAATTTACTGATCCAGTTGTGTTAGTATTTCTCCCTCACACTTTCTCTCCATTTTTTCCCCCACCTGCCTAATTACTTTGTAGGTTTCTCATACTGGCAGAGGACAGATTTCTTCTCCAGTCCTTTTTAGATGTTATGTAATACTCACCTTTGGACTGTACATTTGTGAACTTATTTCATTACTTATAAATTTTTGAATTTTTGATTTTCCTTGTAGAAGGAATATAAGTTAGATTCCGACTTGTATTCAAAGCCTTTATGGATCTGGGCTGACTAATCTCAGTACTTTTACTTTCCTTATTTCTATACCTGTACCTGAACTGCTAGCTATTCCCTATATATACCAGGTTTTTCCCTTAGTATCTCAGTTGTTTTTATGTCCTTACCCTAGAAAATGCTAGAGCGTTTGCTTAGCATGTCTGAGGCACTGGATTCAATCCTCAGCGCTACATAAAACGATAAATAAATACAGCTATTGTGTCCATCTACAACTAAAAAAATTAAAAGAAAAAGGAAAAAGTTATATTGCTTTGTTAACAAAGGAGAAATTCAGGGAACTCTTGTCCCAGAGCCTATGATTCTATCATGGGGGAACGGGGGGGGGGGGGGGGGAGCTGGGGTGGTTTAAAGAGGTGATTGAGGGAAATGAGATTAGGCAGGAGAGATCAAGAAGGAGAAGATCAGGGAGGAGAAGGTCAGAGAAAAGAGGACCAGGGAAAAGAAGGTCGGGAAAAAAAAAATATATATATAAGTTTTAAAGCGACAAGGGATATAGTCAAAGCATCAATGAATCCTTGTTCCATTTCTCCACTGTCAATTTGTAGCTTCCATTTTTATGGAAAGTGGGCGACTATATTTCCAAGCTGTTTACTTGTTACCCATTCTCTCTTCTGGTTTTTTGTTGCATAGTTGCAAAGGGTGGAACAGCAACAGAGCAGTAAATGGAAAGACACACAAGAGCAGTGATGAGTGAGGTAGTCAGAATGAGGTAGAGAAGATGTAGCAAAATAGACTTAATATATCTTGGTATACAAGAGAAGAGGCTAGAAAACCAAGTCAGTTAGGCCTATTCCCATTCCATCCAAAAGGGATGTGTGGTGGTCAAAGGTCTGTTGTGGCCAGGTTGCTAGTTACTGATCTTTTCAATACTGGTCTCCACTTGTGAGAAGGTGTTAATATAAACGCAGCAGTATGTATTAGCTATAGTACAAACTCCTCCTTACTCGGCTAACAGATAGTCTAATTCCATGCAGTTATTTAGAACTACCTTGGCCAAGAAGTCCAGACAAGTCTGTAAATTTGAGACGGACAAGGCTGTCTCATTGCCCATGTTGATCAAAGTTTTTGACAGATTTTGGAGGACCCAATGGTGTGGCTACCTTACTGCCCCACCAGGGCAGTAAGGTAGCCAGAAAAGTATTCATCGCTGTCAGGAATTCTACTAGGGAGGTCCTGTGCCAGCCCAGTAAAAAGCTTTAGGGAGCTTGCCCAGTGAGCTGATTCCTTTAAATAATGAATTGAAATGGTGTCTAAATTCCCTAGAAAGCATTGGGTGGGAGTTGTGAAGTTTCTGAGGCATTTGATAGCCCAAGGATAGTTATTAATTTTATATGTGAACACCTGTACTGCAGGGACCCAGAAAGCCATTGTTTCTTTAAAGAAATCTAGTAGGTCCCCAATAGGAAATAATTCCCAACTTTAAATTCTGTGCATTCCATCCAAAAATGGTCTGGGAGGGAGTAAGCAATTAGTTACACTGTAATCTTTTCTGTGAGAAATTAGACAATATTTTGTACACACAAAGGTGTTTGTTCTTGTTCTGGAGGAGGTCTCCTTTCAAGATATTTTAGAATTTGTATTTCTCTATGGACCAGGAAAATGGCATTAGATGCATAAGAGGAAGAGTGAGAGAGGGAACATTGAAGAGTGTCTCAGCTGTGTAATGCATTACTCGAACACAATACATAATGGTGCAGGCTCCGAGGTCTCATGTCGGTGCCCAGTCTCCCTTCACCTAGTATCTGAGTAAGTTTATAACTGGATGTACAAAGGGGTCATCATGGTCCATAGAAGATTGTGCTCTTGGAAGGCAGATCATCAATCAACCTCCTGATTCAAGGTAGCCAAGGTCTATGCTATTCTAACCAAATTGTTGTTCTTTCAGCCTAGAGAGGGAATGGGGATAAGCATCGAAGTTGGTAAAGGCATCAAATCTCTCATTATGTTTCCTCAAACAAGTACATCTCCTAAGGGTTCTGATGTCCATTCCAGCAAGTCTCTTGGATACTTTTTCACTGTAGTATGATGAACCCAGGGTTTTATTCCAGCAAGTTTCAGGGATGTGTGGGTTATCAGAAGCATGTCATTAAGTCCTGTCCACTTTTCTCACAGTTGTTGCTCCAGTCCCTGTTCTTTCCAGGTCTTTTTTTTTTTTTTAATATTTATTTTTTTAGTTGTAGCTGGACACAATACCTTTATATCATTTATTTTTACGTGGTACTGAGGATCAAACCCAGGGCCCCCCATGTGGTAGGCAAGTGTTCCACCGCTGAGCCACAACCCCAGCCCTCTTTCCAGGTCGTAAGTAGCACCTGGTCTCCAGACTGGAAGGAATGAAGAGGTGATTTCAAACTTGGAGGGGACCTGAAAGAAGTATACTCATGTATAATGGTTAATATTGATTGATTTGTTGTACACACTGTTTTAGCCTAGTTTTTCCTGCTTTAGCTATATTCTCCCCTTTCTCCTGGGATGGCAGAAGGGCTTTCCCATACACTATTTCATAGGGGCTCAATTTGAGCCCACTTCTAGGGGCCATCCATATTCGGAGGAGAGCAATTGGCAACATCTTATCCTACTGCAGGTGGTTTCTTGGCATAATTTAGCCACTGTTTTTTAAAGATGTGGTTTATTTTTTTCTGTTTTTCCTATAGATTGGGGTTTCCAGGATGCTTGTAGTTTCCACTGGATAGCCACTGCTTTGCTCACTTGTTGGGTCACGTTAGCAATAAAAGATGGTCTTTTGTCACTTTGCATGAGGAAAGGAGCCTATATCTTGGGATCAACTCCTTTAAGAGAACTCTAGTTATTTCTGAAGCCTTTTTTCTTCAGGTAGAATATGCCTCTACACCCAGAGAAGGTGTCCACCTGTACAAGCAAATATCTGAAGTTTCCTATGGTATGGGGCATTTAGGTAAAATCATCAAAAGTCTGTGTTCCCACATGTGTGTTCCTCACAGTAGGCTGCCTTTCAGTGTTGGGATTTTTAGGAGCATATAATGCACAGTTTCTAGTAACCTGCTGAGTGGTTTTTTGGAGGTGTGGTCCTTGCAAATGGGGCTTGATAAGATTCACCAAAGTATCCCTCCCATTGTGTGTATTCACATGTAGATGTTTCACCAAGGACCAGACCAGTCTTTCAGACAGGAGGATGAGTCCTTGGGAATTTTCTCTCCACCTGGCAGTACTATCCCAGGAATCAAAACCCCATTCTTTGGGGCTGGGGTTGTGGCTCTGTGGTAGGGGCACTTGCCTAGCACGTGTGAGGCATGGGTTCGTTCCTCAGTGTCACATAAAAGTAAACAAACAAAATAAAGGTACTGTGTCCAACTACAACTAAAAAAAAAATAATAACAGCCCATTCTTTGTCTCATTTTTCATCTTCCTCAGTATAAATGGGCTTGTATTGGTCCAGTTCATGCTGAGGTATCAGAGCTCTAATAAATGGTGGCTTACTCTTGCAGCTCTTTTGACTGCCCTAGTGGCAGCTTGATTTCCCCTTACTTTGGTAGTGTCTACCTTCTGGTGACCGGAACAGTGCATGATTGCCACCTGCTTTGGTTCAGCCACTGCCTTGTATTAATGTCAGTATTTCAAGAGCATGTTTAATGTCCTTGTTTTCAGCAGTGAGGAGCCTTCTTTCCAAATAGCCCCATGTGCTTGTACTATCGTGAAAGCATATTTGGAGTCTATATAAATGTTTACCTTCTTTCCTTTTGATAGCCTGAGAGCTCTTGTCAGAGCGATTAGCTCTGCTTTGTGGGCTGATGTTCCCAGTGATAAAGCCTTAACTTCCAATACCTGTTGTTCTTGTGACCATAGCATATCTAGCTACTACACTGACCATTATCTATGAAGCTGCTCCCATCTCTGAAGAGGTCCCAGTCTGGCTCTGTGATAGGCTGATCAGAAAAGTCCAGCCTGCTAGAGTAGACAGTTTCTAAAATGTCTAGGCAGTTATGTGTATGGTCTGTTACTATCTAATGGCAACAGTGTTGCTGGATATAACATAACACAAATTGACGATGGGGTTGTGTAGTAGGATGGCCTGATAACTCTCTATTTTCCTAGCAGTCAGCCAGTAGCCACCCTTCTGTTCTAGTAGGACCAAGACTTGGTGGGGGACAAATATAGTGATGGGTTGTTCTAGAGTGAACTTTTCAGTTTCCTATAGCAAATCACAAGTGGCAGCTGCTGGCTGCAGGCAGGAGGGCCACCTAGGGCTCTGTGATTGTTGCAATGGCAAAAGGGGCAATTTATGCAGTTGAGGGGGAAGAAATAAAGAATGTCCATGTGCTTCTGCCTTTGTCAATGTTTTATTCACTCAAATCACTCAATACAGTTTCACTCTATAGGTTCTTAATCAAGAAAAATGACAATCCTTAATGCTAAGCACTACAATAAACATAATCAATTCATAGAAAACAGTTTTAAATTAATTAATTCACAGCAAACAATTCTAGATTAATTCTAGGCACTGCAAACACACTTAATCATGACAGGCTCATACCAGACATCTCTCTGCATGCTAAGTTCAAGTGTCAGATCAAAAGTCTCAAGCCTTAGGCTTTGAGTCCCACAGATGTATACTTCTCAGACCGTGGTGATCAGATCAGGAACCAAGGCAGGCTTCTCCTGGGGTGGAGCTGATGGCCTGTTGAGGAGAGGGTTGTAGGGAGAAGTTGCAGTTCTCAACAGGGTCAAGATGTGGCTGTAGAATTTGAGAGCGGTGAGGAAGATCAGAGGATCAGGCAAATGATGAGAAGAGTTGGGATGTCATTCCAGGACCTCATCAGACTCTTCATGTGAGGGCATCAGTGTGGGCTGGCTGAATGTCTGTTCATTTGCTCCCTTATTTATAGTAAATTTGGGGACTTTTGACCACCCCTTTGAATCCCTATCAGCTGCCACCAACGTCATTTACCCTGGGGTTAAAGCATCTGGTTTGGTGGTCCCCACCCTGATTTTCTTGCCTTTCTGCCTTATCGAGGACCACATGCTAGAGACTTCACTCTGAGTTTGTCAGGGTGGGGAGAAGTGATTTGTTTGTGCCTGAGGTCCATAATGTAGGGCTCCATTAGGCATGCCTGGTGAGACTGCAGGTTTCAAACTGGAGTTTTAAAATGGATTTGCTTAGGCTCATGCCTAAGGCCATCCTTACAGGGGTCTAGCTGTTTTGATAAATAGGCCACTGGTTGTGGTATATCTCCTAGTGTCTGTAAGGGAACTCCAAGGGCTGTGCCTTGTTTCTCATGCATGTAGAATCTGAATTCCTTGGTAAGTCCCAAGGCACGGGCTATCATGAGGCTATATTTTAACTTCTGTTTTAGTCAGCTTTTTCGCTACTGTGACTAAAGGATCTGACCAGCACAATTATAGAGGAGGAAGAGTTTATTTGAGGGCTCACAGTTTCCAAGGTCTTAGTCTATAGAAGGCCAGCTCCATTCCTTAGGACTTGAGGTGAGGCTGAACATTATGGTTGGGAGAGGATGGCAGAGGGAAGCAGCTCACATCATGATGATTAGGAAGCAGAGAGAGAGACTTCACTTTCCAGATACAAAATCTATACCCCATAGCCTCAATCCCTACTTCTCCAGCCACATCCTACCACTGCAGTTACCACTCAGTTAATCCCTATCAGAGGATTAAATCACTGATTGGGTTAAGACTCTTACAACTCAGTCATTTCTCCTCTGAACCTTCTTGCATTGTCTCACACGTGAGCTTTTGGAGGGACACTTCACATCCAAACCATAACAACTTCTTAAAAGCAGCTTGGCATTCTGGGATCCAAATCAAAGGTTCTATTTCTGTTCCTTTTAGTGCCTCACACAAGGACTTTGCTTTTGGTCCAAAGTTAGGGATCCAGATACAGTAGAATCCTGCCTTCCCCAGGAACCCAATAACAGCCTCTGGTTTCTGGGTTTCCTAAAGCTTAAGATTGTCTGCTTTTGGTCTGGCATCAGACTTTGGGTTCTTTGGCTAATCTGAAATCCCAGGTAAGTGACTTGTTTGCAAATTTGGTCCTTTTTAGTGGACACCTTATATCCGCATGAGGCTAGATGGTTTAGAGCAGCAATAGTATTTGAAAGACAATGTTCATAGTCTGGGCTAGCTAAAAGCAGGTCATCCACATATTGTAAGAGGATTCCCTGATGCAGCTGTAGCCCTTGCAAGGCTTTTGGCAGCCATTCATTAAATTGAGTAGGAGTTTTTAAATCCCTAAGGTAGGACAGCCAGCAATACTGAGTAGTTACTTGGATATTTGGGTCTTGCCATTCAAAAGCAAATAGTAATTGGGACTTTCTTTCCTGAGGGATACAAAAGAATGCATCCTTTAAATTCAGTGAACCAGTAGGCAGAGTTACCTGGCATTGTAGTCAACAGGGTATATGGATTAGGTACTGTGATGAATGTCCTGAATAATATTTTTTGTAGTTCTCAAGTCTTCCACAGATTGGTACTCATTCGTGTGAGGTTTCTTAACAGGGCAGGATAGGCATATTGTAGGGGGACTGACAAGGATGAATCAACCCATTTCAAAAACTTATCTAGAAGTGGCTGAATTCTTATTAGTGACTCTTTTAAGGGAGTACTTTTTTCTTTTTCTTTTTTTTGGAGGCAGGCTGCCCCTTCCTTAAGCAAGATCTTGATGGGAGTAACATTAATGGCCCTGCCTGGAATCCCATCAGTCCATATATTTTTACTCACTTTTCTGATGACCTTCAATGGGATGGGTTCAGTTTCCTTTTCCTGGTTAGCAAGCAAAAAAGCTGGAGCCAGAGTACATTTCAGGAGGTACTTATAGATGAAGCTGTTGCTTTTTGAGTGAGAATGTTATCTGTGCATTTAATTAATATAACAGATCTCATCCCAGGAGAGGGATTGGGCAATCTGGCATATACAAAAAATTATGCCTTAATTTTTTTTTCTCTCAGTTTACATTCAAGGGGCTGGAGCAATGGATGATGCTCAGTGCAGCCTGTCACTACAACTACTGCCAGCACGTTAATGCTTAAGGAGGTCAATTTAGTATTTACAACAAAATAACTGGCATCAGTGTTCAACAGGAAGTCAGTGGGTCCCCACTGTCATTTGTACCTGGGGCTCTTTTGGGGCTAATGGTATAGAGGCCTCCAACAAGGCCTGGAGCCTTGGATTTGGGAAACAATTTCTTTTTCTGGGGTGTGATCTGGTTCTGGGAACCTTTGCTTCCTTGGACAGTTCTTTTTCCAATTTTCTTCCTCCTTACAGTAGGCACGTTGGTTTTGCTTCGACTCCTATTCCTGTTCCTTCCTTTGGATTTTCTTAAGGCTCCCTTTTGCAGGGGTTGCCAGTAAAACACAAACCGATTTTGTTTCTGTTCCTCTCTGGAATTGTATACCTTGAAGGCAATATCAACCAGCTGTGAGGGGTTCATACCAATTGCCCCTTCCACCTGCTAAAGTTTCCTCTTTCTTTATATCTGGAGCACTTTGCCCATTGAAAGTTATATTGACTATGTGAAGGTTTTCAGGGGCTTCTGTATCTATGTATTTCCTGTATGCCTAATAAACTCGCTCTAAAAATTCTAATGGTTTCTCATTGATCTTTTGTTGTAATTCCTGAATCTTAAACTTTTTTGCTTGGGTACTCTTCTTCTGAGTCCCACCAAAAGACTTTCTGATAATGTTTAATCATTTTGCTGTCTGTCCCCATTGGGCTCCCTTATAGGAATAGCTTCTGTGATTGGGATCCTCATCATGGAGCCTCTGAGCGTCTTCCCTTGCCCTATCTATCACTATTTGGTGCTCATCAGCTGTGAGTAACATACTAAGCAGAGTCTGTATATCTGCCCAGGTGGGGCAGTGAGTAGCAAAATGGTAGTAAATAACTCAGCCATTTTTTGTGAATCTTCTTGACAGGTTGGGTTCAGATTTTCCCAGTTAATCAAGTCAGAGGTTAAGAAGGGACTGTAAGTCCATTGATACCCTGTTGGTTGCCCCTGTGCATTTATGCTGATGAGGTATTGCCTTAGGGGGAATTGACCTGCCCTGGCAATGGGTGCTCACCAGCCAGAAAGAATACCCTGGCAGGTTTTAGATGGGGAGACCATCCCTGACCCTGAGTCATAGCATGATGATGCTGATAGTGGGAGCCCCTCTTCTTCCACCTTCCCTTCATGTGGATGGCTCCCTATGGGACTAAGAGAGCTAGTGGGAGCCAGAGGTGGTGCCAGACCAGCTGGCTGGTCAGTACTAGGTTAGAAGTAGGATTGTTTGTTATATTAAAGTTTATCAAATCCTCCTCAACTGTCTGTGTTGACTTTCTGCTGTCCTCACACACTAGAGGCTGTGCCTTTCTATGAACCAGCAACTTAGTCCCTGGACATTCAGACTCCTTATTATGTAGCAACATAAAAGCCTGCATATTTGGGATTTCTTCTCATTTTCCTCTGGCAGAACAGCTCCAACTAACTGTAATATCATATGGTATTTCAGAGTACCAGACAATGGCCACCTTTCTTCCCCTTACAGAACGTACATTGGCCAGACTTCAGTAAAACACCATATTTTTCTCCATATATATTTTATATATGTATGTACACACACACACACACACACACATATATATATGATGCACATAATATCTTTTTCTTAGTCATAGGTTTATAGCTATACATGGCCCAGTCAGCCAGGATCTTTCTCAAGGGACCATCAGAAGAAATTGATGCAGTGTTGCTCATGTCTTAAATGGGCCAGTAATGGATACAAACAACAACAACACAGGCAGACAGAGAGGGAATTCCCAAACTCAAGGCCAATAAACAGATGAAAACCTAGAACACATCAAAAGGGAGTAAATATCCCTAGGTTCTCAAGTCCTGCTGAACTGTGACTTCTACCCCACTAGTGCCACAGTTGTTCCCAGAAAGAGGGAACAAATGTTCCCACAAAGAGGAACTAGGTGTGTAGAATCAAGGATCTCGGCGTTGCATAGCAGAGGACTTAACCAAATGGCTAATGGTGTCCTGACTTTTTCTGATTTCAGTTTCCTTTTTCTCAAAGTCAAGCAACTGATGGAGCAACTTGTGCAGTTCAGGGAGAGAAGGTGGGAGTTCCCTGAAGCAAAAAGACTTCTATAGTCCCTCAGCCCCTCTGTTAACTCACAGAACAGCTCCTTTGGTTTGATCCAAGGCAAACTCACCGTCTCCCAATATTTCCAGCAGTCAACTCTCAAGAAATTCACCAGCCACCTTGTATCCTTAGCATGGAAGTGGAGATTGCTTGGAGTGCCAGACCTGCCCAAGAAAGCTGGAGTGGGTAGATGGGGCCCGGGATGGGGGGCGTGATTACTGCATGGTCCTGCTGCGGTAGTCCAATTTTAACAGAAAGCTTGATCCTTGTCCTTGATGCCAATCCAATAATGAAGACAAGGTTTTAAGAAAAAGGAAAAAGTTTTGTTACTTTGCTAGCAAAGGAGAAACACAGGGAACTCCTGTCCCAGAGCCCACGATTCTTCAATTCCAGGATTCTTGATCCCAAGACCAATTTGTTGGGAAAAAATTACAATGGAACTAATTATAGATAAATTGAATTATATTATAAATAAATTATATCTAAGTTATAGATAAATAGAATGAGGGTAGTGATAGTGAAATATACATAAATCAAGAATAGCATGAAACCTAAAAGCTCCTTTTAAAGAGAATAAATTATAAGTAAAGTCTAGGTTAAAAAAATTGAGGAACGAATAGAATTTTTATAAAGAGTATTTAAAAGAGTCAGATTGTGTCTGTTAGTATTGTTCAGGGAACTCCCACCTTCTCTCCCTGAACTGCACAAGTTGCTCCATCAGTTGCTCGACTTTGAGAAAAATGAAACTGAACTCAGGAAGTCAGAACACCCTTGGCCATTTGGTAAGTCCCCTGCTATACACGCTGAGACCCTTGATTCTACACACCTAGTTCCTCTATCTGGGGACAACTATGGCACCAGTGGGGTAGGAGTCTATTAAAATAGAATTTTTATAAAGAGTATCTAGTATGGCCCTATGTATAAAAGTGGCTGTATAACCAATGTGATCCTGCAATCTGTACATGGGGAAAAATAAGATTACATACCCCATTTGAATCAAATGTACCATATGTTAAGATCATTGTAATGTTTTGAGCAACTAATAAAAAAATTAAAAAAAAAAAAAACCAAGACAGCAGTAGCAGAAACTAGGTTCAGGCTACATATAGGACAGGGAGATACCATCCCCTGCCAGAACTACCACATGCAGGAGGAGAGCTAGTAGGACTATTGTTTAGTACAGCTATAATATTTGAAAATTTCGAAAAAAAAATGGCCACAGCATGTCATGTCATCTATGGTCTACAAAAAATATATGTTAAGCTTCAATTTATTTTTTTAAATGTATCTGTATAGTTGCAAATAATAATAAACGGCCATAATTTTTCTCTTAAAATCTCAGTGTAGTTTTTAAGAACGAGTACAATGTAGCCAGGAAAAGCCAGTGTCTACTGCTCATTCAGTGACTCAACAGTATTCAAGGGTTCCATGATTCTTTTTTCCGTTTTTCCTCATGCCTTGATTCCCTGGCGGAGGTTTCAACTCCAGACACAGTTTTACCTTTAAGTTAGGAACTTATGTTAACTTAAGAAACTTAACTAAGTTAGGAAAACAAAACTTGAGCAGAAACCTTAGATTATTTCTCACTACGTGACGGCGAGTAGCTACCATCTAGCCAAGAGATCAGGAAGAGATACCCTTCTCAAACTCAGAGTTATCAAAGAAAATAGCAAGAATAAGTGTAAGCTACCTATAAGCAGTATGTGGCACAAAATACATATATTTACATCATTTTAAAATATATTTTTATGAGATAAATATTCATGCTTAATCATGTATTTTAGAGCAAATAAATATACTTTTAAAATATTAAAAAAAAGTATTTAGAAGAGTTGATAGAATTAAAGCAAAGATGTATTAGCTAGTTAAAATGTGCTGTAGATGGAAATAGGAATAAGATTTGTCAGATTGTGTCTGTTAGTGTTCTGGTTGTGACATACTGTAGTTTTGCAGAAATTATATTATTGTTAAAAACTGGACAAGGATTGCTCTGTATTATTTTTTTACAACTGTATGTGAATCCACATTTATCTCAATAAAATTTCAGTTAGAAAAATAACTGAAATCATGGGATTTGAGATGAAGCAGAAACCTAAACTGATAAGCCTTATTTTTTCCCCCTTTGCGTCACAAAAGATCCAGAGTGTATTTAAGCAAAAAGAAAAAAAAAAAATCCAGAGAATCAAATTGAAATAGATTAGTGTTTTCTTAAACTGTTAAATGGGAGAATAATTGGGACATTAAAATGTTAAGCCAATTTTTAATTTGTTGGCATTTTTTTGGTGGTATTTTATCCCTTCCCTCATGTAATTTTTTCCATTCCATTTTGGCTTCTTGGGTTTTTTTTTTTCCCCCTCTTTTGCTTATATGCCAATGTTATTTTCTTAGACACTGCTCCATTAAGGGCTAACATGTATGTGGTGGCATTTGTGCAGACTTACTGCACAGATACCACTGTTAGCTCATTGCATTCTTTTTCTAGACAAGACTTTAGAATCCCTCTCATCACAATGCTGCAGGCAGTCACTGCCAATATTGAGGGTTGGCACTCATGTTGAAACCTGTCATCTGAGTTACTTCAGTAGAGACTTCTTGCAAATGTTAGAAAGCCAGTGTAAACAAGCTTAAGCAAAAATTCCATGCTTTGACTTTTTTACTTTGGAAGGGCAGGAATGAATTCAGGGGCCAGATTGATGTCTTCCAGACTTTATTCTTTTTTTTTTCTCATTTCTTCTTGTCTCTGTTTGGCTTCATTTCCTTAAGCTACTATTAGATTTTTCTTCCTATTGCTGGGAAGGAAGGCATTAGTAGCCCCAATCCTAGATTAATTCAATTGAGACTCCAAGTAGGAGAAAACCCTTGTTTTTCCTAGTGTCAGCATATTATTTATTACATGCCTGTCTTTGAATCCATCCCTATGTTTAGGATAGTGGGATATAACTTGTCAGTATAGGCCACATACCCAGATCATGGTGGAAATATTTCTGAATAGACATTTAAAATAACTTCTATATAGTACATCATAAAATCAGTGTACAAACTATAAAAGTTACCATAGCCCCAAAATACAACCTTTTAAAACTGGGTAGTTTGTATATGTGTTTTGAGTTATAGTGCTTAGTCATATGATTCATATTTGTATAATCAGAAACATCCATTTAGGAGGCAGAGATAAATCAAACTAGAGGGGAAAAGTCATATAATTCAGTTTTCTTGCAGTCATGGAATTTTATTGCTTAATGGGATCTTAAGAATAATTTAGTCCCAAACCATTTTTTTTTACAAGGAGAAATATATTGGAATTTCTGAAAACATGCCACTAATTTCATTTAATACAGATTAGCAAGTGAATTAAAGTTTTGTCAATTCTGAAAAATTTGACTAACTGAATATATGGGAATTGTTGAATTCTTATTCTTCAAAATGACCTACCTGCCTACCTACTTATACATTGTCTATGAAAGACTCAACAAATACACAGTTATTTTATAAATTTTCTTCTGTTGATTGGGTATTTAAAATGACTGTATATCAGGAATTGTCTTTTGGCTAACTGCCTGACTCTTTAAATTCTGGATGAGTAGATCATATGTGTTTTCTTGTCTTTGGTTCAGTGCTGTAGTTTGTAGTTTGCTCTTTACCATCATTGAGACCTTTAAGTCTCAGTGCCCTCATCTATAAAGTGAGGATAGGCAGTAGTTTCTGCATCATGGAGTTATCATGAGGTTTACATGAAATAATGTTATTAAGTATTCAGTAAATGTTATTTTCAAAAACAGATACATTCTGGATTAATAGTTAGCTACTGATAGATATTGTTTCTTCATACATTTTATTTTACTGATCTCAAGATATACCAAGACATATAGAAACTATTTCATGTAAGTAGATGGTAGGAAGTAAGAGGGAAGCCAAGAATAGTGATAACTTGGATTTTCCCAGAATCACTAAACCCAGAATTAGGTGACTGTTTCAGAATGACTGTTGACATTGTGTATGTAGGTGACTGGCTTTTAATAAAAGAGGGTAGTATGGAGTAGAGTGGAAAGGGACAAATATTAATTTCTTTGCTTGAGTTGCTGTGAGTAACTAGTTATAGCTCTTTCATGTGTTTGGTCATTTAAGTCCAGGGGCCCATTGCAATGATAGAAATTTGGTGTTTCTCAGAAAAATAACATTCACAGAATTTTGCATGTGATTGTGTAAAATTCATGGACTTTAAGGATTTTGTCATTCGGTTGTTTCATATTATTGATTTCTGTTAGTATTTTATTTTTCCTTTTTTTTTTGTAAGGGCCCCCTCTGGTGGACAAATTCCTTCTTAAACTAATTTTAGTTCTATATGCCACATATTTTTTTTTTAAAAGAGAGAGAGAGAGAGAGAGAGAGAGAGAGAATTTTCTTAATATTTATTTTTTTTTAGTTCTCGGCGGACACAACATCTTTGTTGGTATGTGGTGCTGAGGATCGAACCCGGGCCGCACGCATGCCAGGCGAGCGCGCTACCGCTTGAGCCACATCCCCAGCCCCTATGCCACATATTTTAACAAAAAACTGTGAGACCCAGATTTTAAAATTTATATACTTAAAAGTTTTACTTTTCTTGGCTAAAGAATCTTTAGTCAGTCACCTGTTGCACAGTGTAACCTTTCACTTTATCTTTTCAATTCTGTGTAAGTTAAGTACTTGGAGAACATTAAAAAAAATTTCCCCTACTTATGGAGATACTATTATACTACTTATTATAAGTAGTGATATTTTATGTATTTATTATTGTATTTATTATTTATGTATTTATTATTGTCATCATTTTTGAAGTGTAGTACTACCTGGTTCCTCTGTAATTTGAGTTGTTGTAAATGAATGCTTTGAATACCAAAGCACCTGCAGTCTGAAAGAATCATAAAGAAACAGGTGTTTTCTAATTTTAGATATCTTTTTATTTTCTAGTGATCTTATACTAGTAGTCCTGGACATTCTCATGTATTTTATTTCCTAAGTGATTAAGCTCCATATTTTTGATGTTTACTATTTTACAGTAATTCTGGTAGCCTTATGATCTTCTAATTATACATGTTTTCATAAAAGTTCCTCCAAGTTTCCATTTATAAGAAATAAGAGCATAAGTAACTTAAAGAAAGTAAAAAATTAGTGAACCAGAATATAGTATGTTTAAATAAAAGAGTTTTTTGAAAGGTTATCTATATTTTCATTACATGACAATATAGGTTTATAGCTTCCATTTTAGTCTTCAAGGAATTTAAAGATTTAGATCTTTCAAATTAAAGACATAAATAGGAGGACATAAAAAACAAATTAGTTACCAGGGAAAAGAGGAAAATGAGATTCATGTGGTCAGACTAACCTAAAATTAATGTATTAGTTTAGATATTAGGAATATATTAGCCTCTATATTAGGTATATTATTATAAATTATAGCACAAAGCAAATGATGTTTTAAAAATATTATATAGTGATTATCGTATTAAACCTCTTGAAGCCTTGGTATAATGCAGACCTATAGAGCCTCCTACTCCTATCCCTACCCATCTTTTTACAAAATTTGTTTGAAACCAGAGAAGCAAAAACAAGAACCTCCTTATCCCATCCCTACCCAGATTTTTTTTTAAAAGTTGTTTGAAACTAGAGAAGTAAAAAACAAAAACATTAAAGAAAAAAAATCTAAAAATGGCTAAAAACAGAAAGAAAATTTAAAAATATCTAGAAGAGGGGCTAGAGGTGTAACTCAATGGTAGAGTACATGCTTAGCATATATGAGGCCCTGAGTTCAATCCCCAGCACCAACTAAATAAATAAATAAAAATAAAAATAAAATAAAATAAAGAGAAAAGAAATGAATAAAGAAACACTACCCTTACAAGATATGCTGTGATTAGATTGATTGGTTTTACTATTAGATAGCAATGGGGAAATGACTAGCAAAAGATAAAAGATGAAAGAAGAATGATTTTAGGGAAGAGGATAATCTAGATTGGTACCAATGGGAGAGTAAAATAGGAGTGCTCATAGAGAAAAGAACATCAAAAAGCTCTACTCCGGAGCTGGATTTATGGCTCAACGGTAGAGCGCTCACCTAGCACGAGAGAGGCCCTGTGTTCCATCCTCAGCACCACATAAAAATAAAATAAAGGTATTGTGTCCAACTACAACTAAAAATATATTTTTTTAAAAAAGCTCTATTCTAGTTAAGGAGTACAGCTTCATCTGTGTTTCCCATTCTACCTAGGGTAGACATAGAAACTGAATTAAAAAAATTTATATATATATATATATATATATATATATATATATATATATATATATATATAATTTTATTTATTTATTTATTTTTTAGTATTGAGGATTGAACCCAGGCATGCTTACCCACTGAGCCACATCCCCAGCCCTTTTTAAAATATTTTATTTAGAGATAGGGTTTGGCTGAGTTGTTAAGTGCCTCACTGAGTTGCTGAGGCTGGCTTTGAACTCACAATTCTCCTACCTCATCCTCCCGAGCTGCTGGGATTACAGGCATGCACCACCAAACATGGCAGTTCTGTCTATTTTTTGTGAGGCTTATGAGCAGAGAATGGGTTTTACATTTGTAAATGGTCAAGGGGAAAAATTGTTAAGAATAGCAACATTACATGAAATTTAGATTTCAGTGTACATAAAATAGAATTTTATTTGAATTTATTTATTGTATTGTCTGTTGCTGCTTTTGCACTCTAGTAGCAGAGGTGAGTAGTTGTAACAGACCCTGTGGCCCACAAAGTCTGAGATCCGGCTCTTTACATAAGAAGTTTGCTCACCCATGTGCTAGAGAATACATGTCTTGTTTATTATAGTAGTGTATGGTATGTCATAAGACTAGCTGCTGACAAAACTTTTGTCATAAAGCAGATTCTGTTTAGAAATCATTTATTCTACACCAGCTGCACCTACATGTGTATCACAAAACAGTAATCGATCCTCATAATAATAATTCTAAGTTGTGAAGTAAAGATTAAGGTTTGTTATGCACGCTGTGTTCAAGGAATGCTTGCTTTATTAATTTGAGGCAGCCATTAAAAATGTTAATAAATGTGCAAACATTTTGGCAACAAAATAGAACAATAAAATACCTAAGTTTATAATAATTTTACATGTAAATGATCAGAAGAAAAGTTGTCTTTATAGTAACAAGGTCAGGGTTTTACTTGTTTTCACAATATATAAAAGAAGTTAACTCCAGCCAACTTGCATTATAAGGAAATTATTGGGAAAAAAACTGAGGTATCCCAAGGATCCAAAAATGAAGAATATAGACAGGCCTCAGAATGAAACCTAAGTAGTAGGATGAAACAAGTAGTAGGAAAGTAATGTATCATTTTCCTCTCTTTCCTTCCTGACTTCTACTGCTTTATTTTCTTTACAAAATGTTTTTATTTTTACAGTGGCATTAATGTAAGCATGATATAATGTGACTTCATATTAATTTCTACATTTTTTTTGACTTATTGTATTAACCTGGTTCCTTGATTGAAGCCAGAGCTCAGAATTAATCCAAATTTTTGGTCCTTTCCCAAATATTTTTGAGAAAGAATGTGATCGGTCTAGGTTGGATCAAGTTGTCATCTTTTAGTTCAGTTAGTTCTGGCCAGGATCAGCAGTGTAAACATGGCTATGCACCCATCACTTGTGGGGATGGGGGAGGCATTGTCTAGAGAAAAGAAATTATATTGAACTCAACATAATACCTCCTCAACATAATACCTCAAGTATCTCCTGCAGCTATCCCCATCTAAGAGATAAGTGAAAATTTCTGGAGGTGGGAATTAGGGCAGGGTAGAGTTGTGGTTTGTAAATGCATATTAAGCATAACTTTTCTTCAAAATTTGTTATGAGAACTTTAAAACATACAGATTAATTGGAAGTGTTTTATAGTGAAGAATCCTATACTCATCACATAGATTCCATTTTGTCATACTTGCTTTATTATCTTTTCACCCATCCCTGTATCTATCCATCACTCCTCCTTTTTAAATTTGTTTCAGAATGTTTCTGAAGTCAGTGTATATACCCTAGGTACGTTGGCCTGCATATTATCCCTCTTTCTCACTTTTTAAAATCGTGGTATGTTATTGTGAAATTTACCATTTTAGCCATTTTAATGTCTATAACTCAGTGGCATCTAGCACATTCATAATGTTGTATAGCCATGACACTGTCTAGTTCTAAAATAAAATTCTAGAGAAAGAACACTTGTACCTTTTAAACTTATTTTCCTTCAGTCTTCAACCCCCTAGATTGGCATTTACAAGTTTTTGTTGGGACATCTGATTAGTCCCTTGGTGTATATTTAGAGGTATAATTACTGATTCAAGTGATAATTCTGCTTGACTTCCTTGAGGAATTCCCAAACTGTTTTCTACAGCAGCTTTTCCACTTTGCATTCCTACTGAGGGTTGAGGGATCCAGTTTCCCCATGTTCTTGCCAACATTATTTTTACTTATTTTTAAATTGTAATTGTGTTAGTGGGTGTGAAGTAGATATTATTGTGGTTTTGATTTTCATTTCCCTAAAGACTAATAATGATGCTAAGCATCTTTTTATGTGCTTGTTGGCTATTTGTATGTATTCCTTGGTGATGTGCTCTTTCAAGTCCTTCCTCCACCTACTGTTTTTAAACATGCTTTTGTTAGTATGTTGTAGTTATACATAATAGTGGGGTTCATTTCAATGTAATGATGCATATTTGGAGTATAATTTGCTCCATTTCAGTCCCCAGTGCTTTTTCTTTCCCTCTCCTCCTCCCTCCCCTTGTTCCCCTTCCTCTCCTCTTCTGGTCTTTGGTCTTCCTTCTAATTTATTTATTTATATTTTAATTGGGACTTTATACATATACACAAAGGTCAAATTCACTGTAATAAATTAATTCCAGTTTCCTCCCTTTCCCCTTCTTACCTCTGTCTCCTTGCTTACTCCACTGATCATCTTTCTGTTTTCATGAGATCCATGCCACCCTGACTCTCCCGTCCTTACTTAGCATATGAGAGAACATTTGACATTTGAGTTTCTGAGTCAGGAATATTTCACTTAGCATGATGTTCTCCAATTTCATTTACCAGCAGTGCCATAATTTTAGTCGTGTTTATAGCCTAGTAAAACTCCATTGTGCATACAAACCACATTTTCTTTACCCATTTGTCTATTGATGGATACCTGGGCTGGTTCCACAGCTTGGCTATTGTGAATTACACTTTCGCAAACATTGATGTGCCTGTATCACTATGGGGATAGCTGGGTCATGTGGTGGTTCTTTTTTTTTTTTTTTTTTTTTAAGAGAGAGAGAGAGAGAGAGAGAGAGAGAAAGAATTTTAATATTTATTTTTTATTTTTCGGCGGACACAACACCTTTTTTTTTTTTTTTTTTTTTGTATGTGGTGCTGAGGATCGAACCCGGGCCGCACGCATGCCAGGCGAGCGCGCTACCGCTTGAGCCACATCCCCAGCCCCATGTGGTGGTTCTATTCCCAATCTCTTCAAGAATCTCCATATTGCTTTCCAAAGTGGTTATACTAATTTGCAGTCCCAGCCCATAGGCTCTCTTGTCATGCTCTTTATCATTTCCTTTGCTGTGTGTGAGTGTACCTTTTCCCCCACATCCTCACCAGCATTTATTATTGTTTGTGTTCTTGATGAATGCCATTCTAACTGGATTGAGATGGAATCTCAAAGTGTTGTTTTGGTTTGCATTTCCCTGATTGCCATGGATATTGAACATTTTTCATATATTTGTTGACCATTTATATTTCTTCCTTTGAGAAATATCTGTTTGGTTCTTTTGTCCATTTATTAATTGGGTTTTTGTTTTGTTTTGCTGTTAAGTTTTCTTGAGTTGTTTATGTATTCTGGGTATTAATCCCCCCATCAGAGGAGTGGCTGGCAAATATTTTCTCCTATTCTGTAGGCTCTCTTGTCATGCTCTTAATCATGTCCTTTGCTGTTCAGAAGATTTTTTTAATCTGATAGCATCCCACTTGTTGATTCTTGGTTTTATTTCTTGAGTTTCAGGGATCTTGTTAAGGAAGTTACTGCCTGCGCCAATATGTTGGAGTGTTGATTCTGTTTTCTTCTATCAGTTGCAAAGTTTCTTGTCTAATACTAAGTAAGGTCTTTGATCCACCTTGATTGGACTTACATGCAGGGTGAGAGGGTTCTAGTTTCATTCTATATGTGGATATTCAGTTTTATCAGCACCATTTGATAAAAGACTTTTCTCTAACATAGATTTTTGGCATCTTTGTCAAGTATTAGATAACTGTAATAGTGCCCCACCGCCTTTTAAGGTAGGGTTTTGCCATGTTGTCCAGGCTGGTCTTGAATTCCTGGGTTCATGTGATCTTGCTCACCATCTGAGTAGCTGGGACTACAGGTGCACATCACTGTAACCAGCTTGACCATTTTAAAATTAGATTCTTTTTGTTGTTGAGTTCAAAGAGTTTATTCTGGACACCAGATCCTTATCATATAATAGTTTGCAAGTATTTTCTACCATTGTATGGTTTATCTTCATTAAAAAAATGCATAGATTTTTTTTGGGGGGAGGAGGGGTATGTGGATTGAACTCTGGGGCACTTGACTACTGAGCCACATCGTCAGCCCTATTTTGTATTTTATTTAGAGACGGGGGTCTCACTGAGTTGTTTAGCACCTCACTTTTGCTGAGGCAGACTTTGAACTCGAGATCCTCCTGCCTTAGAGATTCTCTTTCCAAGTTGCTGGGATTACAGGTGTGTGCTCTGTACCCGGCTGAACAAATGTTTTTTTATTTGATGAAGTTCAATTTATTATTTGTTTTGGTTGTGCTTTCACTGTCATATTAAAGAAACCATTACCAAATTAAAGGTCATAAAGATTTATTTATATGTTATATACAGTATCAGTTTAAGAGTTTTAACTTCATTATTTTGTATATTAATATCCAGTTGTCCTAGCACCATTTGTTGAACAGGTTAATCTTTTCTAATTGGATTGATGTAGCACTTGGTTGAAAATCACTTGTATTGGGGTATGGACTTGTTTCTGGAATCTCAGTTCCATCCTTATGCTAGTATCACACTAGTCTGATGACTGAACCTTTTAGTAAGTTTTGAAATGAGGTAATGTGAGACCTCTAACTTTTCCTCTCTTGGGTCTCATTTTTAAACTTTTACTGAACATATTTGTTACCTTGTGATTTTTTTTTTTTAGATCAGAAGTTTAATATGAAATCTCACTTGTTAAAATCAATGTGTCAGCAGGACTAAATAATGGAGACTCTAGAGGAGAATTTCACCTTTTTCAGCTTCTAGAAATAATTGCTGTGCAAATTCTTTGGGTTGCAGCCCCCTTCTGTAATTTTCCAGATAGCAAAGGCTAGCCAAGTTCTTCCCACATTGCATCTTTTTAACCTCCTTTCCCCCTCCTTTTTCCCTTTTCTATTTTTGAATATCTCTTTATTACATTGGGACTACTCTGATAACCCAGGGTAACCTCCTTGCTTTAAGATCATCTGATTACTAATGTTAATTTCATCTTCAATCTAAATTCCCCTTTGCCTTGTAACCTAATGTAACATATTCAAAGGTTCTGAAGTGAATATGTGGACCTCTTTGGGGTAAAGGAGACATTATTCTGCCTGGCTCATTGAAGAGTTCTTCTTCTTCTTTTTTTTTTTTTTTACATTTTTATATATATGCACATTATATATACGTGTGCTCTCTCGCTTTCTCTTTCTCTCTCTCTCTCTATATATATATACACACACACATATACATGTATATATAGTTTTAGATGGACATAATACCTTTATTTTATGTGGTGCTGGGGATCGAACCCAGTACCTCACACATGCTAGGCGAACGCTCTACCACTAAGCCACAACCTTGGCTGAGGTGTTCTTTATGGTATATGAAGTGTATCTGTTGAGAGTATATATGATAAGTTTTAGAAATTTTGAACAATTGCACACATGTCATCACAACTTAGTTTTAAAACATTATCCATCATCCTAAAAACTTTCCTTGTGTCTGTTTGATGGTGTCATTCCAAGCATACAACCACTATCTCTATTTTTGATTTTTCTAGAATTTTTTATATAAATGAAATATGTAATTTTTTATATCTGACTTCTTTCACTTAGGTAACGTTTTTGAGGTTTATTCACATTATTTCATCTATCACTACTTTTTTCTGATGAGCTGTATGGAATAACCACGGTTTGTTTAGTGTTATGGTTTGGATATAAAATGTTTCCCCAAAGGCTGGTATATTGGAAATGATGATGTTCAATGTAGCAACATTCATTCAAAATGATTAAATAAGGAGTATAACCTAATTGATAGGTTAATGTATTTGATGGATTAATGATTTGAATGGATTACTGGGTGATAACTAGATGGGTGGGGCAAGACTGGAGGAAGTAGTTTGGGGGGGTGTACCCTTGGGGATTATATTTTGTCCCTGGATCCTTAAGTTGTCTCTTTCCTCTTCCTGACTGCCAAAAGTTGAGCAGCTTTCTTCCCCATGTTCTTCTGCCACAATAGTTTGCTTTACCTCAGGTAGAGAGTAATGGAGTTGACCAACTATGGACAGAGACTTCTGGAACCATGAATCAAAATAAACTTTTCCTCCTCTAACTTGTTCTTGCCAGGTATTTTGGTCACAGTGATGAAATGCTGACTAACATAATTTTCCTGTTGATAAACATTTACAGTGTTTCTAGTTTGGGGCTATTATGAATAATACTCCTGTGAGTTTTAACATATAAGTCTTTATGAGACTGTATGTTTTCATATTTCTTGGGTAGAGATTTCTAGGAGTGGAAAGGCTAGGTTTTTTGGGGGGGCGGAGGTGGGTATTGGGGATTGAAATCAGGGAAATTCAACCACTGAGCCACATCCCCAGTCCTATTTTTGTATTTTATTTAAAGACAGGGTCTTACTGAGTTGCTTAATGCCTCGCCATTGCTGAAGCTGTCTTTGAACTTGCAATTCTCCTGTCTCAGCCTCCCGAGCTGCTGGGAATACAAGCGTGTGCCACCGCGCCCCACTAAAGGCTAGTTCTTATGATAGCTATATGCTTTACTTTTAACATAATGCCAAACTGTTTTCCAACATAATTGTAGCATTTTACAGTTCTCATCAGCAATGCATGAAGGTTCTACCTTTGCCTGTATGTAGGATTGTGTCTTTTAGAATATAGGCATTCTACCAGGATAATAGTGCCTCATTGATTTTTTTTAAAATCTACATTTACCCAATGACTAATAATGTTGAACATGTTTTCAGGTACTTATCTATCATTAACAGTTTTCTTTCTTTTTTAAAAAATTACTTTTAGTTGTTGACGACCTTTATTTATTTATTTATTTATATGCAATGCTGAGAATGAACCCAGTGCCTTTCACATGCTAGGCAAGTGGTCTACCACTGAGCTACAACCCCAGCCCCTACTATTTTTTTTCTTTTTAAATTTTAATTTTTGTGGTATTGGGGATTGAATTCAGGGTTATTCTACCACTGTGCCACTCCCTAGCCCTGTTTAGTTCTTGTTTTGAGACCAGGTGTCATTGAATTGCTCAGACTGGTCTTGAACTTGTGTTTCCCCCTGCCTCACACCACCCCATATCCCCCCCTCAATATCTGGAATTACAGATGTTTGCTATGATACCCAGTTAATAATTTTCTTTGTCAGAGAGTAATTCATATCCTTTGAGCATTTTAAAATTGGATTGTCAATCCTATTAATTCTGGATACAAGCCACCCAGATGCATATTTTGTTTACATTTTCTCTCAGTCTATAGATTGTCTTTTTTAATTTTAATGGTAATTTTTGAAGAACAAAAAGTTTTTATGAAATCCAGTTTACCCAATTTTAATTTTGTGTATATTATGCTTTTGGTGTCATATCTAAGAATTGTCTAACTCAAAGTCAGAAAATATTTTTTTTTCTCTAATATTGTAGGTTTTGGGGAGAAATTTTATATTTTTAGAAGGGCATAGATGACAGACTAAAAAGAGCTCCCTGTGGCCAAAGTTGGAATGACTTGAACAAGTCATAAGTAATGAATATATTGGATTATAACCCAAAGAATAAAATAAATATCTATGAGTCTTTATAGATATAAAATAATGTTATAAGTAATATTATAATGCATTTTACATTTGTTTCAAAATAATAAGTAAATTTTAATGCAAAAAAGCCAAAATTTTAGACACTTCATCAAAGAAAATATATGAATAACTAATAAGCAAATAAAAAGATTCTGAACTTCATTATTTATTAGAGGTATGTAGATTAAAACCATATTAACATCACTACATACTTTAAGAGCGTGATTATTAAAAAAAAAAAAAAACACTCACCAACCATATCAAGTCCATAAAGATGTGGAAGAACTAGAACTCATATACACTGATGATAGTAAATATAAAATGGTATAACCATTCTGGAAAACAGCCCAACAGGTTCTTAGAAATCTTAACATACACCTACCATATGATCCAGCCATTCTACTCCTAGGTATTTACCTAAAAGAAGAGGAAATGCATATCCTGAAAAGACATATATGAATGTTCATTGTAGTTTTATTTATAATAGCCCCAAATAGGAAATGGTCTAAATGTCCTTTAACAGAAGAATGGATAAGCAAATAGTGGTGTAAGGTACTACCCAACAGTAAAAATTAATGGACTATTGATTCATGGAAGAACATGGATGAATAATTATGCAGGTCATTGGTTGCCTTGGGATGGGTAGAATGGGATACAAAAGAGCAAGCATGAAGTGGTGGTTTATATTATTTGTGGCAGTAGACTCACAAATGTGACACATGTCAAAATTTACCACATTTTATAATTTAAATACATTTTTATAGTTTATTATGTGTTAATTACAACTCAGCAAAGCTGTTTAAAAGAGGGTGGAAGAATCCCTTCAGAAGTTTTGGCCTGCATAACAGAATGGTTGGGATTGCCATTAACTGAGATGGGCAGGGCTTACTGATGTAAGTACTGTAATTAAAAGTACAAACAAGGTTCTAGCGAAGATCATAGGGGATGCAAAAATATGACTCTATCTAGGGGTATGTGCACAGTGTCAGAATTTGAATGTACTTGGAGGAGGTTATATTTCAATGCTAAGATTCTGTGTTTGGAGAACTTGATGAAAATTTGGAAGATTTTGCAATAATTGAAATCTATTTGATATAAGACTGATTTCCAAATTTGCCTCATTGCTAGTTTTCCATCTTTGGGTATCTAGATTATTTTTTTCCTTAACTTGTTATTTCTGTGCATTGCCACAGAAATTCTGATTTTATTTATGTAGGGTGGGAACCACTATGTTTTAAAACTCCTCAGCTGACTTAATGCATAGAGGTTGAGAACCTGCAACATTAAGTCTCCTGGATGCATGTTATAAACCCAATTCAGACTTATTGAATCAGAATATATATTTTAATAAGATCCCCAGGTGATTTGTGTGTACAGTATAATTGGAAGAACACTGTATAGATTTACTAAATGCAAATGTGACCCCAAGGTAAATATAGTAGTAGCCCCAGGGTCCACTTAAACCATAGTTCTCAAAGTGTGATTCCAGAACCATGAAAATGCAAATTCCAGAGCAGCACTCCAGACCTTCCAAATAGGATAACTATGGGTGGGGGCTCAAGGTTTTGTGATTTTATTAGTCTTCATGAGATTCTGTACGTGATAGAGCTTAGAAGTGTTGCACTAGAAGTTTCTGATGATCAGTTGAGATTTGGAACCACTGGATGGAGGGAATTGTTTTTACAAGTCTTTATGAATTCCTCAACATAACTCTCTGTTTGGGGATGTAGCTCAGTGGTAATTTGTACTTAGCATGCATAGGACTCTGGAAAGAAGATATTGATTGAAGGAAGTGTCATTAATGTCAGTACCTTAATTTGAAACCATTTAACAAAAGGAAAAATAAAACAACAACCTGTATGTATGGATATACATAGAGAAAACATGCAGGACAAAGGTATTATTGTTATCCCCTTTTACAAATGTAGAACCTGGGTTCAAAGAAAGTAACTAGTCCAAGACGATCAGCTGGCAAGCAAGTGGTAGAACTGGAACTTGAATCTCTATGATCTTTATATGTCACCACAAGCTGGAGTTTATGCTGTTTTATGTGTTAGCTTGCCTGGTTCATCATCTCAGGTATCTGGGTGTGTGGCTTTGTTACATTCCTCAGGCATAGGAGCAAGCTTGAAAATGTACCCATTGACTTCCATTGCTATTAGTCAACCCCTCACCCTACACAGGCACATCCCTTCATTAGACTTTGAGTGTATGTATGGACATGTTTTATTTATTTACTTGTTTGTTTTGCAGTACTGGGAATTGAACCCATGACTTCCTGCATTGTGAGGCAAGCCCTCTACCACTGAGCTGTGTCTTCAGCCCTTTTGTAAAACTTGTAGATGGGACTTGGTCAGTTGTCCAGGCTGCAACTTGTGATCCTCTTACCTCAGTCCCCTGAGTAACTGGACTTATAGATGTACACTACCACACCCTGCTGTCTAAGCATGTTTATATGTTTTAACTTGGCTCCAATTAGAATCAGATGTTCTTTGGTTTAATTGGGAATATGCAGAAATGTGCTTGATTTGAGTAGCCTAGGTACTCAAATCAAGTTTTGAGGCCAGTTTTTAATTTGATGAAGTTGCAAATTTTCCATATTGGTGGCTTTGAGATATAGGATTGATTCCAAAGCAGTGGAGACTGTTAATTCAATATTTCACATATTTTATACTTTGTCTCATTCCATAGAACATTTGTGATGATTAAACATTAATGTTAAGTAAGTTGCTTTTCCTTTTGTAAAGTTCTGATCCAAATTAGGCTTGGATGAATTTATTAGGTTGATGGCTTTTTTTGTAGCAATAATTTATTTTAAACGGCTGATTAAAGCATCATATTTAAGAATTGTTTTGCTTTAAATTGATGACCTTTTTAGAGTTTTTCTTTTGAGTTTAATTGAACTCATAGTGGCATTTTTAGATAATGTGTGATAAGAGCATCATGAGACAGAACCAAAATGGTTTTATTTACTTTTATATAAACTAAATTGCCCTTGTGACCCAGCATAAAATCTAAGTGCTAAGAGCAGTTATTAATATTGACAACAGAATTAATTGAGTCTAAAACAGTCAAAATTCCAGTTGTAGCCAACTATTCATTAAGACTCTTACTCTGGCTTTAGTACTGTCAAAAAAATAACTAGTCTTATGATTAAATAGCAGAATGATGGGCAGTACACTGCATTTGAGAGAGATGCTGAATAAACTTTCCACTTGTGAAATAGTTCAGAAGTGACATGCTTCAAGGGGGGTCAGTCTGTGCATTGATATCCAGCTGAGCTGTCAACTGGCACTGAGCCAGGCACGCAAAGCCTTGCCATGTGAAGGAACATGTAGAGCATATGCATTTGAGAAAGAAAATCTTTCTGTACACGATTTAATGTTTTTTTTTTTTTTGAAGATCGTATTTAGTTTTACTATATTAGAAACTTGGTATTTCTGCCTTTAGAAGAAAAGTTTATATGGATGGTACTTAAAATTTTATAACTTGAAAGGATTTGACATTTTATATTTGAAAAATATTTATTTTGAATATTTTAATTGGATATTTTCTTATTTTGAATAGATTTTAGAGGCTTTTTAGAAGCAAAGGGGAAATTAATCAAAATATGTCTACATAGGAAAAGGGTTTTTGAGGAAGAAATGTGGACTTTTGTTTGAAGACTGGTTTTATAGTTAAAGGATACATTTACTCTTTTTATATATACAAATTCACCCAGAGATCTTTAAAAAGATGTTTTTATACCACATTTACTGAGATGATGTTGTAAAAGTAAATGCAATTTGTAAATAATGCAGATTGTTTGGCATTGGTGTTTTTTATTTTTATCTTTATCCCCCTCTCTAAAATGAGCTCTTAGTCTATTGGTTAAATATTTGTAGATTCTCCTAGTTGTAGAGAAATATTTCTTGTTGATCAGTGATTTTTTATAATAGAATGATCAATAAGACCTCTGATCATGAATTAGCATAGTTATAGTTAAGCTTAATATTTCACAAGAACCATTAAATAAATTCTCTATCATTTTTTCTTCAGATCCTCTTGTCATTTTTTCTTTAGTCTCTATTTTTAAGTTGGCATTGCAGGTTATACCAGTTACCATTAATAAATTTAAAAATTATTTTACAAAAATTTTGGGCTTTCATAAACTTACATAGTATAACCGGGCTAATATGTCAGTTTAGTGAGGTAAGTTTTTTAGACTGATGTTTAGCTTTTAGGATATTGCAATGGGAAAAATCATGCTTTTGCTGCTTTCCTATTTAAATAGTATAGTATTTTCCATATATGAAATATATCTTATTTTATGACATTTAAGTCTAGTCTCAGCAATTCTCTCATTTCATGGCTATTTTACCATCTACTTCCTTTCTACAGCCTATCCCTCATACTAGCATTAAATTAATTTTCATGAAAGACCAGTTTACAGGTGTGTGTGTGTGTGTGTGTGTGTTATAATCCCAGAGCCACCACTTAACTAGCATATGATTAATTAATTGATATATTTAACAAATATTTACTGAAGTCTTCATATTTGCTAAGCATTGTTCTAGGAAATGAGGATATAGTGGTGACCAAGACAGATGAGATCCCAAGCTTACATTCTAGTAGTATTTACCATCTTGGTACCCCTGTTTTTCCCATGAGCATAGCCAAGGATTTAGCAGCTGCCTCTTATCATTTTTATTTTCTCTTACTAACTATGCTAAAGCTCCTTGAAAGCAGAAAGTATATGTTAAATCTGCGTCTTCAGTTCTCTAGTATCCAGTAAATTATTGTGATCATAATAGGCTATTCTCAAGTTTTTTCACTGTTAGGATTATTTGTTTTACAAGACTTATTTCTGATATTTAAATTAGTATTAATTAATATCAACTTATATTTCAGTAACACTGGAATACATTACAGAACAGTCTTGTCAATTACATTAAAATTTAAAAATGTAAAAAACAAGGATATATTATAATGGAATTTGTCCAATAATCATTTTCTACTAGTTATTCTTTTTTTTTAATCCCCAGGCCTCATTGAATTTGAAGAATGTGACCCTGCTAGTGCAGTTGAAGGTAAGTTGATGTCTTATAATGTGCTAACTCACATGGCAACAGCTAGTGTCATCTGTTTAGTAAACAAAGAGGGGCTGCTAGCTATAGCTGTTACCATGCCTGTGGAGTGACATAAAAATCTGAATGTGAGCTACTAGAAATAATTTGAAAGTAATATTCTGTTTTTTCCAATCCTTACCTAAGAGTTTGGAAAAATTATTTGTTATAGTGTCTAAGTTTATTATTGGGGTTCTTAGTAGCCCTGGGACCTAGCCTTCTAACACTCACTACCTATTGGAAAACAGTATTTTAAGTTCTCTGAACCTTAACTTTTTATTGCAAAGTGAAAATAATAAAATATAATACCTATACTATGAGAATAAAAAAGTTGATTTTTAGCATATCATCATGTGTTATGTTTAGGGTTTGTTTTGCGTGATAGCAAGTCTTGTATTCTTGTTCTGGCTGAATTAAAAAACAAAACCAAAACTCTTGAATTTCTTAGTCTGAAATGAGAGGTTAACTTAGGTTACTGAAGGTTTTTTACTGTTCGCCAGTACACTTGAATTCCATCAACAATTACTAGCATAACTGACTCTTAAAAATAATTTTTATATAACTAGGGGATGAGGAATTGACATAGTAGAAAGAACAAAGATGATTTTTTTCTCTTTGGTTCTGGTAGATAAAATTAGTGATATTCCTTTATAGTATTAGTGATAACATATGGACATAAGAATGCCTTACTACTGACATTTCATATCTCTCTTCTAATGGATTGCCTGGCCTTTTTTTTTTTTTTTAATTTTAAAATTTTTCATGGTATCAGGGTTGGACCTAAGGTCTTCACATGCTAGGCAAGCACTCATTCCCAGCCACATCCTCAGCTCTATTATCTTTTTATTTAAAACAACACATTTATAATTTGTGACCCTCTGGACAAGGATCATGATTCGACCTGCTTTTATAACAAAATCTAATATAATGAGTATTGTACTTTCTTTAAAATTTTCAGATACCTCCATGTGCTTATTTTGCTTGAGATGACTTATGGGACACTTAGGAGAAGAAAGAGAATTTCACTGATTAAGTGAATGTTCTATAATCTTTTGGTGAATAATAGGCTAAGAATAAATGAAGAAAAGTTTAAACAGACTATGATTGTGTTTAAATATTAGGGTTGATTTATTTATTTTCTGGAACCAGGGATTTAACCCAGAGGTACTTAACCACCAAGCCACATCCCCAGCCCCCCACCTTTTTTATACCTTTGTTTTATTTATTTATTTTTATATGGTGCTGAGGTTCGAACCCAGAGTCTCGAATATGCTAGGTGAGCGCTCTTCCACTGAGCCACTACCCCAGCCCCCCCCAGCCCTTTTTATATTTTATTTAGAGACAGGGTCTCACCAAGTTTTTAGGGCCATCCTAAGTTGCTGAGGCTGGCTTTGAACGATCCTCCTTCCTCAGATTCAGGTCCTGAGATGCTAGGATAAATACTAGAATTTAAAGGTTAATACTTTCATTTCTTCCATCCACATTTAGCATCAACAATTATAAACAAATCCTGTCGAAAACACAAAAAAGTGTTTCATAAGTTTAATATATTTATTAGGAGCAGATGTGTTTCTATAACAATATACATTTATCTTAAAGGCATAAAACCAAGGAAAAGAAAGACTTTTGCTTTGCCAGGAATAATTAAAAAGGAAAAGGATGCAGAATCTGTGTAAGTATTTTAAATATTGTGAAAATCTATTCCATTGTTATAAGTGAATAAGACTGTTGTTGTTTTGAATTTGGAAAGAAAAAAGTCATTTGGAAATCACTCAAAATATATATCTGAAGTATGAAAAAGCAAACCTATTTTGTAAATATATTCGCCAGTTCCTTTGGTTAGAATATTGGTTAATTCCTTTTTTTTCCTTTTTTTTTTTTTAGTTGTAGATTGAAACAATACCTTTATTTTATTTTTATTTTTTATTTTTATGTGGTGCTGAGGATTGAACCCAGTGCCTCACACGTGCCAGGCAAGCGCTCTACCACTGAACCACAACTTAAGCCCTAGTTAATTACTTTTTAATTACTTAAAAAATTTAAGACATTGGGTTTGGGGCTGTGGCTCAGTGGTAGAGTGCTTGCCGAGCATGTGTGAGGCACTGGGTTCAGGTCTCAGCACCACATAAAAATAAACAAATAAAGGTCCATCAACAGCTAAAAAAAATATTTAAAAATAATTTAAGACATTATAGATGAAATCTTTAGTGTCTTAAAATTGAAACTTTTAAAATATTCTGATTTTTATAAAATTATACATGCATGTTTTTAAAAATTAAAAGGCAGAAAACCCAATAAATCCGACAATCTTATTATCTAAAATAAAATCTCTGGTCAACTATTTGATGAAAATCTTCCTGGACAATTCTAAGCTATAAGCATGTAGAGATATATGTATATATCAGTGGAAAATGTTGAACAGCAAGAGAGGGAAACCTTAACATATTTTACCATTTATAGGAAGTTCTCATTTTTAGATGGAGTATGTAGTCTTCTTACACATCTGACTTATCTTCTTTTAAGAATAAGAAAATAGTATACAAAGAATATATAATTAGCATATAATAAATTGAGTTAATATTATTAGCCAAACAAAATTACCATGGCTATATTTAAAACTTCTTAGGATATTAAAATAAACTTACTTAGGGTGGCCACTCAGACCAGTTAAATCTTGTTCTCTAGGCATGAGACCTCAGCATAGTTTTTGTTGTGTTTCATTTTAAGCAACCTATATAAGCTTTCCTAATATAAGCCTAGGTTTGAAAAAACTTGGAGCTATGATTATTCAGAGACAAACTCAAAGTAAAGGAATCTTCCTTTCCATAATTACTCAGTCTGTTTAAACTGAAGAGATACTAATCAAAAGGCTTGAATGATTTGTTAACTCAGGAACATTGTCTGAAAATAAGCTTAAAATCCCTGTTTCTTTAGCATAATCAGTAGAACTCTTATGATATTTTGATTGGTGCTCATATTTTCAACATGAGAGAATAATTTGTGCATTGAGTATTCTTACTTCCTATCTAGTTACTGAGTTTCTCCTCTTCTAACTGTCTGTTTCTTTTTCCTTAATTTGGTTCAAAAATTAAAAGCATTGCAAAGTGATTTATATATTTGTGGATAGCATCTTTTCTTCTAATGTTTTTCTTAAGCATTTATGAAGGTGATATTTTACTAAGAGGATGGAACCTAATTTCTTTTTGTAATATTGAAAATACATATTGAAGTTTAAACAATTTATTTGTTAAGTAAATTTTTTTTTAAATGTAGCCAGTTTATGTGCTAGTGATTATATTGTAAAGAATAATAGCCTTATATGATGTATGAGGAACTATGTAATGTTTTGAATGACCAACAATAAAAAAAAAAAAAAAAAAATGTTTATGTAAAAAAAAAAAAAAAAAAAAAAAAAAAAAGAATAATAGCCTTAAATAAAGATCTTTTTATCATGTCTGGCTTTCACTACTGTTCACTCAATGAACTTATAATTTCAAATGCCATGCTTTGGAAATTATTTTCATGATCAATGAATTCCGGTAGGATTATTAAGCCACTTGGATGTTAGATTTTTTTTTTCTTTTAACAAAAGACAATACAAGAACAGAAAGTCAGTGCTTAAGCCACTGTACCACCATCACCTTCTTTCAAACTTCTTGGCAGGAAAAATGTGAGAATTCACTTTGCTTGAAATGCCAGAGGCTCTTGGCATGCCTTTCTTCATAGCCTGAAAGCTTTTAAGTGTTCAGTAATTATGATAGATGAGTCCTGCTTAGACCTTACACTTCCTAGAGCTTTATCTGCAGGTCTCATACTGCTTACCACGAAGGCAAACAGATAAGATGTGTGCTTTACCACACAGACTGGAGAGTTCTGGCTCAAAGCCAAAGAATAAACTGTTTGGAACATTAACACTTTATGTTTAGATGTATCTTTAAAAAAGGAGAATATGAGAATGTTCTAACATCTTCATTGATTTAATTCTCTAGAAGAATTGTGTATATTATTACTGTGTCTTTTCTGGAACATTACCTCAAAGCATGCATTTTTTTTCATATTATATTCCTTACGTGTGAGTAAGGAAACTATTTTAAACTGCAATTTTCAGTGACTCCTTGCCCCCCTTTGAGATGGGGTCTTTCTAATGTGCTTTGTGGCCCAGACTAGTTTTGAACTCATACTGAAGCAGTCCTTCTACCTCAGCTTCCTTAGCTGGGATTACTGGCATGTGTCACTGTTCCTGACTTTTTAAAAGTGGCTTTTAAGTGAATATAAAAACACACGGGATTTGCATTTACCCTATTTATTGGGGGTTTCCATTTTGTTTAAGAGCAGTGTAGTGATCTGTACTTTTCCTTTGTAAATCTATTTCATCCTATCTTCCTTTAACGTAACTCTTAAATTTGCATATTTTTCTATAAGATTCTTATATTGTATGCATTAATTATTTTAAGTAAAAAGTATAAATGCCTTTTAAGTTTGAACTCTCAATTATTGTACATTTGTTTTAGATTATATACATAGAAATTCTTTTAACCTTATTACTCATGAACTTAGTGGACTTAATTGTATTCTGATCTTTTTATTTTAGTTTAACATTTAAAATAATAGCTTTCCCTTGGTTATATGAAAATTCAATATTTGTTCATCAGATACATGATAGAATACTAGTTCTCAACTACATACTCTGTTAGACTTCAAAGTTACACCAAAGGCAAGATTTCTTGTTCAGCATGTTTGGAGAAAACCAGTTTTAACTTCTGTGTATGTCAAGTTATAAAAAGTACTTCAAATGAAACTGAAGTGTTTAAATATTATTTTAAAATTTTATTTACCAATAAATATAAATTATCCACTAGTTTTAAAGTTTTAGACTACTTGCTCCCTTAAATATAGACCTTATTTTTTAAAGCCAAGTTTCCTTCTGGCAAAGGAATTTAAAATAAACAAACAAAAACTTTCTCTACTTGGAGAATTAAAAGCCATTAGAAAGCCTTACGGAACTGCCAACTTCTTTGGTATGAAGTGTGAGTATCCATGGAATGAAGTACTTTTGAAAATAATTTTTAGCATGTTTGAAAGCTGTCTTTATTTTTGTCAGGTGTTATGGGTATAGGAATTTCTTTTTTGAATTTTAAAATAATTTGGTATAATTTAATCTTCATAATTTGTTTTCTCTAAATATTTGTGTAGAGTTTAAGTAAAAGTTATGATTATGTACCAAAATAAATACTTTAAATATGGCATAATAAGTGACAGTTCTAATAGTTGAATGTTTTTGATTCTTTCTTTTAATAGGGAATGCCCCGATGCAGATTCACTTGTAAGTAGATTTACCTTTGATATAATTCATATTAGTTCTTTTTATTAGAAAAAAACTAGCATGTTTGAATTGTTAATAGATCTTTAAAACACAAGAAAAATACTAACCATGTTAGTATAAATTCACTATTAAACTTATTTTAAAAATATATCTTTGTCAGGATTATACATTAAAAATAACTTGTTTTCTGACTTTTGAGGCTCCTTAGTGTCTCCTTTGTCTCAGGTAAAGAGAACCTACTTTTAAAGTTGAGAAACACATCAAATCTGTCAATATGTATTGATGTAATTAACTCAGATTGAAGTTTTGATTTTATTTTACATTTCATATGTTCTGTGCATATATGATAAAGATCTGTCAAAATCATGTTAAAATTTTGGAGATTCAGTAGTATCTTATATATATGATTACATTAAAATTTTAAAGTGTCTAAAAAAAAATGTATCTTTGGTTTAACATTGCCAGATGACTTTCCCGTGAATTAGTATTTTTCAACTACCTTTTAAATGTGGATATTTAACTTTTGAAATTGGAGCGATGCTGTATCATTATTCTTTTTCAAGGGAAACATGCCAGATAGACTATCTGCATCTTTTATTTTATAAATTATAGTGCTTTTACTAGTTTAGTCTTAGCTCTATTAAAATACTGCCTTTTTGTTCATGTATTTGAGTTTCATTTAAAACATTGTCATTTTGGAAACAACAAACATGGTCAGTATTTTTTTGCACTTTTTGTTTTAAAGGAGGTTTATTTATATTTCTTGGTTAAATGTATTTCCTTATATATAATTAAAGAAGATATTAAATGAAATGCCAAGTGGGTTCAGTGGCAGAGTAGATTGAAATAAAGTGTAGACAGATTTATTTTTCAAACTGTTCCTTAGATACTGATTGTATTGATAAGTATAGGAGTTTCAAATATTCTCTCTTTTAAGGTTATCATTCTTGCTTGCATAACTGTTGTTTCCTTTGGCCCTAAAGCTTTTTGATCTTTTACAGTAGAATGGTTAACTAAAATTTAAAAAAACTAAAAATATTTTGTAAAATATTGTATTTTCTGTAACTTAGGTACTAACTTTTTATTTCAGTTTTAAAACAAGAAAATTATGATTTATTAATGAATTATATGAAAATTAAGAAGTAGGCTTCCTGAGTTAAAAATCATTAGCATGTTTCTGGAGATACAATGTATCTTTACCTTAGTATTTGATGCCCTTATTAACCAATTAATAAAAAAGCAGATGTGTTTTATATTTACTGCAGTTCTCATCATGCATTTTATTTCTCAGTTGATTATCATAGAATTTATTTGATGATTGAAACATTGAATAAAATTATTTAGTACTTCATGTTTTATTTTACATATACTCTCTTAAATTAGACATAATTCTCTCAGCTGATTGATACTCTTCCATTATGATCAGTTATTATACAATTTTGAAGTTTAGCCAGTACATTTCTGGTTAGGGAAAGGCTAAAGAGAACACAGAATTCTAATGCCATGTAAGAAAAGATTGATTAATTTGTGTAGAGATGAAAAACTTATAAAAATTAAAAAACATATACTATGAGATGATTTGAATCACTGAAGGCAAACCAGGAGAGTATATTTGCAAGACATGTGACAGGAGGCTAGTTACTTTAATTTAAAAAAAATTTTTTTGTTTATATTAGTACAAAAGTCAAGAAAATGCCTAGTAGGAAAAAAACATATTCAGGATGAAAATAGGCAGTTTTATAAAAATAAAAATCTGGAATAACTGTAAAAAATGTAACTCAGAACTAAAGCAAATTAAAATGAAAATATTATCTCTCCAATTGTATTTTCAATTTAATTTGTAGAAATGTAAATTGGTAGTCAGTTGATTTGACAATATTACCCCAAATAAGAAGTGAACATTCTTTTTGACCTTGTAATTCCCTGCTAGGAATTTACTGTTAATGGCTGTACTCACAAAACATCATATCTCTGTAGTGTACACCATAGTAGTAACACACTCTTAACTAAGGCATATCCATTTATAGAAGGTGAGGGAGAAGGGAGAAATTGATATTAATTCCAACATTATATTACATTTAGCAAAAAACTGGAACATCAAGACATCCTTCAAAATGAGAAATGGATGAATGAATTATTAAACATTCACTTGACAGGGTAATAATCAGATGTTATAAAGAATTAGGTTGATTTGTGTCTGCTGATATGGAAAGAACTTACCAATTAAAAGATAGTATAGTCTTTGAAGCAGTTACTATTTTAAAAGTAATATAAATATGTAGGTATATTGGTTACCTTTTTTTTCACTGAGTTATAAGACACTTAAATGTGGTTACCTTTGAGCATGGAAAGATTTTCATTTTTTCCTTTTATTTATGGCTAATTATTGTTTATTTATGACCTGTTCATGCCCTTGTCTTACTAATTATTTTTAAAATAATTAGGCTGTCTTGGAAGAAAAATTATTTATTGTTAATTTCTTATTTTTTTAAAGTGTATATAATTTTAAAAAATTAATTTGGGGGATTGCATCTTTTGAAAGTTGGCCAAGGAAATATAAATTGCTCCTTTTTTTTTTTTTGGCTAATAAACCCAGTGCCAGAGTGAAATTTCAAAACATTCCATTGAATATTGAGCTCCCTTATAGTAGGTATTTTTAAAAAAAATCACCATTACTACTATACTACTACAATATCTGCCTTTAAAATTGGTGGATCAAGTTGCCTGTTCTTCATACTGGTTTCTATCTAATGCGTCACCCCAGCGATGTGGGCCCTATGTAGAAATTTTTGATTGAATGTCTAATGATATATGCGAGGCAATGCATAGGTTTTAATTAAATGTTATGCTTTGTTATTTGCAGTACTGAGTATTAAACCCAGAGCTAGTGCATGCTCTGCCAGCACTCTTATTACTGAGCTACATGCCAAGCCCTTTTTATTTTTTATTTTGAGACAGGGTATAAGTTTCCTAGGCTGGCCTTCAACTTGTGATCCTCCTGCTTCAGCCTCCCTAGTAACTGTAAATATAGATGTGCCCTTGTCTTACTAGGGCACACCTATAATTTGACCTTACTTGCCAGTCTAAGGTTTTATTAATATCAGATTTCTTTGAATAGTTCTAGCATTGAAAAGCTAGTACATTTAGAATCACTGTTTTAAGAAAAACCAAAATTCCCCTTTTTAAAAAAAATTAAATTTTTTAAAACACTTTTTATATGGAAATAATTATAGCTTTACAGAAGGTTGCAAAGGTAGTAAAGAGCAATATTGTGTATCTGTGATACAGTGTTGTGTATCTGGATTCTATTTTCCCCCATGGTAACTTTTTACAAAACTACAGTAAAGTATATAACTAGAATATTAAGAATTGAATCAAAACAGAATATTCACATTACCACAAACATCCCTCATGTTGGTTGCCTCTGTACCAGGCGCTTTTCTTCTTTCCCCACATGCTCCTTAATCTGGGCAACCACTAATCTCTTCTCCATTTGTATAATTTTGTCGTCCAGGAACATTATGTAAAGGTAATCACGTAGTACCTTTTTGAGATTGTTTTTTTTTCTTCTTGACTCAGCACAAGTCTCTGGAAATTGATCCTGGTTGTTGTGCATATTAAGAGTTAATTCTTTTCTATTGCTAGGTAGTAGTCCTTGTAATACATGTACCAAAGTTTAACTGTTGATGTATTGTAGGAGATTTTAGTTGCTTTCAATTTGGGGCTGTTAGGAATAAAGTTGCTGTGAACAGTGTGTATAGGTTTTTGTGTGGACATTATATTCCTCTCTGCCCTGGTAATTTTCTTTCTAAAATTTGCTTTATCTAATACCAAGACAGCCACTTTTACCTTTTTAATTATTATTAATGTTTTCATGATATATTTTTCCATCCTTTTTCTTTCAGCCTACCTATATTATTATAAATTTGAAGTGAGTTTCTTATATAGTTGGAACATGACTTTTTAAACTTGTTTTGCCAATCTCTTTTTAAAAATTTGTATTATTTATTTTATTAGTTATATATTTTTTCATAACTATATACATTAAAAATTATAATTAAAAATTTCTTTTGGTACAGGGGATTGAACCCCAGGGGCACTTACCCAGTGAGCCATATCCCCAACCTTTTTTCATTTTTAGAAATATTTTGAGTCAGGATCTCACTAACTTGCTTAGGGCCTCAAGAAATTGCTGAAGCTGACTTTGAATTTGCTATCCCCCTGCCTTAGCCTCCTGAGTTACAGATGTGTGCGACCATGCCTGGCTAATTTAAAAAATTTAATCAATACATAATCATACAATTTTATGTGGTATAGTGTGATATTTCAATACATGCATGCAATGGTAAATGATCAGATTAGAATAACTAACAATTCACCACCTTCATTTCTTTAGCTCATACATGTAACTCAGATCATATTTCACTAGGCTAATTTATCTTGCTGCAAATGACATAATTTCATTCCTTTTGTGTCTGAATAATTGTGTGTGTGTGTGTGTGTGTGTGTGTGTGTGTGTGTGAGACTTTTTTTTAATTCATTCATCTGTGGATGGACACCTAGGCGCCTAGGCTGATTCCATGCCTTGGCTATTATAAAATAGTGCTGCAGTAAACATGGACATGCAAATATCTCCTTGATACACTAATTCCTTTACTTTGGATTTTATGTAATCTTGAAATTGACACATATGATAGTTCTAGTTTTAGTTTTTTGAGGAAACATGATGCTGTTTTCATATGGCTATACTATTTTACAATTTTACTAACAGTGTATGAGAGTAGCCCTTTTCCTACATCCTCACAAGCATTTGTTATTTTTGTTTGTTTTTAATAATGACTATTCTACTACAGTGAGATATCGCATTGTTGTTTTAATTTGTATTTGCCTAATTAGTGAAATTGAGTGTTTTTTTCCTATCCTATTGGCCATTTGTATATCTTATTTTGAGAAATGTCTATTTAGATCATTTTACTCATTTAAAAAATTGGATTTTTAGTGGTTTATTACTGTTGAGTTGTTAAGTTCCTTATGTATTCTGGATATTAATTCATTACTGGGTGAATTCTGTAGGATCTCTCTTAACTCTGGTTTCTGTGCAGAAGCCTTTTAGTTTATATAATTGATACACTTGGGCCATTTATATTTAATGATATTTCAGGATTTAAATCTACTTTTTTATTTTTTGCCTTCCTTTGGATTATTTGAACCTTTTAAAAATTCCATTTTTTATAGGATATTCACTATAAAGTTGTTAAATTTTAAACAAGGAAAAATAAAACCAAAATATGTTCTTAATTTGATCTAAAATACTTGCATTTTAAAACTATTAAGATTTATTGCTATTTTATTAAAGTTTATAAGTTATGAAAAATAAGAATAAGAATTCCATTTTTTTCTTTCTTTATAGAGTTTTTGGGTCAGTTGTTCTGTAGAGTCTTTTTTAGAGGTTGTTCTAGGTCATTCCAATACCTTCAGATAGTTGTTTATATATTTTGACGAGAGTTTATAGTGTACTCTGTAGGAGATTGGTCAAAAGCAGCTTACTCAGCCTCATTGAAAACAGCTAGTATTATTTTAAATTATGACATCATACTGTACAGTCCATTGCAAACAAAATTTTAAAAACATTTTTAGTTGTAGATGGACATAATAACTTTATTTAATTTTTTAATGTGGTGCTGAGGATTGAACCCAGTGCTTCACATGTGCTAGGCTAGTGCTGTACCACTGAGCCACAACCTCAGCTCTGTAAACAAATTTAAAGTAGTGTCAGTTTTGAAATCTTAGTCCCCCTTTATCCACGGGGGGAGGGTATATTCCAAGATCTCTAGTGGATGCCTGAAATAAACAAACCATCTATCTGTTTGTTTTTTCTGAATATATACCTATATATAGGATAAAGTTTAATAAATCAAGTACAGTAAAATTAGCAACAATAATAAAATAGAATAATTATAGAAATGTGCTATAATTAAAGTTACTTAAAATTTGTGAATTTTTGATTTTGGGGGTTTCAGTTGAGTGTTTTCAGACCATAATTGACCACAAGTGATTGAAATTTTATAAAATGAAACCATGGATAAGTTGGGGGACTCCTGTACCTGATATGTTTCTAGAATACTTGTTATAGGGATAATTTGAAGTGGAAAAAAAAAACCCTTTTCACTCTGGTTTTTAATGAATTCACATTTGACAAAGTTTCTTTAGTTTTAAAGTGTTCTAAAGTAATATTTGCATATCAGCAGGCAATATGTAGAGCTTAAAGACAGTGCTGTACTTCTAGTGCCATACCTATGCATTGGTTATTTTTTATCCGTGAAATCTTTTTGCCCTACATTTGATTTTCTATATCTAGTCTTGATTTCAATTATTAACTCATTAGTGGCTACAGTTGACTGTTTATTTGGGCTGGAAGTTCTTACCATGTCAGTACTACACCTAGTTCTCCTTGATCTTGTATTTTGCCTGACTTTGCAATCCTCCATACCTCTCCTGCTGAGCTTTCAAAGTGATTAGAGGAAGAATAGCAGATTTAATCAATAAAAGGATTTTTGCTGTAGTACTTGGCATTTAGAGGCAGTCTTCTTTCTTTCTTTTTTCTTTTTTAGCTTTTCATCTAGAAATAATTTCTGACAAAAATGCAAGAATAATAGAGTTCACACTTTTAAAATTTTGCCTGTTTGCTTTAATACTTGTGTTCTCTGGTTGTGTGTGTATTGTTTATTTGATTTACAGTACTGGAGGTTGAACCCAGGGGCCAGCCATCTATCACTGATCTACATAGCGAGCCCCAATCCCCCTTTTTTAAAATTTTGATACAGGATCTTTCTTGCTAAATTGCTGAGGCTGGCCTCCAATTTGCAATCCTTGTGCCTGAGCCCCCAGAGTAGCTGGGATTACAGGGTTGCACCTTAGAACCTCCTTGTTTTATCTTGTTTTTTTTTCTTCTTCTTCTTCTTCTTCTTTTCTTTGCTCTTTGTAGATCTTGTTCCCATTTTATATCCTCTCCTTTTTGCAATATCTATATTTATTGTCTCGTCTTCGGCTTTCAGATATGTCTAGTTGCCTTTAATTTTTTAAAAAAGAAGTTTTCCATGACACCTGATTTATTTGTTCTTCCTTCTTAACTTTGTGTTAGGTCTCCTCATTTACTATGTTCTTTTCTTCTTTCCTCTTAGTGAATTTTATGGTGTCAAAAGAAGACTCCTCTTGAAGCCTTTAAAATGCTCAAAGCATTTCAAAAACTAATTTCCATATAATTGTAGTATGTAACTTGCAAACTTTTAATAAATGCCAATTTGACTGTTTTTAACTTTTTATATGAAGAATTTTAAAGAAATATAAAATACACATAATGGTATATGGTCTCTCATGTACTCATCAGTCAACCTCAACAATTTCCCACAGCCAGTACTGCCCATCCATTTTCACGCTCAAGTTCCAAATAATATAATTTCATCAGAACCCCCTTCATGTATATCTCTAAAATGAAATCACAATATGAGCACACTTTAAAATAATTTATGATAAATCAATATTTTCAGGTAACATTTCAGTGTTTATTATTTATTATTGGTGTCAGTTTTATTACCCTTTGGTTGAATCTGTTTACATGTATAAATCCTGATATATAGATTCCCCTTGCATCCCTCTTTCTTTAGCTTTCTTTTTATTTATTGAAGAGACTGGGTAGTTTGGTAGTTTACTTTAGTGTGGATTTTGATGATTGTGTTCCCAGTGTATTATGTTTTCCTTCTCTGTTGTATAAGTTGATATTTGAATCTAAACACTTAATCAGATATATGTTGAAGTTTTTTTTTCCACTTGTTTTGTTTTATCACGGCTGCCTCTCTCCAGAGGCACATGATAACTCTTCCTGAGATGTTAGCAGATATCGATGCACTATTCTAGATAGATTGATTAGTTCTCCCAGGCTTTAAGCTGATTAAAGATACACTGTATCTTATATTGACATTCAGCTTCTTATAGCATTGAGAATATTTAGCTTCATAGTGCTTTTTAAAAAAATCACTTATCCTTCTTGGTTCTGAAAAGAAACTGTAGATTTAGAGCACTGTGAATTGGTCTTCATCCTGGTGGTTTTTTTTACCTGAAATTATGAGGTTTTTTTCCTGTTCCATTTTGCACCTCCTTCTTCAGACATCTGAAGCATGGAGTATGATTTGAAGCTAATTAACTAAAAAGATCTAATTTTCTCACTGTGTTAAAAATTTTATTCACCTGATGATATTTGATAAATGATTTAGTTTCTCGCTAAAGTTAAGGGTGTTTTGCTGATCTTTAATATTTTTGAAAATTGGAATTGTTATTATAATAGTTTTTTCCCCCCCATAGAACATTCCTGATGTAGATGAAGAAGGTTATAGTATTAAACCAGAAGGAAATCAGAATGATATCCTTTTATTATATGGGTATTCTTAGGGATCATGTTGGCATATAAGTAGATGGTTACAATAAAATAATGTGTTAATTAAAGCCTCTTTAAATTTTTAATTATAGCAAAAATCTTACTCTATTCTTTGACATGCTTTCATTAACAAAAGTTAATCATTGTATTTGTTATTCTATCTTACCCTAAGTTTTGCTCCTTTTAATGTGTGGAAAACATTATGCATTAAGATTATGCATTAAGATAATTTAAAAACTAAATTCTTTAACTGATATTCACATACCAAAGAGAACCATTTCTACTCATCTAGTGATTCTGACTCTGAAGATGAAGAACCAAAGAAGTACCGGATAGAAATCAAGCCTATGCATCCAAATAATTCACATCACACAATGGCTTCTTTGGATGAATTAAAAGTTTCTATAGGGAATATAACACTCTCACCAGCAATATCTGTAAGTAGGAACATGAACAAATTTGTATTCTTCATAGATATGTCTATTTATTTATTTTTTTACCTCATCTACCTAGAACTGCTTAATTTTAAGCATTATAAGAAGTTAAGACATCAATTTAGCAATGAACATATTAGATCAGAAAGTATTTTACAAGAAAGTAAAAATGTGGAAAATTCAGTCAATCATTTTTATATTTTATAAATAATGGTGTATGTCTCAGGTAGAATTTTGTGAACTAGAAGTATTAATCTTTTTCTTAGCTAATTTTAAAGTTTTCTTTTCAAATTTTGTGAACTTTGTGTGAAAGTACTCAATGAAAATGAATTTCAAAATTAAATTATATCCTTTACAAGGGTTTGAACCTAGGGCTTTGAACATGGTAGGCAAGCATTCTACCCAGCCCCTTTAATTTTTTTTTTTTTTTTTTGTCTGTCACTATAACACTACCTTCTGAGGGAAAAACAAAACATTACTAAAATAAATCTTTTCATTGATAATGTCATAGTCTGAATTCAGAAATATTATACTGTCAGGGAAAAAAAGTGTGTCTCAGAATAATTAACAAGTATGTCTGTGCATTATCATAATTGATATTAAATCTGTTTTTCTTGATAATAAAGAATAAAAGTTCTCCCATTTTATATTATCTAATTATATGTTTTAGGTAATATCTCTCTCTCTCTCTCTCTCTCTCTCTCTCTCTCTCTCTCTATATATATATATATATATATATATATATATATATATATGGAAAAATGTTTTTTTCTCCCAAACATGTACTTTGGAATTTAATTGTAGAACTCCTTCTCCCCCAGGGGGCTAGGGATCAAACCCAGGGTGTTGTACTTCCTAGGCAGGCACTCTACCAGTGGGCTATATCCCCAATCCAAAGAATATTTCTAAAGTGGTGTTTTATTGTATTATTACTGTGTAACATCAAGAGTGGTGTACAAGTGGTGTATATAAAGTAGGGAGTTGTGAACTATTAAAATTTTTTATTATGTAATTTAAAAACATTTGTTTAAATAAATAAAAGCCTAGATGAATGCTTGTATATATCAAAATAGTAAGTATCTCTCTGGGTAGTGAGGTAGAGGGTAGTTTTGAATTTTATCTTTTGTGCTATTTCTGTTTTTAAGATGAACATAAATTAATTTCATACTCAGAAAATGAATAAAAAAATTTTTCAGTTAATATCGGATTTGAAAAAAAGGTATCTTTGAGTATATTTTGTTGTCCAATTTGCTTATTTAAACAATCTTTTCTGCTTGCCTCTAACAATGTATGTGTTTTAAGGTATGTATATTTTAGGTGTGATTCAGAAGGGAATAGAAAAATTATTAGAGCAGGAAAGTAGGGTAACTTAAATTCTATACTGAACACAGTGTCTTTCTTTTTCTTTCCATGTACTTAGAGACACAGTCCGGTAAGTGCAGTATTTTGTATTTTTGCTCATTGACTTTTTAAAAAACATTGTATTGTTTAAATCTTGATTTTTAAAATATTTTTGTTAAATTATTTAGATTGGTAGGTTATATATTGTATCTTACTGTAGACATTAATGTTTTAATATTTTAAGAACATTTTCTTGCGATTGAAGTTACATGTTTTTTTTTAATTTTTTAGTTTCATTTTTTAGTTGTTGATAGACCTTTATTTTATTTATTTATATGTGGTGCTGAGAATCAAACCCAGTGCCTCACACATGCGAGGCAAGTGTACTACCACTGAGCCCCAGCCTCAGCCCCTGTATTTTTTTTTAACTGTAAAACAACTGTTGAAATTTTTCTATATTTTATGTAAATACAGTTTATAATTGAGCAAATATACTAAAAACAGGTTAAAACTAGATTCCTGGTATTAGCATTCTACCAGATATTTCATTACAGAATTAAATAATTTGTTTAGTAGTACTTAGTTTTTGCATTTCTGTTTTAGGTACAGATGAATCGGAATTCGTCTAGTAAGTTTGACATCTGAATTGGTTATTTTATATACCTTAATTTATCAGGCAATTTGATAGTCTTGTTGCCTTATGTAGTTATAGAAATAAATGGTCTTTTCATCTATTACCAGTTTTTAATGATGGATTAGAAGCACACTTATTATAAACATAAAACAATTTATCTATATTATTTCTTGGGGCACTAAGAGACACCTTAAACTTTAACATGTGTCTACAAAATTTTTTCTGAAATCAGCAAAACCAAAGAGTAACTACTGATTAAGAATCTTAAAAATGTTTAATTTGCATACTCTGTAGGAGCCAAAAATCATTTATAAAATAAGTAATCTTTAGTTTTATCTATTTTAAATCATATGGATAATTTCAGTTTTGTTATATGGTTTGCAAATAGGAAATTAGTAATAAAATCTTCAGGGTGTTGGCACCTTTTGCAAAATCATGCATTAAAAATAACAAGGGTTATGGGAAAAATACAAGTTGAGACAGCAAATTCTAAAGCTATGTAATTTTGTAAACAGAATGACTAACAAAAACCCAAAACATCAATCCTAATTAAAATTTTAGCACAGTTAAAAAGACTTATTAAATTCATAGTACGTACCAAAATTAATTTTTTTCCATTGAAAAAGATATGTTGGAGTAGCTTAATGATAGAGATTGTGGGGAAAATGAAGATAAATGGAGAACTTTTGAGTTATGGAGATGAGGGCAAAATGTAGAAAGATGGAGCAGAGTACAATAAGTATTTTAAGGTAGAATAAGGAGCCAATCTGAACCAAATGAAAGAATGTAGTATGATTGGGTGTTGTATACAGAGAAGTACTTCTCTGAAATTTGTTGCAGCTACCTATATTGATTTACTTTGCATTCATCAACTAGTGCTTGGTAATGCATACCATTAATGTGCAGGGGAAGTTACTTATGCTCCCAGCATGACTTTTGTGGTACTAATGTGATTCTCCTGTTTATTACTTGCTTATGAAATGAAGCACATCACAAATGCAAAAGGTGATAACAGACTATTGCTCCAGATTGCTATAAAAATTTTAAGTTTTTGAAATAGGACTTCCTTCAATAGTTAGTCACTACTTTTAGTCAATATAATAATTACTAATACATATATATTTAAACATTTCTTGTAATTTTAAAGTTACAGCCCTGTTTTATCATCTGTAACCAGTAATTTTATTTTAATGAATGTTGTGGTTGACTTAAATAATTTCTTACTGAAGATGTTGGAAAAAATAAAGATTGAGCAGAAATTCAATTTAACTTACTTTTTCTTCATAATTGTCTCTTAACACTTCCAAAATTTTAATTGTTCATAGCACTGGGATATGTGAAGAGTTTTTGTTTTCATTAAAATGTTTTATTTCTCAGATTATGAATTTTTTATAACATTTTGTTTTTTAATTAGATGAGGAATTAACAAAATCAAAGCCAACTGTTCCACCCAATGAGTAAGTTCTGTATTTATTTATTTTTTTGAGCAGACTTTATTTTTTAAAAAGGTTTTTGGTTCAGAGCAAAATTGAGAAAAAGGTATAGAGGTTTCTTATATACATATCCTTAACTTCCCTATCAAAATCCCTCACCAGAGTGGTATATTTGTTACAGTTCATACACCTAAATTTTGACACACCTAAATCACCCCAAGTCTATAGTTAACATTGGAGTTTACTGTTGGTGGTGTACATTCTGTGGGTTTTAAAAACACATTGTGGCACATATTCCCCATCATGAGTATTTTTACTACCCTCAAAATCCTCTTCTCAGCTTATTTCCTTCCTTTCCATCACATTTAAATTTTAAATATCCTCCTCTTGTTCTTTTTTTCTATAGTTTTCTGTAGCTTACCTCTAGAATTTTAATTCTAGTAAAGTGTTCTTAAGCATTCTCTTTTCTAAACTGTGAAATACCATATTGAAATTTTAGGATGATTTTTCTTTAAATGTGTTTAACTGCAGTTGGCCTTGGTGTCCTCACTACTTCTAAATAAATGATGATATCCTAAGCTTATACATGTCTGTATTTCAACTAGTTATTCTCATGAAAATGTTCTTATTTCTTCTTTCAGTTCTGTTTTTATTTTTGTTTTTGTTTGATGCTGGGGATTGAACCCAGGGGAGCTTAACCACTGAGTCACTTTCCCAACCCTTTTTATTTTTTTGAGACAGGGTCTCACTAAGCTGCTTAGGGCTTCACTAAGTTGCTGAGGCTGGCCTTGAACTTGTGATCCTCCCTCCTGCCTCAGCCTCTGAGTTGCTAGGATTACAGGTGTGCACCACCACATACCCAGGTCTTCCTACAGTTTTGACTGTTACTTTATAGACTGTATTTTGTGAACTTCAAAATGGGGAAGTGTCTCAATTAAGATAATATATCTGTAAATCACTTAAATTTTCTGTTCAAGACTGGATGCTAGGTATGATTCAGTAGAGATGAGACTGTTTTAGAATCAAGTAACTCTGTGTGTTTGGACAATTCATTTAGAATCTGTATGCTGCTTTTCTTCATTTGCAAAGCTGAAACCATTATTCTCATTCCCAAGGTTAAGGGAGTCTAATAAGGCATGATTAAGGGAGATTAATCTTCCCTATTTTCTCCTGCCAATTTATTGTAGGTTCTGTTTAAGTACTTGTTTTATTCAGTTTATTAAGTCATATAAACCATTGGCAAAATACCCAACTTTTTAATCATTTTGAGTAAGCTGTTAGAATTCTATGAAACAAATATGTGACTAATTTTTATACTAATAATATATTATTGTGTTAAAATCTTTTTTTTTTAATGGTATGGTAGAAAAGGAACCAGTGATTTACTTGCTTGGGACCCCCTATTTGGACCATCTCTTGATTCATCATCTTCAGCTTCACTAACTTCATCATCATCAGGTAAATATATATGCTTTTTCTTGCTCTTGCTCTTGTTCTTGCTCTTGCTCTTGCTTCTGCTCCAGCTCTGGTTCCTGCACCTGCTCCTGCTCCTGCTTTCCTTCCCTTCTCTTCCCTACTCTTCTCTTTTCTCTCTCCCCTGCTCTTGTTTTTTCTTTCTTTCACCAGAGGAATACAGTAGCCACTTTTTTTTCTAATTGATTTATTTACCACCTGTGTCTTATATTTAGTGATCCAAAACTTTTTAAAATTTTTCCTCTGATCATATTGCCAGATAGATATAATTTCATACTGGTTTGGTTAACTTAGTGTAAAGCTACTAAGACTTAAAGAATAAAAATTCAGGGCTGGGATTGTGGCTCAGGGGTAGAGCACTCGCCTAGCATGGGCGGGACCTGAGTTTGATCCTCAGCACCACATAAAAATGAAGGCATTGTGTTTAAAAAAAAAAAAAGAATAAAAATTCATCAAATATCAACGGTGTTTAAAATTGATATATTTATTCTAGCTATCATTCTATATAATTGCCCAAATAATAATTCTTATTATTTATAGATAATTCAAATACATAGATATGCATTAATATAATGTCTTTTCTTGATGGGCGTTCAAGTTGCATCTGATTTTCTAGTATTATGTACATCAGTGGAAATAATAAATTTTATGTACATTTTATAATATCCTGTGATAACCTGTATAAAATATATGGGTCACAAGATATTCCCATTGATATTTATTGCCAAACTGCTTTCCTGAAAGGCTTTAACATTACCCAAGCAATATATGAAAAAAATTGATGAATGCTTTTTAGTTGTTGCTTTGGTAAGAATGTGGAGTTGATAGGATTGCAAGTTCAAGACCAGCCTTAGCAACTTAGTGAGACCCTGTTTCAAAGTAAGAATTTAAAAAGGGCTGGGATATAGCTCAGTGGTAGAGTGCCCCTGGGTTCATTCCCCAGTACCACCAAAAAAGGAAAAACTTAGAGATAATCAGCAACTTATTCAAGATAGTATAGGTAAGAAATGATAGAGACAGGATTCAAACTGGATTTTACTAATTTGAAAATAATTTTTAAAATCTTTCACACTCTGGCAGCTTAAAAAAATAAGCTATGTTGAAACATTTTACTATTGATAAATATTAGTGTTTAAAATTAAACTGTTGGGCTGGGGATGTGGCTCAGCGGTAGCGCGCTTGCCTGGCATGCGTGCGGCCCGGGTTCGATCCTCGGCACCACATACCAACAGAGATGTTGTGTCTGCCGAGAACTAAAGGATAGATATTAAAAATTCTCTCTCTCTCTCTCTCTCTCCTCTCTCACTCTCTCTTTAAAAAAAATAAATAAATAAATAAATAAATAAATAAAATTAAACTGTTCAGGGCTGAGGTTGTGGCTCAGTGGCAGAGCGCTTGCCTAGCATCATGAGGCACTAGGTTCAATCCCCACACCACATAAAAAAACTAAATAAACAAAATGAAGTTATTGTGTCCATTTACAACTAAAATATTTTTAATTAGACTGTTTAAGGAGTAAATATTTTTAAAATCAACTATAAATAGATTATAGAAAAGCTTAATCCTGGACACTGTTTGAAATTTTGAAGGGAGGGTAATCTGTACCTAATGCTTATAAAACAGGAAAAAAACAAAAACACACTGATAGTTGAACATACTCTGAAGTAACCTTATAAACTTTCTCAGTGGATGTGTGTTACTGTTTAGTGTTACAAAACTAACCTTACAATACACTGTCCAAGGAAAGTAATTGTATAAAAAAATTGAAATTGTTATAGAGGTCTCATTTGTGTTTGGTACAAATATCAGAATGATGTTTTGTATTTAGAATGAAGAGTTATAAGCAGTAGTGTTGAATTTTTTAATATCATTTTATGAGTGATTTATTAAAATCTTTAATAAAAATTTTCAAATTGGTATCACAGAGACTTTAGTTATATAATGTCTTCATAATTCTGCTCATTTTTTCTTGCTATTTTCTTTACTTCATACAGTCTTCCATTTAAAAAAAAAATTGTCCCTCTTATTACCTGTCTGAAAAATGTTTCACCCACACCACTTTCATCTTATAGGAAAAAAAAAACATTTTTATCTGATGTTTGGAATATGTTAGAACCCTCAACCTTTTGCTGATTTTTCAATTCATACTGATGTTTTATACCTTCCTATAATAATATGAAAAGTGTCATAGATTATATTGTCCTTCAGAAAATGTTAGTGATATTCAAAAGAGGCAATTATCCTGTTATATAGAAATTGTTATAAAAACTTCATGTGAACAGGATTAATTTTGAAGTAAGCTGATCAATATATTAATATGATTTTCTGTTTTAAAAACTTTCCCTAAGTATGAAATAGGCATTATGTCTTCAATTTTGATCCAGCATTTTTGCAATGCACTTCTCCCCGAATCTTAACATCATCTATTCAAGTACCATTTGCATATTTTAGCAAGCTCTGTGTTGTGAAATTATTCCTTTTTGTCTTTGTGTCTTTCAGAATCTTAATTCTATCAGTTAATAACTGATAAGTTTTAAAAAGATGCTTAGAGCTTGGTCAAAAAGTAGTTTGTGTTGCATCTTGTACCATGTAGATTATAAGTAAGCATACAAGTTTATTTCAAACGTGAGCATATATGATCGTTCATGTATGTGTTTTTTAAATTTAACATAAATGTCTCCTACCTCCCCTTTGGTAAATACTCTGTCAGCCATTTTCTTCTTTGCCCATGGATTAGTGGAGTTCTTGTATTTTGCAAAAAACCCTTAAAATTATCTCTTGAAAAATATTAAGCTGGTCTTTAATATTAGCACTAGTGCTCATTTAGTCCAGTGTACTTCCTGAGACCGTTTTTATCAGGAACTTTGTTGAATACCCCACATATACAGCACTATCACTTTGCCACTGTGTCAAATCTTTTTAGACTTTATACTTACTGTTATAGTTATGTTGCTTTACTGGAAAAACAAATAGTTCTGACTTAGTGTAGTTTTGGGCCCTTCATTTTATATAATTTTTCATATGTATTAGGTTTTTTATGCTCATACTTTTTTCCTCATTTAATGTAAAGTTTGAGGGCAGGGGATATAGCTCAGTGGTAGAATGCTTGCCTGCCATGGCTTGGATTCAATCCCTAGCAGCACCACTCACAAATACACACAAGAGTTTGAGCTCATGCTTTCGTTCCATGTATTATTAATTGTTTTCTAGTTCTAAGTAATTAAAATAACATAACAGAACTGTTTGGCTGTATAGATTTATATTTTAGTTCTAAAATTTTTCTGTGGCTTTGGTTTTTAGTTATTTCCTTTTATTTTGCTAACCATAAAGAAAAGAATAAGAACTCACTTTCTTTTCCACTGATATACCTAGGTATGTAATAACTGAAAATTTAGTTGAAACCAGGTCAGATTCTGGGTCTAGAAAAGTCCATCACCAGATTTTCCCCCTAATTATCTATTTTATCCTAAAGTAACAACACTTCCAGAGAATGCATTGTAAAGCTGAAAATACTTTCAGATTCCCCAATTCTTCGGATGGCATGTCTTCCAACAGAAGCATCTCTGAAAATCAGAGTGACCTCTGCCATAATATTACATGTCCTGAAAAATTACTGACAGTAGAAGCTAACAATGATGTCATCATTTCCTACATCATTAACATTGCTGCTAGACTCTAAATTAGTTACTGCTTTGTTCAGAGAAAGAATGATCTGACAAACGTGTTGTCTATTCCCTTATGTGAGAGCAGATATAGTTTAGATCTTAATGCTGTTGTCTTTTTACTTTATAGATAGTAACTTCCTATTCCTTGAAAAAATACATCAAATAGATATTTATAGCCATAAGATCCACTGGTAAAAAACAAAGTACAGTTAGAACACCTAAAAATGTAAGCAGTTGTTATTAATCTCCTCCTGAGGCTACCTAATTGTTAGCTTTCCTCAAAAAGCCAGAATTGGCTGAGCCCTGTGGTGCACGCCTGTAACCCCAAGCAGCTCAGGAAGCTGAGGCAGGAGGATCACAAGTTCAAAAGCCAGCCTCAGCAACTTAGTGAGGCTCTAAGCAACTCTGCAAGACCCTGTCTCTAAATAAAATATTAAAAAGGGCCAAGTGTGTGGCTCAGTGGTTAAGCACCCCTGGATTCAATCTCTGGGACCAAAAAAAGAAAGAAAGAAAAATAAGCTTCAATTTTGATTGTTTGGAGGAACTAAACTTTACTTTTTTACCAGGAGGCTTGGTTTGAGTCTTTGGACAGGCCTTCTGATCAGTAGTAGTGAAGCTTCAGGTATAAATGCCTCTGTTGTGTTAAACTGTGTCACAAGCTTGAAATAACACAGGCATATGGGTCAGTGCTAGTGTGTGTGTGTGTGTGTGTGTGTGTGTATATTTTATATATATTAAAAATGACAGCAGAATGTGTTGCAATCCTTATTACATGTATACAGCACAGTTTTTCATATAAAGTATGTATATAGAATATGTTGACACCAATTCATGTCTTCATACATGTACTTTGGATAATGATGTCTATCACATTCCACCAACCTTGCTAATCCCCTGCCCCTTCCCTTCCCTCCCACTCTTCTGCCTATCTAGAATTCATCTATTCATCCCATGCTCCCTCTCCCTACCCCCCTATGAGTCAGCATCCTTATATCAGAGAAAACATTCGGCATTTGTTTTTTTGGGATTGGCAAACTTCACTTAGCATTATCTTCTCCAATGCCATCCATTTACCTGCAAATGCCATGATTTTATTCTCTTCTATTGCTGAGTAAAATTCCATTGTGTATATATGCCACATTTTTTTATCCATTCATCTACTGAAGGGCATCTAGGTTGGCTCCACAGTTTAGTCATTGTGAATTGTGCTGCTATAAACATTGATGTGGCTGTGTCCCTGAAATATGCTGTTTATAAGTCCTTTGGGTATAGACTGAGGAGAGGGATAGCTGGGTCAAATGGTGGTTCCATTCTCAGATTTCCCAGGAATCTCCATATTGCTTTCCATATTGGCTGCACCAATTTGGAATCCCACCACCAATGTATGAGTGTACCCTTTTCCCCACATCCTCGCCAACACTTATTATTTGTCTTCATAATAGCTGCCATTCTGGATAATGAGCATATCTTTAAAGGAGATACGTCATAGCAAAGGGAAGTACTGTGGTACTCAGGTTGTTGCACGTTTCTTATAGTGAACATCTTACAGTATGAGTACAGCATGAAAGAACTAGTACTAACTGGAAGAAGGCAGCAGTCTCCGAATCTAGGCTTGATTTCTTTTTTAACTTTTTACTGTTTTCCTCAAACGACCTGAATTTTATATCTTTTATCCCTTTATGGTGATACACTTTCTATATGATTCCTTATTCCCATGCATTTACTTTCAGTTCTATAACTTTATCTTTTTCTTTAAATTTCTTTTTACAACCTGTATGCCCCTCCCATTCATTCCTGCATTCCTCCATTGTTAATCAAGAGCCTTCAACTTTACTCTTTGTTTCTCCATGTACGAATTTAGGACCATTTATATGTTTTTAATTTTGTACATTTGTAAATTTTTAGAACTTGATGAATATATTTCTTTTCTCCCTTTTATATCTTTCAATCTCTGAATTATAACACATATTTTAGATTGAACCAAGAAAGTTTAAAGTTTATTTAAAAATAATTTAAGCATATTTTTCTCCATCTTCATTTCTACTTTGATTATGCTAATTCATTTGTGACTTGGTGATGTACATTTTTCAATTTCATTCAGTAATTTATACTATGATAAGAGTTTTTAAAATTAGGAATGCAGATTTTAAAAAATTGTAAAATTTGCTAATGGTATTACAAAACTGAACATGAAATTTGTGTAAGATTTAAGAAAAGATACTATAAACTTCAAAATTAACTGAAGTGATTTAGGCAAATAATTTCAGCAAATTAATAGAATATTTTTAATGCTTTTAATTCTTAAAAATGTTACCTTGTGGTTCTACTTAAAAGTGAATTAATAAGTTTAATTAAGGTAAGTGTTTTATTTGGAGTTCACATTATTATTCTGAAGCACAGCTACAAAGGCTTGGTTTTGATTTACTATCTGTAAAGTAGATATATTGGTAATAATGATGTTTGGCCTTAAAGGGTTTATTTTCACCAGTTTATCAGATTTAATTTATATACATATAAATAAAAAATTGAAAAAGGAATGACATTTACATGCATGTCAGTTTTGTTGAAAGGTTAATAAATGATTGTTTTCTCAGGAATATTGTTGGTAGCTTCAAAAAAAAGCATATTTGATAGATTCCCACTATTTCAACAAAACCTATAATTACATTTTGAAAAAACATAGAAAATGAGTTTTGAATCCTAACAGTTCCTTTATAATAGAGTGTCTTTATATAAAGATTGCCACATACTAATGATTTTCTTCAAATTCTCTTTTTCCCCTCACCAGCCAGGCCCACAACTCCTCTTTCTGTAGGCACCATTGTCCCACCTCCAAGGCCTGCTTCCAGACCAAAGCTTACTTCAGGCAAACTCAGTGGGATTAATGAAATAGTATGTACTCAGGTGTTTTTTTTTTTTTAAATTATATAACTGTTTTGATTTAAGATGCAAATGATATTTTTCTGTATGCCCCTGTACATTAAAATACTTTTCTACTCAGCTCCTCCAAATATAGAAAAATTCCCCCAACCAATACTTCCTTCACTCTCCCTTATAGTCTCAATAATATGAAAACACCATTCGGAACCTGTTGTCTCACAATAAAGAAGCAATTTTCACATAGTTCTGTTTAAAGTCAAATATAAGGAAGTAATGGTGGTGTGTTCTTAAGACCTTAGAATTATACTTCCAGGTCCTAGAGGGCATCTAGTTCACCTTCTTTATTTTATTCATAGAGAACTGGTGTCTCTATCAGTTAATTGACTTAAAAGTGTATGGTGGGGAATATGGTCTTGAAAAGTCATTTGATAATGGGAAAAATTTGTGGGCTATATTTATAGTGAGGGTATCCCAAACCAGCCTTCTTGCCTCCAATTCATTTTGCCTCATCTTCTAAACTAATTGCTGGGATTAATTTTCTAAAAGTCAAACTTTATATTTTTCCCTTGGTATTTATCTCCATTGGTACCTCATAATACACGTGGTTGGATGTTTTAGCTGAATGTTCAAGACTCTTCATAAAGTTGTGTTAGCAACCTGCATCACCAGACTAACTGTCCAACTTTCTCCTCTTATTCTAGCCTAGGTTCCAGCCACTTGAAACTTTCCAGTGTTCTCCAAACACATCATGCTTTTTTAAAAAAAATTCGTGCTGGGGATTGAATCCAGGGTTTTATGCATGCTAGCATACACTCTACCACTAAGCTACATCATGCTCTTTTATACATTCATGTTTTCTTATTGTGCTTCTTCTATTTAAAGCACTCCTCAGTTTTTTTTTAAGTTCTTGAAAATTTTTTATTGATACATTATAATTATACATAATAGTGGGATTCATTATGCCATGTTTGTACATATACATAACATAATTTGGTCTCATTTCCCCATTTTTCTCTTTCACTGCCCTCTTCCCTCCCCTTGATCTGCTTCCTCTATTGTTATCCCTTTTATTATTATTATCATCATCATCATAATCATTATTATTTTAATTAGTGCATTATAAGTGTATAGGTAGAATTCCATATATGAACATAGCAAACTTTTTAGAACCCTAAAATTAGCTTTTCATAAATGTTTTATAATAAGTGATATTCTTCATATTCTGTTTATACAGTTTTTTGGAAATTTAATTTTTATGTAAATTTTTTATTTATATATGACAGCAGAATGCATTACAATTCTTATTACATATATAGAGCACAATTTTTCATATCTCAGTTTTCTTAATAGCAAGTTAGTCTCTCTCTTTAAGACCCAGCTAAATATCACCATCTAGTTTTTGATCATTCCATCATATTTAATCATTCTATTGCTTATATATTTTGCTTATGTTTCTATTAATACACATATCACATTATGTAGACTTAGGGTGTGTTTCCCTTACTGGACTATACCTTAGCCAATTTCATGTCCTTGATTTTTGCAAAATGCCTGTCACATTGTACAGGAAATATTTAGGAAATATTCATCGAATAAATGAAAAGGCTTGAACACCATGTATTGAAATGATGACATTTTTCTTTTTTACTCCTATCCCAGTGAATTGACTTACTAGAAATGAAATGAAAGATTAGATACAAGCTGTCAAGTTTTCCTTATAACAATGTCTTAATTAATATCTTTATGTTTGCTTCTTTGCAGACATTCTCTATTTTCTTAGTAAACAAATTTTTAAAATGAAGTTCATGAACTAAATGGTATGCACATTTTTAAGACTCTTGATATTTATTGCTGTGTGGTCCATCAGATAGCATCTTCATTGTTCTAGAGGAATGATGCTCAAAGCAGGGTATCAGACTAGTGGCATAGCCATATCCAGGAACTTAGTGGAAATAGTATCTCTGAGAGGGGCCCAGAAATTGTGCATTAAAAAGGTCTCCAAGTGATTCTGATGTACACTAATGTACACTGTTTTAAAGTAACATGTATAATTTTCTAGTAGCTGTATTAAAAAAGAACAGTGATATTTTGATGTTTTGTTTTATTCAGCATATCGTTACATTTTAATATGTATTCAGAATAAAAATAATTAAAATTTTTACTTTTTTACGTGTATGTTAAATCTTTGAAGTGTACTCTGTATTTTATACTTTATATCACATTTTAGTTTGGACTAGCCACATTTCATATGATATTGACCACTACATCATAATAGCATTCTAAAAATAAGAGAAAACCACTTCAGAAAAGAGCTGTTTTTGCCTTTTCCTTAAGAATTGTAAAATGCTCTTAAAAATGCAGCCACATCATCGATCATGAAGCCATGTTGCCATAAAACTATTCCCTGCTGTAGCTGATCTGAAGTCTTTTTCCAAGGTTTTCAGTTTCAGACCAGCTATTGAATTCAGTATCTGTTCAGCCCCATTTCCTGTATCATCTTTATCTGTATAAAGATATAGCTGCATATTTATAATCTTACTGGTTATTTTCAATGTGATGTCCATAATCAGGAGTCATCAGAAAGCTATACTCTAGGAAAAAAATAGTTAAATGGACGGGAGAGGATTACAAATTATAAACTTTTATATAGTAAAACCTAATAGTTTATAGCATATCCATATGTTTTTATTAATATAATGAAGAGTTGACCGATTTAGTGTATGAACACTTATAGATAGGGCTGTGAGGAAAGTATCTTTCTTGTTCACAGCTTTGTACTTGGTACCTAATCCAGGGCCTGCCACGTAGTAGGCACTAAATAAATATTTGTTGTCTTTATAAGCAAGAAAATGCATTTTTTAAAAATCTATTTTTTCTTTCTACTTTTTTATTGGTGTATTATAGTTGTACATAATGATTTGTTGTTATGTATTCATTCATACATAAAATATAACCATATAATTTGGCCAATATTACTCCCCAGCACTTCCCCCTTATCTCCACTCCTCCTACCCCATTTTTTCCTTTTTCTACTGATCTTTTTTTTTTTTTGGTGGGGGAGGGGGTACCAGGGATTGAACTCAGGGGCATTTAACCACTGAGCCACATCCCTGGGCCTATTTTATATTTTATGTAGAGAGTTGCTTAGTGCCTCACCATTGCTGAGGCTGGCTTTGAACTCACAATTGTCCTCAGCCTCCAAGTAGCTGGGATTAAAAGTGTGTGCCACTGCTCCCTACCTGATCTCCTTTTGATTAGTTATTTTTAATTAAGCTGAATATACCTATTTTTTTGAAAAAGGAAATACCTTAGGAAATGTTGCTAATGTGTTATTGGAGCAATTAGGAATTTGGAAAGAAAAAGTCCATTCACCCAAGTAAAAGACAAATAAGTTGGAGATATATTTAAACATCAGAAATAAAGGGGAAGCAATGTTAATGGAGGGAAATATTTGTAACAAGTAAGGCAAAGGATTAGTGAAAGTTCAGGTAATACTAAACCAAAACCTCATCACATTATTCTTTTTTTAAAATTAATTTATTTCACAATAGAATGTATTTTGACAGAGTACACAAAAGGAGCACAACTTCTCATTCCTCTGGCTGTTTCTTTCTACCATCCTTCCCATCCCCACCCCTCCCCTGATTCCCCTTTACACAAACCAAAGTTCACATCACATTATTCTTAAAACTGAAAATTCATATTCTGTTTTTACCTACCAAATTAATTAGAAAGCCAAGCATGATGGTGTATACCTATAATTCCTGCAATTCAAGAAAGCAGAGGCAGGAGGATCATAAGTTCAAGGCCAATTAGGGAAACTTAGTAAGACCTTGTCTCCAAAAACAAACAATAAAAATTAACTAAAAAGTCATTTTAATTATTATTTTTCCTTCTTTGAGTCATCCATTCATTGCTAAGGGTACTGGAGAAATAATCTGACATGTACTGGATAGTAGGGTAAAGTGAATAACCCTTTTGGGAAGCAGTTTGGTAGTATATATGAAGAGCCTTCATATTGTTTAAACTAGTAATTCTGACTTCTGAGAATCTTTATTAAGTACGGTTTTTGACATACAGGATATTTTATGCACAAAGATATTTTTAATAGCATTATTTTAATAACAGCCTCTTCAGCTTTCAGTATATTCTTAAAAATGATTTGACATATGGCATCTCTGATTTTGAATTATAAGAAACAATAAATTTGGCTTGGTATATTAAAATTATTTGATACTTAAAAATCTTCTCTAACAAGGAAAGAATTGTTTTAGCATTTTGATAAATAACTTTTTGTTTTTAAGCCCAGGCCATTCAGTCCACCTGTAACTTCCAATACCAGCCCACCTCCTGCTGCTCCTTTAGCCCGGGCAGAAAGTTCTTCCTCTATCTCATCATCTACTTCATTGAGTGCTGCCAATACTCCAACAGTAGGTAAGTGGTCATTGTTGATTATGAAATTTAGCATATGAAGGATGAACACTATTTTATATATACATGTATAACATACATATATATTTTTAATGGGCTACTGAAGAATTTAATAATAGAAATATCTTTTAGGAAACATACCTAACATTGTCAAACTGTTCATGTTTCCTTTTGTATTTCAGTCTTTATTATGTATAGGAGAATTTTAACTGTGGCTAGCACTATTAAGAATGAGTCAAGCTGTACGTGTAATCCCAGCTACTCCAGAGGTGGAGGCAGGAGAATGGCAGGTTCAAGACTAACTCCAGCAATTTAGCAAGACCCTATCTCAAAATAAAAATAAAAAGGACCGGATATGTAGCTTAGTGTCAGAGCTCCCCTGGATTTACTCCCAAGTAATTTTAAGAAAAAATCAGATGTATAAAATGCTGGTCAATATAAATAGTTGAAGGCAAAATATAATGGTATGCTTTCAACCATGAACTAATAATTGCATTCTTTTGTTTTTTGTTTTGGTACTGGTGATTGAACCCAGGGACACTTAACAGTAAGCTACATCCATAGACCCCTTTATTTATTATTCTGAAACAGGTCCAACTATGTTGCTCAAGCTGGCCTGGAACTTGTGAACCTTCTGCTTCAGCTTCCCAAGTAGCTGGTGTGCACCACTGTGCCCCAGATACGTAGATGCATTCTTAAGAAAGTTTGTGTTTTAAAAACAATTGTGTTCTGCTAGGCGTGGTGGCACATAATTGTAATCCCAGGGGCTCAGGAGGCTGAGGCAAGAGGATCAAAAGATCAAAGCAAACCTTAGCAATTTAGCAAGGCCCTATCTCAGAATAAAAAATAAAAAGGGCTGGAGATATAGCTCAGTGGTTAAGTGCCACTGGGTTCGAGCCCCAGTAATTCCCCCCAAAATAATAATTGTGTTCTGAAAACAATTGGTTCAGTGAAAGAAAAGGGTTTTGGGCTTTCAATGAATTATATTTTTATATGAATTTAAATCATAAAGATTTAAAAATAGCTATTATATGAACTATAAGCCTGAACCTCATTGAACAAATCCAGTGTTTTACTAGCTCTAGAATATTTTGCTCAAGAATTTTTCTGTCATTATCTTTACTTAGTTCTTCCTACGGATTCTTTTCTCAATGTAATAAGCAAAGCGCAAAGCCACTTAAATGCATCAATTGTGTTTCAAGAGCAACACCTGAAGTACACTAAATGAGCACCAATTCAATAGCGCTCAAAGTGCAGTTGTTGGACCTGCAGCATTTGTACCTCTGTACTTAGTAGAAATGCAGACTTTTAAAAATCAGACAATCTAGAAGTGAGGGTACCAAACTTTTTACAGCCCTTCCAAATGATTTTTATAATGCTAAAGTTTGAGAATGACAGTTTTAATTAAGCTGATTTAATTGTATTCAGTTTAATTTGTCAAAATTTACTTAAGAGTAATGTATCTTATCTGCGTGGCCATTGTAAATATAGCATAAGTAATATAGGCTAGAAGGAAATATGAAATGTTTTGATTTCTAAATGCCTAAACATGTGACCACCTTATATACCTTCATATATAGCATTTTCCCATCTTTCAGATTCATGTAAATTGAATATATCTAATAAGCTTGTCTTTTTATTTGTTTAATGAACATTTTTATTTTTGTTTGTATATGTGGTCTTGTTAATTTTGCTTCCCACAGATTCTGTTAAAAACCACACACACACACACACACACACACACACACACACCCTACTAGAAATTTGGAAGCTATAAAAACCCAGCTAAACCAACTCCAAGTATATATCCAAAGGAATCAAAGTTAACTATAGACATGCCTCCATATCTATATTTTTCACAGCACAATTCACAATAGCCAACTTATGGAATCAGCCTAAGTACCCATCAGTAAATAAATGGATAAAGAAAATGTGATGTATATACACAAAGGAGTATTATTCACCCATAAAGAAGAATGAAATCATGTCATTTGCAGGAAAATGGATGGAACTGGAGAGCATCATGTTGAAGTGAAATAAGCTAACCTCTGAAATACAACTATTGCCTGTTTTCCCTCATATGTGGAATCTAGTGAGGAAAAAAGACAACATGAAAGTAACAGGAAGACTACTAGAGAAAAGGAAGGGAATGAAAGAGAGCAGGGTAATAGTGGGGTAGAAATGATAAACATATTATAAGCATGTTTGAATATACCACAATGAAATTCATTATTATTTTTTAAAATATTTTTTAGTTGTCAATGGATCTTTATTTTATTTATTTATATGTGATCCTGAGAATTGAACCCACTGAGCCACAACCCCAGATCCCAAATTCTTTTTTCTTTACAGTTAAAATGCACAAATAAAATTTTAATTAAAACAAAAAAGTTTACATATAAAATCTGTATGTGGAGGAAAAAAGAAAAAAATCAGGCAGGTAGTCTGGGTAGCCAAAATAAGCTTTAGTTCTTTCACATTATCTAGATTATTTAGAAGATTTTCTATTTCTGATGGAGATTTCAGGTTAATTTTTTATTGAGTAAGTCATATTTATGATTTCAGCTAGTGTTGGCAACAGGAGAACCCCAAGTTGGCGACAATGTTGATTCAGGCAGGCAGGTGGATATGCCACCTTTGAACAACAGAGGTCTTTAAATCTAAATCTATGAAGTCTTCTTTGTCATGATGCTTTTTCAGCTCTCTGTTTAGATTTTAAGTTTTGATTCTTCTTGTTTCTTGAAAATGTTTTCCTGCAATATTTTGTTTTATTTAAATATGATAGAAGATGATAATTTGATTGGGACACTCTCTGAAATTGAAAAGCACTGTGAGACATCACCAGGTATTGTATCAGAAGCAAATATATATGTTGACTAATGATTCTAAAGTGTATCTAAAACACTTTGTTACCTAGTTTTTCCTTTTCCAGCAGTGTATGGTATCTCAGAAATTGAGAATAATACTAAGATTAACTATCTCAAATTTGTGCTAATTGTGTCATTGATATCAATCTGCAATTATCAAAGATAACTATTTTTGCATTTTCTTTCATTTCTCTCTCCTTGCCTCAGCATTCAGAAGTATCAGAAATAAAAAAAGAAGTATCATTAAATCTGAATTCTAAAGCTGTCAGAATTAGGGGAAAAATGATTAGAAAAGAAGCACAAAGAATGTATCAGCTTAAAAAATTATAATACTTAAACTACTAGAGCAAAGGCTGTTATAAGAAAAACATGGATAGTTGAAGTTGGGAAAACATAAGTAGGAGATAATGGGAATGAGCCTCTGATTTTTACTCCTAAGTTGAAAGGAATTACACATAAGCACCCATTGTTACAGGAAGATACCATGTGCCCTTTACCTCAAATTTATAAGCTCTCTGGATTTTCAAAGCATACAGTTGTCTAAATATTACAAACTTAAGCCAGAATTGGAAATAAAAATGTTCTTGTTAAGGATACAAAGAATGTTTCATTTCTTAAAAATTATTTATTTAGATTAATATAGTATAAATTTAGAGATTTTTCTAGGGACTTTAATAAATATTTCATATGTAAATTAATTTTTTTGAAAGTATGCTTATGCAATATGGATTTGAAAGGTTAACAAAATTAGAAGATAAAACGTGGATCTGCCAAATGTTAAGTAGATTTTTGAGTATTTTTCTTACTTTCCAAAACTTTACTTGGTAGTATTTCAGTAACAAGCATGACAGTTTATAGGGAAGCCATTTTAAGAATTTTCATATTATTTGCCCAAATTAGAGGATTGAAAGAATAACTAACTTTGAAGATTTCTTTTTCCCTCTGTCCCTCCTCTTCCTGTCTCTCCTTCTTCCTCCCTTTTCTATCCCTCTTTTTTTCCTAGGTCCTCTTGTATGCAAGACATGCACTCTACCACTATGCTACATCCCCAACCTTTGTAGGTTTCTTTAGATTTTCATAGTCAAAGTAGTAGCAGACATTAATGTTACCCTTGACTATGTGTAAATATTCATTTGTGTGAGTTACTCAAGGAGAAATATCAATTCCATATTTAAAACAGGGAGCCCTTAGTATCCACAGGGAATTAGTTTTTAGGACTTCCTAAGATAACAAAATCCATGGATGTTCAAGTCCCTTGTATAAAATGCAACAATGTTTGCACATACACTCCTGTATACTTTAAATCATGTTTAGATTACTTATAATACATTATACAGTATAAATCCTATGTAGATAGTTGTTATACTGTATTATTTAGGGAATAATTATAAGGAAAAAAATAAGTGTTCATTAGGCAATTTTTTCCCAAATATTTTCAATCCATGGTCAACTGTGTAATTTTCCTTAATTAAAAAAGAAAAGGTTATGGGACTGGAGATATAGCTCAGTGGTAGAGAGCTTGCTGTCTATCTTGTTGGCAAGGATATAGAGAAAATTGAGACATCTTGAACACTATTAAGAATATAAAATGGTACAGCTGCTGTGGAAAACAGTACGGCTATTTCTCAAAAATTAAACGTAGAATTACCTTATGATACAGCAATTCCACTTCTGAATAAATGCCCAAAAGAATTGAAAGCAGAATCCTAAAGAGAGTTTTTTATTCTCATGTTCATAGCAGCACTCATTACAGTGGCCAAAAGATGGAAACAATCCAGCTGTCCACTGACAGATAAATAGATAGCAAAATGTGATATATACATACAGTGGAACTTTATTTCCTTTCTTCTTTTCTTTGTATTACATTACAATTTGTTTATCCTATATTTTTAACCACTCGGTTTCTCTTTGGGACATCATTGAAACCAGTTATAGGGTCACTTGTGACAACCTAACATTGTGAATCTGACTGTCTTGGTTTTTAATATATGTCTTCCTGAAAGATTTAACAAATGTTTTTCTATGTATTCTAGGTGTGTCACGGGGTCCCAGCCCTGTCAGCCTTGGAAATCAGGACACTTTACCTGTGGCAATCGCCCTTACAGAGTCTATAAATGCGTATTTTAAAGGAGCAGATCCCACCAGGTTAATTTTTTAAATACTCCTGTATGTGTTTGTCTGTGTGTGTGTTTGGGGTCAGGATGGGGTTTATGCTGAATTTTAAGTGTTTTTCTTGGAGTTTTTGTAGGTTAGGGTCTTTTGTTGATTTATTTACATTTTGCTTTCTAATTTCAGTATTACCTTTCAAATTTAAAAATCATTATAATCAGTAATAAATGATGGCTTCACCGTATTTTATTTACTGTTTGACTAGTATGGCTGATGGTGTATCTTTGGTGAAAGAATGGCATTTCCTAGAGAGATCTAGAATGCATGTTTCATATGAGACTTTTGCAGAATTGGCTTAGCATCTTACTTTTAAGAAAGTCATAATTAAGCATTTGTGTATGACTATGATAAATGCTAAGGATACTTTAGTAAACAAAACAATGTTCTCTGCTGAGCTTGCATCATTTATCAAGGAAAAACTATATGTTTAGGTATTGATATATACTGTGAAGAAAAATAAACCTGGATAAGAGGGTGGAGAATAGCAGTGAAAGGGTACTATTTTAGATCCATTTACCAGGGGAAACCTTTCTGAGATTAATTTAAGCAGATATTTGAAAGATAGAAGTAAGCCATGCAGATATCTGGGGGAATACCATTCTAGGAAGAGAGAAACAGCAAGTGGAAGAGACTGGGTAAAAGCATGCTTGGTATACTCAGGAAATAGCAAGGAGAACTATGTCACTAAGTAGAAGTAAACAAGGGGGAGAGTAGTTGAAGATGCAACCAGTGAAGTACCAAATCAGGTTGGGCTTGTAGGCCCATCATAGAGAATTTGGAATTCATTTTGAATGAGATGAGAAGCCAAGAAGGTTTTGAATGGAAGAATGTTGAAATTGCTATTAACATTTTGAAGGAGTATTCTAGCTGCTCTATAGAGAATAAACTGGAGGGAACCAGAATAGATTGAGGGAGAATGAGTTAGGAGGCTAACTACAGAAGTCCAGGTGAAAAATGATGGTGGCTTGAGCAAGGATGTTAGAAACAAGGTGGTGAGTAGACATGAGACTCTGAATGTGTTTTGAAAATAGTTTTCAAGGTTTGCTGAGGTAGTAGAATGCTAATTTTGAAGTGCTTGTTATAATACTTAGCCAGGCACCTTAAAGGAATGGATAGAAAAGTGATTGGAGAACTAAGTCCTGATCTCCTATAGGATTGAAAACAGTTAAGACAAGAATGATCTAGCAAAGGAATTTAGACAGCAGGCAGCAAGAGAAAAGAGGAGAGAACCATTACAGTGATGAAGATACTAAATGAATAATCATTTCTTGAAGAAAGATGTGCAGCTACATGTGATGCTGTCAGCAGGTCATAATTTGGCTATTAGCAGTGTAAAGGTCATTGGTGGCTTTTGCAGGAGCAGTTTTATTGGTGCAGTGGAATTAAGCCTGTTTGCAGGAGAGTGTTGGAGCAGGAGATGATGCAGATTTAAACTCTATTTGGAAAGAAAAAAATATAGATAATTATTTGGATGTTTTGCTCTAAGGGGAAGCAGAGAAGTGGAATGATGGCAGGAGCAAAATAGCTGAATCAGAGGAGGGTTTTACTTATTTTAGTTTTTGTTAGTTTATTTAAAGTTTATATAAATAATCTTTATATAAACATTTATTTAAAGTTTAAATATATACTATACATAAAGTTTATGTATCTGTATATAAACTTTAAATATAGATATCCCAGCATGTCTGTATACAGATGAGAAAAACCCCGTATTTGTGGAGAAAAGAAAATAGACAATGCAGTGAGAGTGAGATCCTTTGGTATGTAAAAGTTGATAAGTTCCAGTCAGTCAGTGTAATTAACCTTAGGTGCAGAAATCTGTTGAAAAAGGAGAGAAGGCATAAGATACAGATAGATTAGGAGTTTAGTAGTGAAGGTGTGAGGAAGTTCTTTTCTGATTTATTTCTTCAGTAAAATTAAAAGCAAAGTCATCAGCTGAGAATAGAGGGAAAGGGGATGTTACAATTTAGGGGGAAAAAGAAAGTACGACAAGAGTGACTAGATGAGGGCATGTTTTAGAATTATCAGGTAACATCCAGGGGTACTAGTTCAGAGTTTTGGTTAGGTGGTGATATGTTTTTCTGTTGTCACCTTCAGCTGTACAGATGTGGATAAGGAGCTAGATTTAGTCCAAACACTTATTTGACCAAGCAGTCACAGTGAAAGAAGAACAAGGGAGGGTTTGTGCAAAGAAGAGTATCTTATGATGGACCTAGAATTCCAAAAATAGGAGGAAATGAAGACATAAAGGGTGAGTGGAGATTAGTGAAAAAGGTTTAGGAATAGTGGGTTATGGAGGTTTGAATGAGGTTGGGGAATTTTTGAAGATGTGGTATTAGTAAGAATGAGTTTGAAAAATACTAAATAGGAAGTAGGTAGTGGGGAGTGTGAATTTGAGATTTTGGAGGGGCTGTGCATGGCTGAAGTAGGCTAAAAGGATCATTGGAAGTAAAGGACTGAAGAACTTGGTGACAAAAAATATTGAAAGCACCAACTAGGTGGATACTGAAATCATTAAAATTATGAGACAAGATTGACAGTGAGCCAGAAGCTCAGATTTTCAGGGCATGAAAGGGAGGGAGTATGGAATACAACTTGAAAGGGAAAGGGGTAGTGAGTGCTATAGTCTGATGCACAAGTTTCAAAGAAAGAAGAAATAGAGGGCAACAAGGAGCAACGAGGAGCAGGAGGGACATGTACCAATAACACATCAGGTCCAGTGCTTTATGGGTCTAAGAGGGGAACATAGCTACAACTAGGGGTAGTATTCCCAGGAAGGTAGTGCCCTTAAGGTAGTTCAGGGGATGGTAAAGAAACATTATTAGTGTGCTTACATTTGTGTTTGAAGTTTAATTCTAGGAAAAGATGATGCTAGATGAGTGTTCTGTTTCTCCTAGAATCATTTTTATAATTAAATTGAAGAAATAATTCATCCATAATTATGATAAAAGATATATATATGTACACATTGTCACACATGTATATACACATACATGTATTTTTTTTAAACCAAACATGCTTTAATTAGAAATTAAAGTATCTTATTTTAGCATTTACCAACGTTCCCAATTTCAGATGTATTGTGAAGATCACTGGTGATGTGACTATATCATTTCCAAGTGGAATTATTAAAGTCTTCACTAGCAATCCATCTCCTGCTGTGCTGTGCTTCAGGGTGAAAAATATCAGCAGACTTGAGCAGATTCTTCCAAATTCACAACTTGTGTTCAGGTTTGTGTATGTTTGTTTTGAAGGTTGAAGTTTCTTTGAAAGAAATGTTTATAAGAAATTAATATTTAATTTGAGGACAATACCAAAATTATTTACTATTATTAAACAGTCTCTGTGGTTTTATTTTGTTTTTGAATTAGTGACAGTTATTTTTAAAACTTTTTGTTTCATTCCATCTTATTTTTCAGGCAACCTTCTCCTGTGTTCTTTCTTCATCCTCTAATCTGAGTTTTCTCTCATCCCATCTTTGGATTCATTTCTACTAGTCTTAGAGAATTACTTATCAAATTATTACATAGAGGCAAAGGAAAAAGATAAGTCAAATAAAATAACAAAAATGTTTCTTATGCATATAGTGATCCATCACAGTGTGATTCCAACACAAAAGATTTTTGGATGAACATGCAAGCTGTTACCATCTACCTCAAGAAGCTATCAGAGCAAAATCCAGCTGCTTCGTATTATAACGTGGATGTATTAAAGTATCAGGTGAGTATTACATCATTGAAGAAACCCTAAATTAAAACATTAACAAATGGAGTGTAGAACATCAGTAAATGAATAAACATATCTTAGCCAAATGAGGTTCATTTCAGGAATGCAAGCATGTTTCAAAACTAGAAAATCTGTTAATAAATGAGTGGATGATACAGTCAATTTGATAGAATTTGTTTAAAGTACTGAATAAATATAAATAAATAAATTTGTACTTAATCTGAAAAGACCAGTAGCATTAGTCTTAATAACAAAACTAAAATAATTAATTGAAGAGAGGAATGGCAAAGACACTCATTATTCCTATTAATACTAACAGGATTGTTATTGAAGAATTTTCTAAATGTGTTAAGCCAGTACAGTTGGATAAGAGGATAAAATAAGCAGTAATAAATATTGGAAAAGAGGAACCAAAAGTATTATTCTCAGGTGATACATTCCTGGAAAATTCAGGAGAAGCAATTAGGAAACTATTGTGATCTAGGGGAATTTAATAAAGTGACCAGTTTAAAAATTAATATCAAAATTAATAAGTTTTTCAATCAGAAAAACTAATAGAGAAAAATACAATAAAAAATAGGAAGAAACATAACAGTCTGTTGGCCTTGCATATATGTAGAAAAGTTATTTATTCATTTAAGGGAATATTCATGATATAAAAAGTTTAGTTGTTTTTAAATTAAATTTAAATTTAATGTGACTCTGATCAGAGACCCCATAGAGATTATGTCTTTGTTTATGTTTGGAGACTTGATAATTATTTTCAAATTCTCTGGAAGAATAAAACCTGGAAGACTAGGTCAAGAAATGTTCCAAACACTAAAGTGGAGTAATATTTTAGTTTCCTGCTGGTGAAGATGAGGGGATGTGGTACAGGGAGGAACCCTTATACACAGTTAGTAGGGATGTAAATTAATAAAGCCACAATGGAAGAAAGCTAAAAATAGATCTACCATATGACCCAGCTATCCCACTCCTTGGTGTTTATCCTAAAGAATTAAGTCAGCATATTTTAAACATACATGATGCCTGTGTTTCATAAAGATACATATACCTATGTTTATTGCAGTACATTTCACAGAAGCTAAGTTATGGAAGCAGTCTAGATGCCCATCAACAGATGCTCTACCTAGTATGTAGGGGTGTGGCCACTTGTTAATGGGAATACAAATAGAACCTCAGAGAAGGCAGTTGTAGCAGATTGTTGGGTAGATATAATCTTTAATTCAACAATTCCACTTCCAGAAATTTATTCTCAGAAATCATAGTAAAGATAAGATACAAAGAACATTCATTGTAGCATTGTTTGGAAACAATCTAAGTATATATCAGCAAAGAAAAGGATTGATTAAATGAGTTCTTACAGCCATTAAAAAGAATGAGTTATGGGGCTGGGGTTGTGGCTCAATGGTAAAGTGCTTGCCTAGCACAAGTGAGGGAGTAGGTTCAATCCTCAGCACCACATTAAAAAAAAAAAATAGAATGAGCTGGCTGTGGTAGCATGTTGTTATAATCCCAGCAATTTGGGAGGCTGAGGCAAAGGATTGCAAGCAAGTTTGAGGCCAGCCTCAGTAATTTAGTGAAGCCCTAAGCAATTTAGTAAGACCTCAAAAAATAAAAAAGGCTGGCGTGTTTTAGTGCCCTGGAGTTCAATCCTCAGAAAGATGGGGTGGGGGTTATTTTTTTATTATTTAGTGCGTGCTAATTGCTAGGAGCAGGACAGGAGGACAGTACACATAATTAAATAATATTGTTTATTAGAGATAATGACATGGAGAAAAGGGGAAAAAAGTTAAGGAAGATTGAAAGGGTAGTTTTTGTGGGGGCCGGGGAGGCAGTACCTGGGACTGAATTCAGGGGCACTCGACCACTGAGCCACATTCTCAGCCCTATTTTGTCATTGTATTTAGGGTCTTGCCAAGTTGCTGAGGCTGGCTTTGAACTCTAGATCCTCCTAACTCAGCCCCCCTAGCTACTGGGATTACAGGTGTGCGCCACCGCACCTGACAAAAGTGTAGTTTCAACGAAAATTTGTAAAGGGTGGTCAGTGTAGCTTTTCTCTGTGTGTGTGTTACTGGGGATTGAACCCCAGGGCCTTATATGTGCTAGACAAACATTCTACCACTGAACTTTATCCAGGATAGCTTTTTAAATGGCTTCAAAAGGAGCCCTTTGAGCAGAGTTGAAGAATTGAAAGAAAGTGTGTCATTGATTAAAGTCAACCATATTAAGTTGGAAGTATTGATTGCAGGCTTGTGGAACTGTTTGGTGAATCTCCCCTTTTTCTGTTGTTTTATATTTAAATTCTCATTATTCATGAATAATTCTATGTTGAATGTTGAAAAGTTCTCAAACTTTACACAAATAAATAAGAATTATCTGATAATATGCTGATTTCTGGGCATTGTCTCTAAGCTGTCAAATCAGATTTTCAGCAGTTAGAGCCAGGGGAACATGCACCATATACAGGCACTGCAGATGTTTTGATGTTGGTCATCCCAGGTGTACATGCTGAGAGTGACCCTTTACTGTTACTAGCATCAGTACTCTTATTAGATAGTTTTGATTCTGTAAATTCTTATGTTCAAGTATCTGTGTAATGAATGACTTAATTTACTCTTCAGGCCAAAGACAATTCTTTTCTCTTTAAAGGTATCGTCAAATGGCATTCAGTCCACTCCTTTGAATCTTGCAACATACTGGAAATGTAGTGCCAGTACCACAGATCTTAGAGTGGATTATAAATACAATCCAGAAGCTATGGTGGCACCTAGTGTGCTTTCCAACATACAGGTGGTGGTACCAGTGGATGGAGGAGTCACAAATATGCAGTCCCTTCCCCCTGCAGTGTGGTAATTTAAATATATTTCTGAACTCCTGCTAAATTTCTATTGCAGCCCACAACTTTTAGAACCCAAGTTTTCAAAATTATCTTACAGATTTCAAAAGATTTAGTACAGTTTTCCCATAGAAATCATGCTATAAAAAATGTTGTTAATTTTACTAGTCAAGATATAGTAGCCTTAATCCAAAATAATCAGTTTTGCTGTAAATGCCATCCGACTGAATAATTACCTTTAATTGCTAAACTTCTTTTAAAAAGTGATAATTATTCTACAGGGTTAAAAATATCATTTGGTATATCTCTAAGAACACCTGTTAGTGTTCAGTAATATTACTGTCCTGTAACTACCTCCTTCCTCTCCTCTGTTAATATTAGTATAGACTCTAACAACTCTTTATATTTGTTTTCCCGAGTACCTATTTAAGGTACCAAGCCACATATACCTATTCAGTTTTCTTTTATCAGTAGAAACTAGAGAACTTCTATAATCTGGTAAATGTCCATTAATTAAGAAAGAACATTTATTTATGCTATATCATAAACATATTTCTTAGCAGTGTAGTTATTAATAGTGAAAATACTTTAGGTGCTTTTATTTATTAAGTGCCCATGTATGCATAAGTTAATGTATTAGACACTTAACCTGACGATATTTACTCGTGTTACAGGAATGCGGAACAAATGAAAGCCTTTTGGAAATTGTCTGGTATTTCGGAAAAATCAGAAAATGGAGGTAAGTATATGCATGCGTTTTTGTGGTGTAACTGAAAATGGATTTTGTTGTTCTTGTTTTCTTTTTGTGTATGTGTGGTGCTGGGGATCAAACCCAGGATCTCAAACATGCTACATGCTAGGCAGGTGCTGTACCAGTGAGCTATTTCCCCATTTTGGGGTTTTTAGGCATTTTTATGGAAAGTTGCCTCCTGGAATTGCATGCCTTCAGTTCTAGAACTGACCACTAGGTGGAAGTTAACACCTTAAATATACTGGACCAGCTATGATTCAGATTTTTCCTTTCTAGATTAAAGGAGCTTTCCCTGCAAGAAAATGAACATGTTTTGTTACAACTTTATAAATATTATGTAAATGCTTCTCATATTTACATGATAACATTAAGAAAAAAACACCTAATAAAATGAATTTAAAAAATAGAACTGTCTATCCCAGGTAGGTAACCTAATAACTAATTAAAACTAATTGAACACATTATTTGGTTCATTCTGGCTCCCCTAGAAATCATTTAGAATCTTCTTACTTTTTAAAACCTCTTGCCCACCCCAACTTAATAAGAAAGTCTTTCCTGGTTGTTTTTCCTTATTAGAACTAACCATCAGCAGTCTTTAATTCTGTGAAGATTATTTTTAAAAGTTGTTATTTGCCTCCTTCAAGTCCGTACCCATGTTTCCAGTAGGAAGGAAAAGTCTATTCTTGCTGGTCACTCCTAAGATCTCCCCTAACTAAACTTAAAATTAGCATATGATTCCCAGGACAATATGGTGTTTAATATTAGATAGTTTAATTTTCTCTAATAAAAAGAGAAGTCTTCTTCCTTTTTTGGAATGCTTAATTAGCCTCCAATAACTTTTCCTATTGAGAAGGTAGTTTTGTCCTCTACTCTCTTGGCTTTTCAGATTTTGCTCAACTTTTTCTTTTTGAACATTTTGAGCATAATGTCAGTAATTTTTCTCCTACATATTTTTGTGTAAAGTACTATTAGCATGTCTTTATTGTCTGTTCCTTTATACCTGTTAGGCAGAATGAGACCTTTACTAAAGAGGTACACTTTGAATGAAATACCAAGCTAATCTGCAGTTCCTTTTTTCTATTTGGTACTTAAAGGTGGCTGTTTTCAGGTATCCAGATACACTGACTTTTACCCTAGTTATATGACTTTAGGGAACCACACTGAAATTCCTAGTTTAAACTGGAAGTAAGGTAGACATCCTACCTGCATTGAGGGCTTGCAATCAGCAAGAAGGGAGGATGTCTTTTCCCCCCACTTAACGAAACTGTACAATAACTCATAAATACTTATCAAGAGAGGAATTTGTTCTCAAAAATAAGCATTTTTTTAAAGAGAGAGAGAACTTTTTAATATTTAGTTTTTCGGTGGACACAACATCTTTATTTTATCTTTATGGATGCTGAAGATCGAACCCAGTGCCCCGTGCATGCCAGGTAAGTGCATTACAACTTGAGCTACATCCCCAGCCCTCAAAAATAAGCATTTTTAACCACATATTTTAATAGTTTCCTTCTGTTATTTAGGTATAAAAGTCTCTGTGAAAAATTCATAAATCTGATTGTACTGTAAAATAAAAATGTTTTCTCTTCTGGCTCTGTACCCAGAAAAGGGACAGGAAATAATTCTGAAGTTTAAGAAGTTCCTTAAATTAACTGGTCTTTGCTCCTACTGTAATTTTCAAGAATTGCAAAAGTTTGGCTGTCTTCCCCTCTGCAGGTAGCCCACATTCTCCCTTGAGTGCATGTATATTTCTTGTTTTACTCTCTCTTTTGAGATCACTTCCATTTTCCCTTGAATATCTACTTTCCTAAATAAACCTCTCAAATTTAAAAAAAAGGTTATAAAAGTTTAAGGAAGACTTGGACAACAGTTAAGAGTTCTGCAGCAGTTCATCTCCACTCTGATCTGTGCCACCAGGCACAACCGAATAGACCAGTGTTGTGACATCTTGTTCCACATTTTTTTCTACTGTTACACTTCTGTACAGGGAATCATACCTAGCAAGTCGTGTCTATTTTAACCTAACCAGAAACATGGGAACTCTTCTGGATTCCTACTCCTTTTTCACCTCTTGACTTCAACTCCTAAATATCCTTCAGATGCATTGTTCTTTCCTTTCCCTTGGCCTAGTTCAAATCCTTGTTTCTTGACACTTGTGGTCCTAAACTATTTTGTTGACTTACAGCTGGTCTTCGTATTTTGAATCTTGTTTTTCCCTTCCTTTCTAGGGCACTAATCGGAGATATTCCTGTCTTCCTTATCATGGGTGATTTCCCAAAGTCCTCACAACTAGTCTAATCTACTGCTCTACACTTGTATCATATTTTCCAACTATTCTACTATAGATGTAGTACTCTTTTTATACTTTTTAAATGCAGTTCTCTCTTTTTTTTTCTTGTTTTATTTATTTATTTATTTATTTATTTTTATTGGTTGTTCACAACATTACAAAGCTCATGACATATCATATTTCATACATTAGATTGAAGTGGGTTATGAACTCCCAATTTTACCCCAAATGCAGATTGCAGAATCACATCGGTTACACATCCACAATTTTACATAATGCCCAATTAGTAATTGTTGTATTCTGCTACTTTTCCTATCCCCTACTATCCCCCCTCCCCTCCCCTCCCATCTTCTCTCTCTACCCCATCTATTGTAATTCATTTCTCTCCTTGTTAATTTCCCCATTCCCCTCACAACCTCTTATATGTAATATTGTATAGCAATGAGGGTCTCCCTTCATTTCCATGCAATTTCCCTTTTCTCTCCCTTTCCCTCCCATCTCATGTCTCTGTTTAATGTTAATCTTTTCTTCCTGCTCTTCCTCCCTGCTCTGTTCATAGTTGCTCTCATTATATCAAAGAAGACATTTGGTATTTGTTTTTTAGGGATTGACTAGCTTCACTAAGCATAATCTGCTCTAGTGCCATCCATTTCCCTGCAAATTCTATGATTTTGTCATTTTTTATTGCTGCATAGTACTCCATTGTGTATAGATGCCACTTTTTTTTATCCATTCATCTATTGAAGGGCATCTGGGTTGGTTCCACAGTCTAGCTATTGTGAATTGTGCTGCTATGAACATCGATGTGGCAGCATCCCTGTAGCATGCTCTTTTAAGGTCTTCAGGGAATAGTCCGAGAAGGGCAATAGCAGGGTCAAATGGTGGTTCCATTCCCAGCTTTCCCAGGAATCTCCAAACTGCTTTCCAAATTGGCCGCACCAATTTGCAGTCCCACCAGCAATGTACAAGAGTACCCTTTTCTCCACATCCTCGCCAGCACTTGTTGTTGTTTGACTTCATAGTGGCTGCCAATCTTACTGGAGTGAGATGGTATCTTAGGGTGGTTTTGATTTGCATTTCTCTGACTGCTAGAGATGGTGAGCATTTTTTCATGTACTTGTTGATTGATTGTATATCCTTCTCTGAGAAGTGTCTGTTCAGGTCCTTGGCCCATTTGTTGATTGGGTTATTTGCTATCTTATTGTCTAATTTTTTGAGTTCTTTGTATACTCTGGATATTAGGGCTCTATCTGAAGTGTGAGCAGTAAAAATTTGTTCCCAGGATGTAGGCTCCCTATTTACCTCTCTTATTGTTTCTCTTGCTGAGAAAAAACTTTTTAGTTTAAGTAAGTCCCATTTGTTGATTCTTGTTATTAACTCTTGTGCTATGGGTGTCCTATTAAGGAATTTGGAGCCCGACCCCACAATATGTAAATCATAGCCAACTTTTTCTTCTATCAGGCAAAGAGTCTCTGATTTGATATCAAGCTCCTTGATCCATTTTGAGTTAACTTTTGTGCATGGCGAGAGAAAGGGATTCAGTTTCATTTTGTTGCATATGGATTTCCAGTTTTCCCAACACCATTTGTTGAAGATGCTATCCTTCCTCCATTGCATGCTTTTAGCCCCTTTATCAAATATAAGATAGTTGTAACTTTGTGGATTAGTCTCTGTGTCCTCTATTCTATACCATTGGTCCACCCGCCTGTTTTGGTACCAGTACCATGCTGTTTTGGTCACTATTGCTCTGTAATATAGTTTGAAATCTGGTATCGCTATACCGCCTGATTCACACTTCCTGCTTAGAATTGCTTTTGCTATTCTGGGTCTTTTATTTTTCCATATGAATTTCATGATTGCTTTATCTATTTCTTCAAGAAATGCCTTTGGGATTTTGATTGGCATTGCATTAAACCTATAGAGAACTTTTGGTAATATCGCCATTTTGATAATGTTAGTTCGGCCTATCCATGAGCAGGGTATATTTTTCCATCTTCTAAGGTCTTCTTCTACTTCTCTCTTTAGGGTTCTGTAGTTTTCATTGTATAAATCTTTCACCTCTTTTGTTAGGTTGATTCCCAAGTATTTTATTTTTTTTGAGGATATTGTGAATGGAGTGTTTTTCCTCATTTCCGTTTCAGAAGTTTTGTCGCTGATATACAGAAATGCCTTTGATTTGTGCGTGTTGATTTTATATCCTGCCACTTTGCTGAATTCATTTATTAGTTCTAGTAGTTTCTTTGTAGATCCTTTTGGGTCTTCTAGGTATAGAATCATGTCATCTGCAAATAGTGATAATTTAAGTTCTTCTTTTCCTATTGTTATGCCTTTAATTTCCTTTGTCTGTCTAATTGCTCTGGCCAGTGTTTCGAGAACTATATTGAATAGAAGTGGTGATAGAGGGCATCCCTGTCTTGTTCCAGATTTTAGAGGGATTAAATGCAGTTCTCTTAAATGCATTGGGCTCTTGCAGGTCTCCTGTCTCTGTACCTGTGTAACCATCACCACTACCAGAAGTTAATAGCTTCATGTAAAGCTATGTGCTTTTGTGCCTATAGCTTCTGGGAGCTCTTTTACAGCATTTATCATATGTATTATAATTATTGGTTTAGTGTTGTCAAGGATTAGAGAGTGTGTTGAAAAAAATTGTTATATCAAAAGGAATTTCTGAAAATCTCAGGCATGATGTTAGACAAGTTAAAAAAATTTTTTAAAGAAGAGTGAATAGAAAATAGTAATGTTGATAACAATTCTTTCCAACAATAGCTACTTTTCCTTTTTTACCTCTGGTCCCCATGATCTGATACTCAACAGTAATTTTGTTTTTTACTTTATCTTGCCTATATATAGCCCTACTAGCATTTCCCTTTCTGCTGCTCTTAATTGCTTATTTCTTTCCTTTTGACTTAACTTCAATGTGATCCAGCCTAGGAGTCTCAATAATAACCATTTCTGAAGATTACTATTAAGAAGATGGAGGGCTGGGATTGTAGCTCAGTGGTAGAGCGCTTGTCTTGCACTTATGAAGACCTGGGTTCAATCCTACAGCACCACATAAAAATAAATAAATAAAAATAAAGATATTGTATCCACCTACAACTAAAAAAAATTTTTAAAAAGAAGATTGATTGATTATAAAAAATCAGATTCACTGAATATAATCTAATTTGGAAACAAGATAATGGTTTGTTTTTCCTGTACACATTTCATGAATTTAGAGCGGGACTGATGGGACTGATAATAGTTTAGTTTATGTGTGATTTAATTCGTTGTGCAATGTATTTTACCTCATTTAAGTTTGTTCTTTCTTATTTATTTGTTTGTTTTGTAGGTTCTGGGTCCCTCAGGGCAAAATTTGATCTTTCAGAAGGACCCAGTAAACCCACAACACTTGCAGTGCAATTCCTCAGTGAGGGAAGTACCCTCTCAGGAGTAGATATTGAACTTGTTGGCACTGGCTATAGGCTTTCCTTAGTAAAGAAGCGGTTTGCCACTGGTAAGTTGAAATTTTTAATGTACATGGGAAACATTTGTATTCTTTTTTTTGGTTGGGTGGGGGGACCAGGGATTGAACTCAGAGGTACTCAACCACTGAGCCAAATCCCCAGTCCCATTTTGTATTTTATTTAGAGACAGTCTGAGTTGCTTAATGTCTCACTTTTGCTCAGACTGGCTTTGAACTCGCCATCCTCCTGTCTCAACCTTCTGAGCCACTGAAATTACAGGTGTGGGCTGCCTCAACCAGCTGAAACATTTGTATTCTAACAGCTACTAAACAGCTGTTAAGTAGTTGATAATCTAAAGGCATGGAAATTTTTTCCTTGAACCTTGGAAATGTGATTCTAATGTATTCTAAATAGCAAATGGAAAATAGGGTTCTGTATCTGTGAGCACAATGAAAAATGTCCTTTGAATATATTTGAAACTATAATTTCTTGGTGTTTTCCAGGACGATACCTGGCAGATTGTTGATGGACCTGAGAAAGTGGTTGGCTTAAGGGAGTAATCCAGACCTGCCATTCTGCATTATACCTGTTCTTTCCAAACACTATTGTAACTTATATGATGTCTTTCAAACTTAGACATATTTGAGAGCTAACTACAAACATTAAATCGCACTTTCAAAGTGAGTCATTGAAAGAAATAGCACTGAAATGATTTTGTACGCTGTAAACGATCATATGCAATATTCAGGAAACACATTTATTCCGATTCTCAGTAAAAATGAAGTTTTCATAGGCTAAAATTTTAAATTATCTTCAGTGTCTATGTTTAAAAGGGGGGGGGGGTTATAGTGTAATATCAGGCCTAAAATTTCAGGAGAGCAAGCACAAAATAATTTAGCTTTCCGTAAATTTTTAGTCTAAGATAGCTTTGAAATTTCATAAGTTTGATATTGAATGAATATGAACAGAACATGAATTCTAAGTTTTAGATAATGTTAATAACTCAGATCACTCAATTAAATTGAGTTATGTGCCATAAGGTAATCAAACCAGAGTTCGAGCTGTATGCAAAAAATCTATAATTTGATTCTCATAAACATATTAATAAGGTGTAAATGGTGTTTTATATGATTTTTGAAATTTTCTCAAGTGCAATGTGTTTTAAAAATAAGCTTGCAAAAGACAGCAGAGAAATTTACTTCTGCAATTAACTTTATAGAACTTGTGATTGTTTTGATGAATTAATGGTGTAGATTTAATTTATTTTTATATGGATTGCATAATGTGTGCCTTTTAAAACAATAACAAAAACCAGAAACGTGCCTAAGTTTGTGTTCATTAATGTGCCTCACTTTTTTCCCCTTACAATAGATCTCTTACTCAGAATCTTACAGTGGTTATGAATTTTTATAGGATATTTGCAATTTTTGTTAATACCTTTGGCATTCCTTTGGGAAGAGAATTCAGAACAACTCAAGGATAATTTATACTTCAGAACCCTGGCCACCTTAGTGATACACTGTAGCCACTAGACAGAGAAATAAGCCTAAGAAAGTATGTTTACAGAAGGAAAAAATTACCTTCAGATATTTGACATTAACCTCATCAAAAGTATGTGAAACAGATAAATTCTGAAAAACTATGATGGTAAATTGGAAACTGGTATTTTAACTCTCAATTAAGCATTTCCCTCAACCATGTTTATTATCACTGAAAATTTATACATTTTTAAACTGATTATATTGTGAACATGAGATTTTTAGTATTGTATGAAGAATACATTTTTTAAAGATTATTTTTGGCCCCAGAGGGAGAAGTACTATCACTTGTTTTCATTTGAACAATTGGAAAAATTACCAGTTTGTGTGTTTTTATTATTTAATTCCTACATGGTAAAAATAGGTAAATTATTTGAAGCGATAGATTGGAGTAAGCTCTTAAAATGAACTATTCATACTAAATAGTAAAAAGCCTAACTTTGTATTCATGAAATATTTTAAACAAAGTTTCATAATTTACAGATGGGAATTTATTTATAATGACAAAAAACAGTGTCATCATTTTGCATAGAATTGATAACTTGTGTTATATATGATAATTTACATAAAACCACTAATTGTAATATTAAGCTTTACAGAAAATAAAACCCCTATCACTAGACATTTATGTAACATCTTGCTACATTCTAAATATGCAGAAACTCTACTCCTTAGCAGTATGTAACACAGTATGTGCATTTTTATATATCCAGTGTTAGCCCAATTCTAAATTTAGATTTGACTAAAGCAACACATAAGACAATTTGCTAAAATTTTAGTCTTTACTAAATAGCAAAATTAGGATTTCTAACTCTTATATTGTGCTCTTTTAAATGCCAATTACAGTCCTTTATTGGAATTTTAACTGTAAGTCTGCTTTGCAATCAAACTACTTTTATTAGGCAGTTAATACTTCATTATTGGAATTCAGACACTATTATACTCACCATGTTTGTTTTTAATCAAGTATTACCTTTAAAATGTACAATTAGTGAAATGGTTAAACTTCTGCACTTTCTTAATTGCCACAGTTTTCATACCAAGTGTTGATACATAAATTTGTATTGGGTACAGGTTACAATTTTGAAGCCATATGAGTTTATACTAATTTTTTTTTCTTTTAAAAATTCACTAATAGTGTAAAAAAACCCACAGATTTTTGATGGGAAATATGTCTAGCAAGCTGGTTCTTGCTTATGTATAGTGATAAACTTTGTAGCTGCCTCTTTAACCAAGATTTTGTAAACACAGAATGCTAACAAATGTGAGTTTTTAAGGATTGTTATTTACTACTTTGGATTGTAATTAGAACAATGCACATTTATCTTCCAAAATTTTGTAAATATTTTTGATTTTTTTCATAAAATGTAAATTTTACATAAAAGTTGTACCCTTAATAAACATGTAATATATAATTTATCAATCAGTTTTTGTGTTTTTGTATGCCTATTTGTAGTAATAGCTTGTCATAGATGTTAGGACAATGCAAGCCAGGCAAGAAATGAATAATTGGTTTTGAACTTTATACAGCCATTTGTGCAGGTATACAGATTGAAGTGTTACTTAGTTTTTATTGGTCATATAGAAAACTACATTTGGAGTATATCTCCAAAATGTTGAAATTGTCTAACAAGGGACTGTATTTTTTTGGTACTGGGGAATTAATCCAGGAGCGTTTAACCACTGAGCCACATCCCTGGCCCTTTTTAAATTTTATTTAGAGACAGGGTCTCACTGAGTTACTTATGACTTCATTAAGTTACTGAGGCTGGCTTTGAACTTACAATCCTCCTGCCTCAGCCCCCCACTACCCCCAGCCACTGGGATTACAAGCGTGAGCCACTGTGCTCAGCAAGGAACTGTTTTTAATGTGTTTCTAAATATGTTTAAATTAATGTTGTTTAGCAATGACTTTCCTCCAAACCAGTATCTGCTCAGGAACACAGTCTACACAATTTAAAAATTATAATGTTCTAAAGAGGTAGTCAAGAACATGAGGCCTTAAGAAAAGAAAAAGTAGATTTAGAAAAAAAAATGGGAGATGAAAATGATAAAAAAGAATTCATCTTAAATATTGAAAATTTTGTCAAATCTCTTGTCACCAAAAAGGAGCACTTTAAGTATTTAGGTCAAGTTGGGAAACCCATGGAAAGACCAAATAGTACTCTCAACATTCATACCATGACTCTGTTGTGTCAGTTAGCTTTCCATTGCTATGACAGAATACCTAAGAAAAACAAAGGAAAATTTATTTTGGTGCACAGTTTCAGTCTCTGATCAGCTGGCTTCATTGCTTTGGGCCTGCCTGTGTAGCAGAATCTCATGGTGGAAGCATGTGGTAGAGGAAAGCTGCTCACCTGTGGTAGCCAAGAAGACAGAACAGAGGGGGGAATATTACCCTTCTAGGGCTTACTTCCAGTGGCCTACTTTCTCTAACTAGGCCCCACTCCTAAAGCTTCCACAACCCCCAGTAGCATCAACTGTGAACCCATTAATACATTAATCTATTGAAGTCAGAGCCCTCATGATTTAATCATTTCCAAAAGTCTCACCTCTGAACAGTACTACTTTGGGCACCAATCTTTCAAGGCATAAACCTTGGGGAATGTTTCAGGTCCAAACCATAATATCCATCATGTTTTTCTTTGTTATTTTTTTCTTTTCTCCTTATTCCCACTCTTATATTTATGGGATGATAGGATTCTAACTGCTGTAAAAGTCTCAAGGGCTGAACACAATACAATATTGCTAACATCACAGTCTGAGTAGGTTCAAGGATGAGCTCTGCTCTATATAGTAATGTGGGAACCCAGGCTCCTTCCATTTTGGATTCTGCTCAAGAACTCTATTTGGCCAGAGAAGGAAAGAGCAAAGATTACGTGGAAGTTTTTTTGTGGGCCAGGCCCAGGCTTGGAATCATTAGTTCTGCTCACAGTCCTTGAGCCAGAACTTGATCTTGGGGTTCCAACCAACACAGGGAAAGATGGGAAGTGTGGTTTGGCTCTGCACCCAAGAGGAAAAAGAAAATAGGGTTTTGATAAATAAAGTAGTCCTCTGCCACACTCCCTGCCCCTCCTCCATTGTGTTCCTTTCCCTATTCCTTGCTCAAATGTGCGTTTACAGGCATATTTGGCTTTTTGTACTAAAGTTTCATGTCCCTATTTTTAAATATATATACATATTTTCCATATTTGCTTTCTGATTACTTCTGAGTGATCATTTGTGATAACTTGGAAATCATTGTTAATCTTTGGCATGCAGAGTTTTCTGTCAAAATATTTTTAACTTCAAATAACAAAAGATAAAAAGAAGAATGGTTTAAACAGAAACAGATGGTTTTCATATCATAAAATCTGTAGGTTTTCTGTTGCCGTCATTAGTCAGCACAGATTATTCTCATGGTCTTTCCCTCATAGTTAGAGCATGGCAGTGACAGCTCCAGACTATATCCACAGCTGTGGAAAGGAGCAGTTCCAGTATGTCTGTCCTTTTTATCTGGAGAGAGAAAACTTTTCCTCAAGTTCCCAGACTCTCTGCTTACATCATCTTATTGACCAGACTGATCTAAGGGGCAGAGAAAAGTAGCCATTATGGTGAAAGTGAGTAAGGGAGGAGGGGCTAGAAACAGCTGAAGGGGAGCTGGCCCACAGTGAGACACCGTATTCCTGACTGACACAAGCATGTTGCTGGCGTATTGCTAGCCTTTGCACCCTTCCCAATCAACCTTTTCTAACAGTGTGAACTCAGCAGTGAGTGGAATGAAGACTTGAAACTAGGTGTTCTACTTTTTTATCTTAGGATAGTAAATTGGCATAATGTATCTTCTTAGCAATTTGAATCCAAAGCCTTTTTATTAAAAAAAAAAATCTGTCATATAAAATAGCAATTACTTCAAGAAATTTGTCCCAAGAAAATAATGTGAGAAGTGAATACATGTATACAAAGATGTTCATTACAACATTGTTTATAGTGTGACAAAATTGGGAGAGTTGGCAAAGTGAATTGATAACTTCTATAAAGTGAAACACTAGGTAGCTGTTGTTAATAATCACAAAGGTCCACAGTCATTGCTACCACAATATTGTTAAATGGTAAAAGGTAATATGCCATTTTTATTTTAAAAAGTGTATGCATTAAGAGCAAAAATCTCTGGGTGATAGGATTTTTATTTTTTACAAATATTTGATGTTGCCTAAATTTTATTTTTTTTTATAATGACTACATATTTCATTTTCAATAACTTTCTATTATGGAAAAATAGTTTTAGAGTGCAAGTTGCACACAAGGGCCTTTCTTTCTGATCATTGCCTTAAATCTTCTACTTGATCCTGTGTAGCCAGGTTTTAGGCTTATTAAGGTATGGAAGTTTTCCTGCTCAATTTTTAAAGTTTATTTTTCTTCTTTTTATGTCATAGCTATAAATGTCATATGATTTATTTTGCCGAAGTGAATATAGAATCAATTGTTTCACTGTTTATTCTGGGACTATAATTTGCCCAAATTACTTTCTTCTTCTTCTCCTTCTCCTTCTTGCAGTTGGACACAATTCCCCTACTAATTCATGCTTTTAATATGGTGCTGAGGGTTGAACCCAGCACCTCGAATATGCCAGGTGAGTGCTACCTCTGAGCCTCAACTCCAGCCCCCACCACCACCAATTACTTTCTTAGAAGTATGATGCAAAGGAGGGACAGAGGGTAACTTTTGAAAAAAATTAAAGCCTTTTAAAGTTCAGAACCTTAATGTCATCACCTCATTAGACAATGACTGATTTGCTCCTTTAAAATTTCCAAAAGAATGGCCTGAAGAGTGATGAAGTCTGCAACCAAGGTTGGATTGTTTGGTTTTCCATTTTATGTTTGTGAAATATTTCCAATAGTTAGAAAGCTTGAGCAAGTTTCAAATTTTTCAGAAAATGCAAAAGGGATACTTTGAAGCCATCTCCATGCCAATTTGCATGGCTCACTTGAGCATATTTGTTATCAAGAGTACCCAAACTGCAGCTGCTGCTCGAGGCAAGGTGGCCCTTAAACTTCTTGGTGATTGACTGATTCATCAGAATCAGAATCCTGTCTGCCTATAATTGGAATTGCTGAGTTTACTTCCTTATGATCTCAACTTATGGCAACCACAGTATTCAGTCAAAGACCCCAGGGCCACTGAAAGACCCCAGCCAGTTCTCTAGTTGGAGAGTAGGAACAGTCCCTCACGGTACCATTAGAATAGAAGTAAGTAAGCAATACAAAACTTGCTTCACACATCTGCTAAGGAACCGTCCTCAGGGATGATTTTTTTTTCCAGCCCAGTTTTTCAGAGATTAGGATGCTTCAAAGTCAAACATGGAAGCCGAGCTTCTTCAACAAGGCATATGCACCATCTGAAGTGATTCATATGTATAAGCAGATTTTTATTTCTCCTCAAAGAAAAGCCATTGTATATAATACGTGAAACAGAAGATTGCTAATGAATATTGGAAAATAGGAGTTTGATGTATAGATCAACTATGAGAAAGGAAAATAAAGACATCCTTATGTGCTTCCTAAAATCTTGGGGAAATAACTATTGTATGGGGAATTTTTAAATATAAATATTCTCCAACTTAGAAGACTGAGGCAGGAAGAACACAAGTTTGAGGCCAGCCTCAGCAACTTAGGCCCTAAGCAACTTAGTGTGACCCTGTCTCAAAAAAATTAAAAGGACTGGGGATGTGGCTCAGTGGTAAAGCATCCCTGGGTTCAATGCCTAGAATAATAATAAAAAAATAAGTTTTGTAATTAAACAATAGTAGTACTGTAGCCTGTCAAATATTCTAAGGCATGCATATTTTATATGGCTTCAGTAAATTTTCCAGATATTATCTGCTTGGCTATAAAGTCCTAGAAATGTCAACTTCTGTTTGTTTTTTCATGTGAATTACTGCAAAACCTGCGTATCACCTAGAATTGCTTAGAGCAGTCAAGGAAAAAATACCTAGATATCATCAATGTCTCTGAAGTCAGCTTCCCAAAAGAAACCCTGGAGAATATCTGTTTTCCTAACGAGGCATTAAAGTGCCCCTTAGCCAGTGGGGCTGACTCCCAGTTAAGCTACCTGGTGAGCAGTGAGGTGTTGTGGTGATAGGTATCAAGTAGTACCCGGGAAAGGTCACCCAACCTCCCACTGTACTGGCGATAGAACCAGGGGGATTTGCACATACTAGGCAAGTGCTCTACCCCTGAGCTACATGCCCACCTCTGTGGAGATTCTGAACTGAAAATATGTATGTAAGCATGTGCTGCCTTCACAGTTAGATAGGCTTTTTATAATCCTTTGTTAATTTGCAACTTAAAACCCAGCACTCATTATTATTCCTCTGAATTACAAGAAATATCACTTCCTTGTCCAAGAGCTTAAGTGACACAAAGGGTCTTTAATGTCTGGCTGAACCCTTGTGGTTCTACCATGATCTTGTGAAGAGTCATCAGAAAGCATGGATCTCTTTAAGTCACCAGGTTGAGGCACATAGCCCACTGTTGCTGGGTATGTATGGTTGGAGGGCATCTTTTAAGTGTGAAACAATTGCTTACGGAAGTGACCACTGGATGAAGAAACATGGCAGCCCTCACCTAGTCATCCTAGTGGTAGTTGGGAATTAGAGAGTGATCAGCTCCAAGGGGCCCAGCCTGCCTGTTATTGCATCATTCACACTTGGGAAATGAAAACACCTTGGCTTCCCTTCTGATCAGTGCTAAATGTAAATTTCATGTTCAAGTGCTAAAATTGTACAACTTGTGAATCTCCATCCTAGGGAACTATTTCTAGAGGTAACATCAGGAAGCAGGCTTACAGCAGGTTAGCTGGAGATAACCTAATGTCCAGCTACTGTACCTCTAAAAACTTACCTGATGAAGAACCCTCTTTTTCAGTGGCTATATATTTGATTAATTTATAGTTTGTGTTTTTACATGGATACTTTTATCTTGGATCTTTTGATTCTTAGGGATCTAGAGAGAAATGAGTTTAATAAAAGTATGGGAATTGGGGATAAATTTTTCTTTTAAATGATAGTAAAAGGTGGATGGAAATAAAACTCACATTATAATTCCAGGGTTCATAATGGGAAGTCAGGTTTGCTAATGATCTGTGAAGCTGTACAATTATTTCCAAGATGCTTTTTTCTGTTTTTCAATCCTTATAGTTGGCGTCATAAGCTGCACAGTTGGTTAGGCAGGAATATTAGAAACATAAACGGATTTTTTTTCTGTCTCCAGACCAGTGAGATAGCAGCATGTGATAAAAACATACTCAGCCTATCAGCAGAGTATGTTCTTAGCTAAAGTCATTATATTTTCTACCTGGTCAAGTCTCCCAGCTGAGTCAGTGGAAGCTGATCAGGAGCACTAGATCGTCAAAGACAATGGGGAGCTTGTGGACACAAGCCACCAGCATCCAGAGACCCTGTGTGCACAGATGATGGAGCTGACTATCTAGAAGACTGCAGGGTCTAGGGATGACACTTTCTTGAATTTTCTTGAATTGCAGAAACATTCTAACTACCAATCTCTCAGCTCCTGTGGCAACTGGCAACCAATGATTCATGGCTTATAGCAATATACACCTTACTGTGCAGGGCTGTGCAGGATAGAGACAGTATATCATTTCCTGTTACTAGTTGTCTCTTTCCTCCATTCATTCTTAGGCCTCCTTTTATAAGAGAGAACAAAAGCTTACAAAACACACTGGTCTTCAAAGAACTCAGGATCAAGAAGAAGAAATAGGCAAGACAGTATGTGATACTTCATTTAATTCAATTGGCTTATATGTTTCTTGTTTTGTGATGCTAGAAGTCAAACCTAGTGTTCCTCCACTGAGCTACATTTCCAGCTATCATTATTTGTATTATGTAAACCAGTTTAAAATTTGTTTTAGATTTATATAGCTGTGTTAAGTTAGCTTTTTATTGCTGTCATAAAAATACCTGATAAAAACAAGTCAAAGGTGAAAAAGTTAATTTGGGTTCATGGTTTCAGAATTCTTAGTCCAGGGTCAGCTATCTCTATTGCTCTGGGTCTGAGGTGAGGCAAGGCATCTATGGTGGAAAGACATGGCAGAGGAAAGTTGCTCAACTTATGGTAGACAGAAATAAGAGATAAAGAGAGAGAGATAGAGAGAGACAGAGAGAGAGAGAGAAGGAGGAGAAGGAGGAGAGAAGGGGAGGGGAACAGGGACTAGGGACAAAATATATTTGTCCCTAGTGACAAATATACCTACTTCCTCTAGTCATGCTCCACCTGCTTACAGTTAACCATCCAGTAATCCATTCAAATGGATTAATCCACTGATTACGTTAAAGCTCTCAAAGTCTGATCATTTCATCTCTGAACATTCCTGCATTGTCTAGCATCAGCTTTTTAGGGGAATAACTTATATCCAAATCATACCAATAATGTGTGTATAAATCAATTGAACTACAAGAGTATAGTGCATGTGTTGGAGGGGTAGTAGTGTTATTAGGGCCCATCCTTCAGCACTCCTTTTCTGAATGCCAGTAATAACTCCCTTATAGCTCTCTTTGCTGCCAGATGCCCTCTCCAACTTCAATCTATCCTAGAAGCTATGACCCTGATAGTTCCTTCACACACAAAAAAAAAACTTCCAAAGGCCCTCCATTGCCTGCAGAATTACCTAAAACCCCTTATCTGGCATTAAAGGATTTCCAAACTGTCATTCCTCTTGACTTTACCAAGTAAATTTCTCACATTTTCTCTCATCAAATAATTGACCCAAACCAAACTGATCAAATCAAAGCAATTTTCAGAGATCTGATTTTTGCCTATCATAGTCTCTCACTCTACCTGGAATCTTTGCGTCTCTCCTCCTCCATTATTGATGTTCAAAATCCTACCCAAGGAGTTTCCAATTGAAAATGTAAAAATAATGCCACCTTCTCTTCAACATTTTCCCCAGTGAAAACAATGAGATGCAAAAATACAGATTTCTTCCTTGACAAAGCTAGAAGACATTTGTAACCTAAAATTATAAAAACTAATGAAAGGCTGACAGTCCAATGCTAGTGGTACAGTATAGAATATCCTGGAGTATTCCTGTAGGCCGAAGTAAGTGAAGGTTAATTATTCCCATACCAGCTGCCTAACAGGTGAAAGCAAACATCTCAAATGGGAAGAATATCTTTGGGGATGTAGGTGACCATTCTGAGTGGCAAAACTAAAAAACTGTTTCGCATAGAAGGTTTCTCTGGAACTTATTTGTCTCCAAGAAAATGCAAGGAAAGAAGGATCCAATGTTGAATCACATATACTAACAATATTTGCAAGGAAGTGTCCACCTGAGGAACTCTGCAGTTTTGCAATCTTAGTTGGTTTGGGAGAAGGAAGGTCTAAAAGAAGTAATTCACATGCTTCACCTAGTGTCACAGGAGAATTTCTGTATGTCCTGGAATATAGGCCTGTCCTCTTCCCACATGTAAATCCTAAAAATATCTTGCCATGAAGCATATTACCAAAAACACATAATGATTTAAATCATATAGGGACTAGGTATATAGCTCAGTGGTAGAGAGCTTGCTTATCTGTGTGAGATCCTGGATTTGATTCTCAGCACTGGAAAAAGAAAAGAGAAGGAGAAGGAGAGGAGGAGGAGAGAAGGAAGGAAGAGAGACAAATCAGTCAATCATCAAGGAGACTGAGGCAGAAGGATAACTTGAAACCAGGAGGTTGAGACCAACCTGGGCAACGTAGCAAGATCTTGTCTCAAAAAATATTCAAAAAAGAGCCATTGGGCTGGGGATGTGGCTCAAGCGGTAGCACACTCGCCTGGCATGCATGGGGTTCGATCCTCAGCACCACATAAAAATAAAATAAAGATGTTGTGTCCACCGAAAACTAAAAAATAAACATTAAAAAATTCTCTCTCTCTCTCTCTCTCTCTCTCTCTCTCTCTCTCTCTCTCTCTCTCTCTCTCTTCTCTCTCTCTTTAAAAAAAAATTTAAAAAAGAGCCATGCACAGTGGTGCACGAAACTTGAGAGGCAGAGGCAAGAGGATTGCAAGTTGGAGGCCAGCCTCAGCAACATAGTGAGACCCTGTCTCAAAATAAAAAATAAAAGGGACTGCCAATGCAATTCAATGGTAAAGCGACCCTGGGTTCAATCCACAGTACCCAAGAAACAGATGTCTGAGGACCTAAGCCCAGGGAATGCAAGAGGACTGACCTTACGATGCTCAGACGTCTGCTTCCTGTCGAGTTCATGTCAGCAAGTTCTTGGGACAGTACAGCTATATACAGTGCTTTGGCTTGTTTTGTTTGTTTGTTTTTAATATTTGGGGGGGTGGGTATTTTATTGTTATTGTTGTTTGTTTTATATTTTTAATTTGTGCGTTATGGTTGTATATAAAGGTGGAGTTTGTTGTTACATATTCATACATTCACATGATATAATAATATAATTTGGCCAATATTATTTCCCAGTATTTCCCCTTTTCTTACCCTCCTGTACTCTTCAGATCTCCCTTTGATTTTCATAAGATATCCCACCACCACCTTTATTTTCTCTCTAGCTTCCACATATGAGAGAAAATGTTCAACCCTTGACTTTCTGAATTTGGCTTATTTCCTTCAACAGAATGTTCTCAAGTCCTATCCATTTTCCTGCAAATAACATAATTTCATTCTTCTTTATGACTAAATAAAACTCCATTGTGGATATATGCAACATTTCCATTCATTCATTGGTGGACAGTTATTCTGGTTTCATAGTTTGACTATTGTGAATTGTGCTGCTATGAACATGGGTCTATATGTATCACTATAGTATGATGACTTCAATTCTTTAGAATAAAAACTGAGGAGTGGCATAACTGGGTCACATAATTGTCCCATGACCAATCTTTTGAGGAAACTCCATATTGATTTCCCAAGTGGTTGTACTAATTTACGGATTGTTATTAATTGTAATTAATTGAGACAGGGCAGCTATATACTTTTACACCTACCAATAGTGTAAAAGTGTTTCTTTTTCTCCACATCATCTCCAGCACTTATTATTGTTTGTATTTTTGATGACTGCCATTCTGACTAATTGCTAATGATATTAAACATTTTTCCATGTATTTATTGGCCATTGTATTTCTAATTTTGAAAAGTGTCTGTTTAGTTCATTTGCCCATTTATTGAGTGGGTTATTTGTTGTTGTTGTTGTTGTTGTTGTTTGGTGTTAAGTTTTTTGAGTTCTTTATATATTCTGGATATTAATCCTCTACCAGAATAGTACCTAGCAAAGATTTTATCCCATCTTGTAGGTTCTCTTTTCACATTCTTTTTTTTTTTATGGATCTTTATTTTATTTATTTATATATGGTGCTGGGAATTGAACCTAGTGCCTTACACATGCTAGGCAAGCGCTCTACCACTGAACCACAACCCCAGCCCTCTTTTCACATTCTTATTTGTTTCCTTTGCTATGCAGAAGCTTTTTAATTTGATGCCATCTATTTATTAAGTCTTGGCATAATATCCTCAGCTTTAGGGGTTCTATTAATAAAGTCATTGTCTTGCCTATATGTTAGAGGGTTGACCCTACATTTTTATCTAGGAGTTGCATAGTTTCTTGTCTAATTCCTAGGTCTTTGATCTTTTTTGAGTAGACTTTTGTGCAAGGCGATAGACAAGAATCTAGTCTCATTCTTCACATAGGGATGGCTAGTTTACCTAGCACCATTAGTTTAAAAGGCCATCTTTTCTCCAGTGTATTCTGCAGTCTGGCTGGGCACAATTCAGTAGCCACTTGTCAAAAGAAATGAACTTTATTTTTAGAACACACACACCGCACCACACAGCTCTTCAGGAAAAACCCTCAGAGCCCAACTGCCACCACCGGCTTCCCACAAGCCTCTCTACCTCCCCCACTCCTCGTGCTCTTGAGGCTGATTGGCTGGGTTGCATGGGCGGAGCCAAAAAAAGTCCCCCAATGAGCAGCTCCGTGGTCTGAAAGGGCGGGGAAACAGCCCAATGAGCATCACCGCAGAGGAGCCAATCAGTTGGCAGCTAGAAGTTTGCTGGGGCCGCTGTGAGCCAATCATCAGCTGGCAGCTGGAAGTTTGCTGGCAGCTGGAAGTTTGTTGGGGCCCCTTGGCTGTGGCTCTCAACAAGTGTATGTTTTGGCACCTTTTTCAAGGATCAGATGACTGCATCTGGGTGTGTTTATCTCTGTCTTCTATTCTGTGCCTTGGTCTATGTGTTTTTATGCCAGTGCCATGGTATGACTTGGAATTACTTTGGCTATTCTGGGTCTTATATTCCTCCAAATGAATTTTAGGACTATTTTTTTCTAGTTCTGTGAAGAATGTCATTGGTATTTTGATGGGGATTGCATTGAATCTGTATACTGCTTTTGGTGGCATGGCCATTTTAACAGTATTGATTCTGCTTATTCATGAACATGAGAGGTGTTTCCATCTTCTAAAATCTTTAATGTCTTTCTTTAATGTTCTACAGTTTTCATTGTAGAGGTCTTTCACCACTTTAGTTTATTCCTAGTGTTTGATTTTTTTTTCCAGCCATGTGTATAGGAGTATTTTCCTGATTGCTTTCTTGGAAGATTCATTATTGGTGTTTAGAAAAGCTATTTATTTTTAAATATTGATTTTTTAACTTTGTTGAATTTGTTTATTAGCTCTAGTAGTCTTCTCGTAAAGCTTTTGAATCTTCTAAGAATACAATCATATCATGTGCAAACTGTGATACTTTGGCTTCTTCCTTTTTTAATTTTTATCCCTTTTATTTCATTATCTTGCCTAAGTGCTCTAGCTAGAATTTCTAGTACTATGCTGAATAGGAGCGGTGAGAATGGACATCATTGTCTTGTTCCAGATTTTAAAGGAAATGCTTCCAGGTTTTCCCCATTCACTATGATTTTGGCATTTGGTTTATCCTATATAGTCTTCATAATGTTAAGGTAGGTTTCTTCCATCATAGTTTCTACAGTATTTTTATCATGAATGGGTGCTGAATTTTGCCAAAGAATTTCTCTGCACCTATTGAGATAACTGTGATTTATGTTATTAGTTCTAGTTATGTGGTGAATTACATTTATTGATTTATGTATGTTAAACCATCCTTGTATCCCTGGAATAAAACCAACTTGGTCATAATGTAATGTATTCTTAATATGTTGTTGAATATGATTTTGCTAATGTTTTATTAAGGATTTTGCATCTAAGTTAATCAGGGATAATTGATCTGCCATTTTCTTTCCTTGATGTGTCTTTGCCTGGTTTTGGTGCGAGCATGATGCTTGTCATGAGCCGTTCAAGGGAATGAGGGGATAAGCCTGGCACTGCAAACTCCCTGTCAGGGATTGAATGCATGATGCAGGTGCACCTCCCCCTCTAGCTCTGCCTAAGATCCCACACAGCACCTGATGGGTGTGACTTGCCAAGATGTCAGTCAGTCTGCTACCATGAGACATCAAGAAGCAAGATTCCACCCTTGAAACCTTATCCCTCTCTGATGTCCCCACTATAAGTTTTCCAGTTATTTTCTTTCAGGGTTTGGAACAAATCATTCCAAGTTCTCCTGGATTTTAGACTTTGTGTTGAAAAATTTGGATTGGATTGCCTTTAAATATGACCTGACATTTTTCTCTTGAAAAAGGAGCTTATGCTCCTTTTTCCAGAGATCTCTTTCCAGCGTAGAAGCTGACCCTTGAGGTCACAGAGCCATCCTGCCCTGATTTGAAAAACTTATGTCTGTGTTGTATGATTTTCACTGATTTCTTAGCTTAATGTTGCAGCCAGCTCTTTTAAATCCAGTTAGTCTCATCTGTATGGGTTGGGGTTGAAAATGCTGGCTTCATAGAATGAATTTGGAAGTGTTCCATACCTTTCTATTTATAGAATAAGAGTATTAAAATTATTCTCCTTTAAAGGTCTAATAGAATTAAGCTGAAAATCCATCTGGGTTTTTCTTCTTTGGAAGGCTTTTTATTATTGTTTCTATATCATTGCTAGTTATTGATCCATTTAGATTTTCTTTGTCCTCTCGATTCAGTTTTGACATGTTGTATGTGTCCAGAAATGTGTCCATTCCTTCTAAGTTTTCCAATGTATTGGAGTAGACATTTTCAAAATAGTCCCTAATGATTCTCTGGATTTCTGTGATGTCTGTGGTGATGTTTCCTTTTTCATCTCTAATTTTATTATTTTTGGTTTTCTTTTCTTTCTTTTTATTTTGGTTAATTTGGCCAAAAGCTTGTTTGTCTTTCCAAAGAACCAACTCTTCATTTACTTGATTATTTGTATTTTTAAATTCTTAAGTTCATTGATTTTAGTTCTGGTCTTCATTATTTCCTTCCTTCTACTGGTTTTGGAATTAGTTTGTCTTAATTTTATAAGGGCCTTGAGATGCATCATTGGGTTGTTTATTTTGGATCTTTTTGATTTTTGTTATGTAGACACTCATAGCTATAAACTTTTCTCTTAGAACTGCCTTTATAGTGTCCCAGAGGTTCTGGTATGTTACTCTCATTTGATTCCAAGAATTTTTAAATTTCTCTTCTGATTTTTCTATTATCCATTCATTATTCCAAAGTGTATTGTTCAATCTCCTCATGTTTATATAGTTTCTGTAGGGTTTTGCTTTTGTGTCGATTTCTGATTTAATTGCATTATTATAATTAGATAAGATGCAAGGAATTATATGAATTTTTAAAAAAAATTTACTAAGAGTGGCTTTGTGATGAAAAATATGGTCTGTTTTGGAGAAGAAAGTATATTTGGCTCTCGTTGAATGAAATATTCTACAGATCTCATTAAGTTCATTTGATTTCTATTTTTTTTAGGTCCAAAGAGTCTTCACTGAGTTTATGTCTGAATGGCCTACCTTGTGTGTCAAAATCACCTAGTACTATTGTAATAGGGTTATGAGTCTTGAATTTGAGTAGTGTCTATTTTATGCAATTAGGTGCATCAGTGTTTGGGGCATGAATATTTAGTACTATCATTATATCTTCTTGTAGGACTGTTCCCAGAATGAAGTGAACTTCTTTGATTTTTCTGATTAATTTTAGCTTGAAGTCTGCTTTTTTGGATATGATAGTAGCTACTCCTGCTTGTTTTCAGGCTCCATTTGCATGGTATATTAATTTCCATCCTATCACTTTCAGCCTGTGACTGTCTTTTCCTGTAAGGTGAGCCTCTTACAAAAAATATATAGTTGGGTTTTATTTTTTTAATCCATTCTGCCAGAATATGTCTTTTTTCTTTTTTGGTTGTTGATGGACCTTTATTTTTTATTTATTTATATGTGGTGCTGAGGATCAAACACAGTGCCTCACACATGCTAGGCAAGCCCTCTTCCACTGACTGAGCTACAAACCCAGCCCCAGCCTATGTCTTTTTAATTTTTTTTTTTAGTTTTCAATGGCCTTTATTTAATTTAATGTAATTTATTTATTTATTTGCAGTGCTGAGAATTGAACCCATTGCCTCACACATGCTAGGCAAGTGCTCTACCACTGAGCTATGACCCCAGCCCCAGCCTGAGTCTTAATTGGAGGGTTTAGACCATTTACGTTAAGTGTTATTGAAGACAGATGTTTATTTATCTCTGCCATTTTGATTTATTTCTAAAGCTAATTTGGTCCTGTTTCTCATCTGCTTACCTACTTTTCAAACAAATTGTGTCCACTTGTGAGCTCTAAGGTTTGTTTTTGATTTCTTCTGTTTGAAGTGTTTCTTTAAGTATTTTCTGTTGTGCCAGTTTAGGATTCATGAATTCTTTTAGTTTCTGCTCATCTTGGAATTTATTTATTTCAATTTATTTTTCTCAATTCTGAAGGATAGCTTTGCTGGATATAGCAATCTTGTTTAACAGTTATTTTCTTTCAGGGGTTGAAACAAATCATTCCAAGTTCTCCTAGATTTCAGACTTTGTGTTGAGAAATTTGGATTGGATTGCCTTTAAATATGACCTGACATTTTTCTCTTGAAGCATTTAAATTCCATCCTTGTTCTGTATGTAAAGCATTTTAATTATAATGTGTCATAAAGAGGTTCTTTTTTGGTCTTATTTCTTTGGGATTCTGAATGCATCCTGTATCTGCATTCTCAAGGCTTGGAAATTTTCCTGTTATTACTTCACTGAGAAGGTTATACATGCCATTAGCCTGTATCTCACAACCCTCTTCAATTCCTGTGGTTCTTAAATTTGGTGTCTTATTGGTGTCACAGAGTTCTGATCATGGTTATTTCTTTTCTTTACTACTATCTAAATGTTTAAGATCAACCACTTTGTCTTCTAGCTCTGAGATTCTGTCTTCAGCATTGTGTACTTTATTAGAGAGACTTTCAACTAAACATTTTACTTGATTTACTGTGTCTTTAATTTCCAAGATTTCTTCTTGGTTCTTTTTCAATATTCTTATCGTCTTATTGAATTTCTCATTCATATCCTGTACTGACTTCCTTAATTCATTCAGTTATTTTTTATGTTCTCCTGAAATGCATTGATCATTTTTATAAACATTGTTTTGAATTCTTTATCTGATATTTTATTCACTTCAATATGTTTGAAGTCAGTTGCTGAATTGTGAGCTTTAGGAGGTGTCAAGTTACCTTGTTTATTCATATTTCTTATATTCCCCTGTTGGATTTTACATATCCATTGGAATGGATTTCTCTTCTCTCACTAAAATGTCCTAGAATGATCTAGATTATGATACCTGTGTGGTATCTATAGGCTCTTTATTAATTGTGTTTTTTTCTATAGAAGTGGATGTCCATGTGTTGACCTGAGGGACCACCTAGCCATTCCTACTTGGAGCTTGATCATTAGTTTGTTTTCCCTGTTCTATTCTTTGTATTACAGTATCTCTGAAGTTTGAGTGTGGCTAATTTGTGTGTGGAACAACGTGTGCTGTCTATTGCCTGGGTTTAGTTCAGGAGCAGAAACTCTATCCTGAAAACTTGTAGTGTCCTTGTCAATTCTCATCACTTCAGACAAGGGAGAAACAAATGATAGCAACAACTGAAGCAAACAATATACAGCATTAAAATAAGTATCTGGTGCCTATGATGACATCTATAATACTAATTACCACAAAACTAGGAATGTCAGGGTTAACAATTGCCAACAGCAAAAACAATAAGTAGCTATGAACTAGATCTGGCAGTAAACAACAGGTGTCAACTATGCCATTTACAGTACTAATAACTGCAACAATATGAATGGTGGGGGCAGTGGTTATAGAAACCAAATAGTTTTAAAAGATGATAAAAATATAGTTCATTAAGAGAAAATAAAATGTGATAGTAAAGAAAATTCAGAATGTTCAAAATGTGATCAGAGAGAAAGCAGAAGAGATGTAGCAAGTGATGACTATAAAGAAGGAAAAGAAAGCAGAAAATAAAGTAAGGGAGAGATAAAAAGAAACAAGAGAACATGGCTATTAGTGAAAGAAGGAAGGAGAGAAAGAGAAGAGAAACAAAATCAAAAATACAAATTAAAAAAAAAACCAGTAACTCTTAAAAGACAAGGAAAAATAACTATTATAAATAAATGCTAAAAATGAGAAAATAAGATATATATATGTATATATGTATATATGTATACACATACATATACAAATCATATAGATAAATAAATAAATACCCACAAATCAACCAGCACTGTAAGAACACAAACACACACAAAAACAGATTCTGCATTAAAAATGAAAGAACTGTCTCCACTGAGGTGTTCAACTGTCAACCAGGGTCAATGGTCATTTCTTATGTCATTCATTCTGTTTCTTTGTGGGCCACATATTCAGAGAGAACAAGGGCAGGGCGTTGTTAACCTTTTCCTCTTTTTGTAGTGCTCACTGAGCTCCCAGCTGGGGTGTATTAAAACTGAAGCTGGTAGAAATAGCTCTCATTTTCTCTTCTCACCAGTATAAAATAGGATGGAATGGGAAGTAATGTTGATTAGAGTTTTGTCCGAAGAGACCAGGTGAATGCATTCCCAGGGTGGAGCTGTTGCAGAGTTCTCAGAGAGGAATTCCTGTGACTTGGAGCTTAGATCTAATCAGGCCTCAGGGACTTTGTTGGATATTATCTGCTCTGGAGAGATTAGATAACAAACCTGTAGGGCTAGGCAGATACCTATCTCTGTTGGGAGTCAGGGTCTCAGGAGCTTCCCAAGAATTCTTCTTAGGGAGCAGGGGAGACAACCCTCCACAAGTCTCATATACTCTGCTGCCCACTAATATGTCTTTCCTAGGCTTACTTCCTGAGTATATTCATGCCCACCCGTTCAGTTTCCCAATACAACTTCAGCTCATCATAGAAGTTGTCAGACTAAAAGGAAAAGAGAGTTGTATTCCTCTCCATATTTCTGACTTAAACTCCCCAAGTTCAATCTTATCTGTGACTGTTTCACTCACACTCTCCTAGGTCACTCTAGGCCATACATAGGTGCTTGCTAGGATAATATGGCAACATTTGCTACAATCTCCCAGGCTCTTGCAAGTTGCAGTGTGACCTCCTCAGAAATAATTAAAAAAAAAAAAAAAAAAAAGATAGGATGGCTCCTGTCTCAGCTCTCTGTTTTCCAGTTGAGAATCAGACACTTTTCAAACACCAGTTCACTGTGCAGTCTCTGGATCACCTAAGTTCAGGCACTTTTCTGATCTACAGGTTTTTCTGTACCAAATTTGTCTGCCGAGTTTCTGTAATATTCCCTTCTGCAGTAAACCAGCACCACTTCTGCTCCCCCGACTGGCTGGATCCAATGTACTCTCTTGTTTTTGTTCAATGTACCTGAATTTTTGCATCTCTAAATGACTTTGTCCGTTATTGAATTTCAGTGGATTCCCTGTTTCACCCCACTTCTCTGAGAAGCAGTACCACCACTTCTTGAATCCTGAGCCATGGAGCTACTTCCTCTAAACTGCCATCATGAATGTCTCTCTGCCTGTTTCTTAAAATATGTTTAGTAAAGGTCTATATATATTTAATAGGATTTGATCTGAGATGTTCACTTGCACGGTCAGTTACATTATAGTAGAGTACTGAGGTTTTGGTTACATTAAGATATCTTTGGGTTAGGCATGGTGGCACAAGTCTGTAATCCCAGTGACTTGGGAGGCAGTCTCAACAACTTAGTATGATCCTCAGAAGCCCAGTGAAACCCTGCCAGATGCCAATGTCTCGGCTTGGCACAAGATCATGGGCCACCACACAGCTTTGTAGGTTCAAATAGCAATTCTTTATTCTGGATCTCACACCAGCCTCCACACATGTTCAGGGGCCATTCTCCAATATGCCACCGCCTCCAAATCCTACCCCACGAGGCTTTTTCCAAATCCCATTTGAATCTCAGGAGAACTCAACGGGAACAAGCAGCAGGAACACCCTAATCCCAGCAGCAATAATCTTCAACCTCTAACTTCCCTAAAACTCCTATTGTCACGCCCTAAACCCAAGGACGGGGATACTTCCTGCAGGAATACACCCTAATCCTGGATCTACCCTGGTGATTGAGCAGGGTCACCTTTCTCAAACACACAAGCAAGGTCGCAACAAATTTCCAAGGCAAGTCCATTTAACATGGGGTACACTGGCAAGGATTACGATGCGTCATACCTACTTGGTAATGGCCCTCAGCAAAACCCTGTCTCAAAATAAAAACTAAAAGGGCTGGGGATGTAGTTCAGTAGTGAACCACCTTTGGATTCAATGCCCAGTCTCTCTCTCTTTCTCTCTCTCTCTCTCTCTCTCTCTCTCTCTCTCACACACACACACACACACACACACACACACAAAGACATCTTGGGTAATTGCTGCAGCCCGGCTGGCTGGGCAAACTAACGGGAGGGGGGGGTGGGGGGGTGGGGGGGGGTGACGAGGAACTTGTGAGGTTGATGCAACAGGAGTGGGAGCCGTTTATTGTAGGACAGGAGGGGTATATATACATTCCACACAGCTTATCTTAATTAACATAAACTAGATACAGCAGTCAACCAATAAGGAATCTCCATACTTAATGGCTCGCTGGTGTTACTTCACAAACCACTCCCTCTGGCAAAATGCCAGGCGCCATCTTGACTTATTAACAGACCCTAATAGGTAATTACTGAAAATCACTTGTGAGGTATATTTGGTTAAGTTGGTTTAACTTAGTTCATGATAGTTTTTTTGAAAATTTTTTTCTTTTGCTTATTTACTCACAAATGTAGACAAAGCAGGAAGCACTGCTGTATATCTTTATTTATCTATTTATGGTGATAGGAATTGAGCCCAAGGCTTCATTCATGCCAGGCAGACATTTTACCACTGAGCCAGATCCCCAGGACCAGATTATTATTAATAATATTATTTTAAATATTATTAATATTAATATATTTATTGATATACTAATAATGTTATTATTAATATTAATTTTATTTTATTTTTTTTTTTTTTTTTTTTTTTTTTTTTTTTTTATTGGTCGTTCATAACATTACATAGTTCTTAATACATCATATTACACGGTTTGATTCAAGTGGATTATGAACTCCCGCTTTTACCCCGTATACAAATTGCTGTATCACATCAGTTACCCTTCCATTGATTGACATATTGCCTTTCTAGTGTCTGATGTATTCTGCTGTCTGTCCTATTGTCTACTATCCCCCCTCCCCTCCCCTCCCCTCCCCTCCCCTTTTCTCTCTCTACCCCTTCTACTGTAAATCATGTCTTCCATTTGTATTCTCTTGACTTACCCCTCCTTACCTCTTATATGACATTTTGTATAACCCTGAGGATCGCCTTCCATTTCCATGCAATTTCCCTTCTCACTCCCTTTCCCTCCCACCTCTCATCCCTGTTTACTGTAAATATTCTTCTCAAGCTCTTCGTCCCTACCCTGTCCTTGTTTACACCCCTTATATCAAAGGAGTCATTTGGTATTTGTTTTTTAAAGATTGACTTACTTGTTTGAAAATGTACATTTCACACATTTTTGTTAATGTGAATTTTCGTTTCCATATACTTCCTACCTGTAGAATTTTATCCTATGTGTTTGTCAACAAAAAATAACTTTGCTTTTGAGGAAATAAGAGGATGATTTATTCTTAGCCAAAATTGAGTGACCATGCCCCAGAGAACTCAACTTATGTTACCTAGAAAGACAAGGTTTCCTATAAGAAAGGAGATTACACAAACTTTTATAGGCAGAAAACAAAGTGGGTGGAGTCATCCAATAGGCATACTACAAAGAAGGAGAAGAATCTTCTACAAGATTCAGATATGGTTTTCAAACAGCCAAGGGGAATAACCATCAGAATTCACATGTCTCATTGCTAGTGTTTAGTTTGGGAAAGGCCAGGGCTCTGTCAAGCTTAGCATACAGTTATCCAGTGGTCACAGAAAATGCTAGGTCAGACACAGAGGCTGACAGAAACAACTGTAAAGGGACCTAAGATAGTCCAATACAACCTTGATTTCCTGATCTACTCCATCTATCCTCGAGATCTTTATATATCAATCAGCAATTTGGAATTCCTCAAATACAAACTGGGCCTTGGTCCAGATGTGGAGGTGCACATCTATAATCCCAGTGGCTCAAGAAGCTGAGGCAGGAGGATCGTAAGTTCAAAGGCAGCCTCAGCAACTTTGCAAGGTCCTAAGCAACTCAGCAAGATCCTATCTCTAAATAAAATACAAAAAGGCAGGGCGGAGTAAGGGGGGGGGGCGTGTTGGCGAGAGATATGGCTCAGTGGTTAAGTGCCCCGGGTTCTATCTCTGGTACCAAAAATAAATAAATAAATAAAACTGGGCCTCCATGGAGAACTTCAGTTCACGAATTATTAGAATGTTTCTCATTAATCACCTTATCATATTTCTTTAAGATATATTTTTCTTTTCAAAATAAATCTATACCTTTATCTATCTGCAGAATCTATTTACCTCCTTATAACCATAAGTTTATAAAGTATTAAAATATATCTGGATTTCAGCACATCTTATTATTAGCACTCATTGATCAACTATAAATATGTTATAAATCTTTGTTGCACTAAACACAAAAACAAGCTTTTATCAAAATGTATTAATGAAATGGATAAGGGTAACCAGTGAATATTATTGCTTATTGCTAGAATGAGACAGTTTTATTCCTACTTTTCACTGCTGTGGATATAAATATTGATGGTCCTTATGTACATGAAAAAGGACATATAAATGGATTTTTGTTACAATGAGATCATTTAATTCTTTGATTTATTTCCCCAAGGTCTATTTTGTGTGTATGCCAAAAAACACATAATGATTTTTTCATAAGAATTATTTCTAGTGACCTATCAGTTGACTATTTGATCGTTTGATTTTTGCATAGGTTAATAAATGGAAACCAATTGAAATTGGTTGCCCTGTACTTTGAGCAATGGTTTATCTCCAAGTCAGTACTTAGAATTGTTTGAGGCCCTGAGGCCTTTACATGGGAAAAAGGATTTGAGCCCAGGTAAACCTGGGGGGAGATCTAGTTTAAAAAATAGCTCCCCAGGGAGAGGAGGATATTGAAATCAGTCCCTTTGAAACCACCTGTGCCAGCTGCTCTTTGGAAGTCCCCAGTCCCTCTGAGATCCCTGTACCCCAGTTTAAAGACTGGTGGTTTACTTAGTTCCACCTTGAATCTGCCAAATAGATTGGAGACAGGGTCTGATGAGGACTAGAGGAGATGGGGAAAGTTTGGATCAGACATAAGGATTTGGAACTATATATAAAAGGGTGCCATTATGTCCCCAGAGGGATCATGGATGGGGGAAGGGAGTAACTCCATCTGTAGGTGCTTAGAATAAGGTGGTCTGAGACTAGAGGTACCCAGGGACTCTCCTGCTCAGATGCTTCTGCATTCTTCTCACCCAGGATAATTAGGCCTGAGGGCTGGGGTTGGGGTGGGTAGATGGGGCAGAGTCAAGATTCTCAGTCCTGCTTGGCTGTTGTCGAACACCTGTAATCCCAGCAACTCAGGAAGCTGAGACAGGAGGTTCTTGAATTCAAAGCCAGCCACAGCAACTCAGCAATGTGCTATGACCACTTGGGTTGCTTCTACATTTTAGCTATTGTGAATAATGCTGTCATAAACATGAATGATCTACCTCCCTAAGATCCTGTGTTCAATTTATGGGGTGTATACCTAAAAGTGGAACTGCTGGTTTGATGGAAATTCTTACTTTTTGAGTGGCCATACTGTTCCCCATAGCAGCTCTGCCATTCCACATTGCCAGCAAGTCATAAACTGATATATATATATATATATATATATATATATATATATATATATATATATATATATATTAGTTGATGGACTTTTATTTTATTTATTCATAATATATGGTGTTGAGAATCGAACCCAGTGCCTCACACATGCTAGGCAAGTGCTCTGCCACTGAGTCACAACCCCAGCCCCTGTTTTCTGATTTCGATAGTGCCCATCCTAATATTTGTGAAGTAGCATATAATTGTAGTCTTGATTTGCATTTCCCAGATGATTAGCGGTGTTGAGCATCTTTTCCCATGCCTACTGGCCACTTGTATATCCTGTATGACTAAATGACTATGCAAATCTTTTGCCCATTTTAAAATCAGGTTGTTTTTTGTTGTTGTTGCATTTTAGGAGTTCTCTATCTATTCTGGATATTAGGCCCGTATCAGATATATATTTGCCAATATTTTTTGCATTCTGTGGGTCACCTTTTGACTCTATTGACAGGATCTCTTGATAAATAAATTTAAATTTTTTCATGAAGTCCACTTTTTCCATCTTCTCTTTGTTGCTTATGCCTTGATGTCATAGTCTTGGTGTTATTGCCAAACCCCACATCATGAAGATTTTGCTTTCTTTTTTTTAAGTATTAAATGTTTTAGATCTTTGAGCCATTTTGAGTTAATTCTTATTTATGGTGCTAGGTAAAATCCAAGTTCATTCTTTTTTTAAAAAATATACTTTTATAACATGATTTTATTTATTTTACTATTTATGTGCTGCTGAGGATTGAACCCAATGCCTCACCCATGCTAGGCAAGTGCTCTACCACTGAGCTTCAGCCCTAGCCCCCCAAGTTCATTCTTTTGCATGTGGATATCCAGTTATCCACAGTTGAAAAAACTCTTTCCCCAACAGATGGTCCTGCTAATTGAGTCAGTAATCATTTAATTATATGTGTGAGGGTTTATTTCTCATCTCTCTAGTCTATTCCATTGATATACACATCTGTCTTTGTGCCAGGACCACAACTGTTTGCTTACTATAGCTCTGTAGTTAAGTTCTAAAATCAGGTTTTTCAAACTTGTTTTTGGCTATCTGGAATTCATTCAGATATGAATTTTAGGATGGATTTCTCTATCTCTACAAAAAATACTTTTTGAATTTTGGTAGAAATTGCTTTGACTTTGTAAATCACTTTAGGTAATATTGACATCTTAGCAATATTGTCTACCAACCTAGGAACACAGAGTTGCTGAGGCTGACCTTGAACTTTCAATCCTCCTGCTTTAAGCTCCAGAGAAGCTGAGATTACAGGCATGTGCCACAACATCCAGCTGAAATATTTAAGAATTTTATACATAAGATCACATAATCATGAACAGAGTGGAATTTTATTTCTTCCTTCCCAATTTGGGTGTCTTTTATTTCCTTTCTTTTTTCTTTTCTTTTTTCCTTGCATAATTACTCTGACTAGAACTTCAAGTGCTAGATAAAGTGAAAATGGAAAAATCACACATTCTTACCTATTCCTGATCTTAGAGGAAAACTTTTAGTTTTTCACCATTGAGTATGGTGTTTGCAGTGTCTGTTGAGGAAACATCCTTCTACTCCTCATCTATTGAATGTTTTTAACATGAAAGACTGCTGAATTTTGTCCAATCTTTTTTTGCATCAATTGAGATGATCATGTGGTTTTATCCTTGGTTCAATTAATGTGGTACATTGCAATGTATTGAATTTAAAAGTTCAACATTCTTGCATTACAGAAATAAATTTCATTTGGTTGTGGTGTATCATCTGTTTAGTAGGCTAATGAATTTTGTTGGCTAGTATTTTGTTGACGATTTTTGTATAGATGTTCATAAGGTGTATTGGTCAATAGTTCCCTGTAGCATCTGTGGCTTTGATATCAGGGTCATGTTGGCCTCCCAGAATGAATTAAGAAGGGTTTCCCTCCTCTTTCATTCTTTTTTTTTTAATTTTAATTTTTTTTATTGTTGGTCGTTTAAAACATTACATAGTTCTTAATATATCATATGTCACAGTTTGATTCCAATGGGTTATGAACTCCCAATTTTACCCCGAATACAGATTGCTGTATCACATCAGTTACACTTCCATTGATTTACATATTGCCATTCTAGTGTCTGATGTATTCTGCTTTCTATCCTATTCTCTACTATCTCCCCTCCCCTCCCCTCCCCTCTCCTTTTCTCTCTCTACCCCCTCTACTGTAAATCATTTCTTCCACTTGTATTATTCTTCTCTTACCCCTCCTTTCCTCTTATATGTAATTTTGTATAACCCCGAGGATCACCTTCCATTTCCATGCGATTTCCCTACTCACTCCCTTTCCCTCCCACCTCTCCTCCCTGTTTAATGTTAATCTTCTTCTCAAACTCTTTGTCCCTACCATGTCCTTGGTTACTCCCCTTATATCAAAGGAGTCATTTGGCATTTGTTTCTTAAGGATTGGCTAGCTTCACTTAGCATAATCTGCTCTAATGCCATCCATTTCCCTCCAAATTCTATGATTTTGTCATTTTTTAATGCAGAGTAATACTCCATTGTGTATAAATGCCACATTTTTTTATCCATTCATCTATTGAAGGGCATCTAGGTTGGTTCCACAATCTTGCTATCGTGAATTGTGCTGCTATGAACATCTATGTAGCAGTGTCCCTGTAGCATGCTCTTATTAGGTCTTTAGGGAATAGACCGAGAAGGGGAATAGCTGGGTCAAATGGTGGTTCCATTCCCAGCATTCCAAGAAGTCTCCATACTGCTTTCCAAATTGGCTGCACCAATTTGCAGTCCCACCAACAATGAACAAGTGTACCCTTTTCCCCACATCCTCGTCAGCACTTGTTGTTGTTGGACTTCATGATGGCTGCCAATCTTACTGGAGTGAGATGGTATCTTAGGGTGGTTTTGATTTGCATTTCTCTGACTGCTAGCGATGGTGAGCATTTTTTCATGTACTTATTGATTGATTGTATGTCCTCCTCTGAGAAGTGTCTGTTCAGGTCCTTGGCCCATTTGTTGATTGGGTTATTTGCTATCTTATTGTCTAATTTTTTGAGTTCTTTGTATACTCTGGATATTAGGACTCTATCTGAAGTGTGTGGAGTAAAGATTTGTTCCCAGGATGTAGGCTCCCTGTTTATCTCTCTTATTGTTTCTTTTGCTGAGAAAAAACTTTTTAGTTTGAGTAAGTCCCATTTGTTGATTCTAGTTGTTAACTCTTGCGCTATGGGTGTCCTATTGAGGAATTTGGAGCCCGACCCCATAGTATGTAGATCATAGCCAACTTTTTCTTCTATCAGACACTGTGTCTCTGACTTGATATCAAGCTCCTTGATCCATTTTGAGTTAACTTTTGTGCATGGTGAGAGAAAGGGATTCAGTTTCATTTTGATGCAAATGGATTTCCAGTTTTCCCAGCACCATTTGTTGAAGATGCTATCCTTCCTCCATTGCATGCTTTTAGCCCCTTTATCAAATATAAGATAGTTGTAACTTTGTGGATTGGTTACTGTGTCCTCCATTCTGTACCATTGGTCCACCCGCCTGTTCTGGTACCAGTACCATGCTGTTTTTGTTACTATTGCTCTGTAGTATAATTTGAAGTCTGGTATCGCTATACCACCTGATTCACTCTTCCTGCTTAGCATTGTTTTTGCTATTCTGGGTCTTTTTTTATTCCATATGAATTTCATGATTGTTTTATCTATTTCTACAAGAAATGCTGTTGGGATTTTGATTGGCATTGCATTGAACTTATAGAGAACTTTTGGTAATATCGCCATTTTGATGATGTTAGTTCTGCCTATCCATGAACAGGGTATATTTTTCCATCTTCTAAGGTCTTCTTCTATATCTTTCTTTAGGGTTCTGTAGTTTTCATTGTATGAGTCTTTCACCTCTTTTGTTAGGTTGATTCCCAAGTATTTTATTTTTTTGGGGGGATATTGTGAATGGAGTAGTTGTCCTCATTTCCGTTTCAGAGGATTTGTCGCTGATATACAGGAATGCATTTGATTTATGCGTGTTGATTTGATATCCTGCCACTTTGCTGAATTCATTTATTAGCTCTAATAGTTTCTTTGTAGACCCTTTTGGGTCTGCTAGGTATAGAATCATGTCATCTGCAAATAGTGATAATTTAAGTTCTTCTTTTCCTATTTTTATGCCTTTAATTTCTTTCATCTGTCTAATTGCTCTGGCCAGTGTTTCGAGGACTATGTTGAACAGAAGTGGTGAGAGAGGGCATCCCTGTCTTGTACCAGATCTTAGAGGGAATGCCTTCAATTTTTCTCCATTCAGAATGATGCTGGCCTGTGGCTTATCATAGATTGCTTTCGCTTTCATTCTTGTAAATGTTTGAGAAAAAAATTGGTATTGCTTCCTTTAAATGTTTGGTATAATTCACCAGTGAAGCTAAAACATTTAGGGTTTTTCTTAGTCAGGAGACATTTATTAATGACTCAATTTCCTTACTGGTTTTAGTTCTATTCAAATTTTCTATTTCTCTGTGATTTAGTCTTGGTAGGTTTTGTAGAAACTTCTTGGTAGGTTTCCAGGAACTTGTCCATTTGGAGAGATACAATTGTTCAAAATACTCTTCTATAATCCCACTGTATGACTGTAGAATCACTTTCTTTGCTGATTTTTTTAAATATTTATTTTTTAGGTTTAAATGGACACAACACAATGCCGTTATTTTTTTTTTTTTTAATGTGATGCTGAGGATCGAACCCAGGACTCTCCCATGCTAGGCGAGCACTCTACAGCTGAGCCACAATCCCAGCCCTCTGTTGATTTTTTTGTAATTTCAGTGTTCTCTTTTTCTTTGTTCATCAAGCTAAAGGTTTGCCAATTTTGTTGACTTTTTCAAATAGCCCAACTTAAGTTTTCATTAATTTCCTAATATTTATCTCTGACTAGAACTTCAAGTGCTAGATTGAAGTGCTAGATATCTAATATTTGTTTTTCTCTGCTCTAATCTTAGTTATTTTCTTCCATCTTTTAGCTTTAGTCTACCTTGTTCTTCTTTTTCGAATTCCTTAGGTCGTTGACTTGAAGTCTTTTGTGTTTGAAAATGTAAATGTTTGTACCTATAAATTTCACCCCAAGCATTGCTTTTGTTACAGAAGTTTTGCTATGCTGGACTTTTATTTTCATTCATCTCGAAGTATTTTCCAGTTTCCTTTGTAATATCTTCTTCGGTGCATTGATTGGTCAAGAGTGTGTGGTTTAATTTTTACAATTTTTGTGTTTCCTAGTTTTACTTGTGTTTCTGATTTCTAAATTTATCCGAAAGTGGTTGGAGAAGGTATTTCGACGTCTGTCTTTTTAAATCTATTGAGACCTAATATGTGGCCTAACACATGTTCTGTCTTGGAACTTGTCTCTTTGGTCGTAAGAAGGAATGTTCTGCTGTCACCAGGAGGGTTCTGTGTGTGACTGTTAGATTAAGTTGGTGTGTTACGTTGTTTAAGTGCTTCGTTTCTTACAATTTCACCTTACATGTGTGGTTGTTCCATACCTTACTGAGAGTGAGTTATCAAAGTTTCCAGCTACTACTGTAGAACTATTTCTCCCCTCAATTCTGTCAGTTTTTGCTGCATATATTTTGATGGTCTGTAATAGGTAGAAAAATGTTTGTGATTGTTTTATCTCCTATCTACACAGAATTTTTACAAAACATCCTTCTTTGTCTCTTATAAACTTTTCTGATTTGAAGTATATTTAATCTAATATCCACATGGCTACCCCTGCTCTACTTTGGTTACATTTTCATGGAATATCTTTTCTCCAGCCTTTCACTTCCAATCTAGCTGTGTCTTTGGATCTAAAAGGAGTCTCTTGAAAACAGAATGTAGTTGGATCATGTTTTTGTTTGTTTGTTTGTTTTTAATCTATTTTACTAACCTTTGTCATCTGAGGAGTTTAGTCTATCTATATTAAGTAACTACTGATAAAAGGGACTTAGTTTTGAAATTTTGTTATTTGCTTCCTATATGTCTCATAGCTTTTTAAAATGGTCCTTGTGTCCTTGTTTTGTATTTAGTTGATTTTTTTGTAGCAAAGTGGAAATTTTATTCTCATTTCCTTTAGTGTATATTCTACAGCTATGATCTTTGTGGTTACCTTTGGGGTTACATTTAAGTCTTAATTTGAATTCATACAAGTTTAAAAAAAATTTTTTTAGTTGTAGATGGACACAATACCTTTATTTTATTTGTTTTTATTTATTTATTTATTTTTAATGTGGTGCCCGGGATCGAACCCAGTGTCTCACGCATGCTAGGCAAACGCTCTTCCACTGAATCACAACCTTGGCCCTGAATTCATAAAAGTTTAACTTGAATAAAATATAAAAACTTTTCTTCTTTACAGCTTGTATTTTTAAAATTTTATTTTTTATTAGTTGTTCAAGACAATACAATGATCTTGACATATCATACATTTGATTCAAATAGAGTTATGAATTGTTATTTTTCCACGTGTACAAATTTCAGGATCACATTGGTTATACCTCCATGTGTATACATACAGCAATCCTAGTGTGTATTTTTTATTAATGGTACCAGGGATTGAACCTAGGGGCACTTAACTACTGAGCCATATCCCAGACCTTTTATATTTATTTTTTTTTAAATTTTGTGACAAGGTCTCACTAAGTTTTTGAAGTTGGCTCTGAATGCATTTTCCTCCTTCCTCAGCCTCCAGAGCTCCTGTACAGCTCTATCTCCAGTTGCTGAGTCACAAATTGCATATTTATGCATTGTGTGGCAAACTCATGAGCTATTAATTCTTTTAAATTGTATAGAAAACAAGTTGTGGATTTACAAACCACTAGATTTTAAATTACTAATTGTTTTTAAAAAATATACTAGTCTCTCAATGCAAAGTACGAAAAGTAAAAGTACAAATTATTATTACAACAGTAACAACAGTACTAGCTTTTATAATTACCCATGACTTTGCCTTTATTGAGGTCTCTGTTTATTCACACCACTTTGGTTACTGTCTATCATCCTTTTATTTTACTTCGGAGAGCTTCTTCAAGCCTTTCCTGAAGACAAGACAAGAGGTAACAAAATCCTTCAGCTGGAAATGTCTTAATTTACCCCTCACTCTGAAGGACAGTTTTGCTGGGTATAGGATTCTTGATTTTTTGCTTTATAAGGTAGTTTTATCTCTCTCTCTCTCTCTCTCTCTCTCTCTCTCTCTCTCTCTCTCCTAGGGATATATTGGTCTATTGCCTTCTGACCTCCAGTTTCTGATGAGAAATCTACTGATATTCTTCTTAGGGATCTCTCTGTGTGATAAGGCACATCTCCTGTTGCTCTCAAGATTTTTGTCTTTCAAAACTTTGATTATAATATGTCTCAATATGGATCTCTTTGAATTCATCTGACTTGGGGTTTGCTGAACTTCTAGGATGTTTTGCTTTTATTCATATCTTCCATCAAATTTGGGAAGTTTTCAGCCATTATTTCTTGCTCCTTTCTTTTCCTTCTCTCTCCATAACGTGTATGTTGGTCTGCTTGCTGTTGTCCTACAAGTCTCTTAGGCTATATTCATTTTTCTTCAGTCTTTTTTCTTTTCATTACTTGAGGTAACGATCACTGGCCAAGAACCATGGATTAAAACCTCTGAAACTATGAGCCAGAATCAATCTTTCCTCCTTTAAGTTGTTTATCTCAGCTGTTTTGTTCCAGCATTGGAAAGGTGACCAAGAGTGGGTTATGGCGGCATTGCCAGGTAGGTTGGAGAAGACATAGGCTCCATAATTCAGGATATTCGAGTTACTACTAAACGGGTAGGCCATAGAATCCAAAAAACACATGAAAGAAGTGGAGAAAGGAAAAGAGAGCCAATTTGAACAAGGGAAGGCCTGGTTGGGAGTAGGAGTTGGAGGTGCTTGAGTTCCTGTTTTTGCAAGTGAAAATGTTTTAGCCATCATTGGTCCAGGCCAAACTGGCAGGAGATGGCAATTGTGGTGGATGGAAGAGGAAGGACGTGGAGGTGAGATGGTTTGGGAGCCAGATGGGTCATCCATGAAGGATTAAAGTAGGATTTGAATGGGGTAGAGACCAGGTGCCAAACCTGAGCTGAATGATAGGTGCTTTGGAATGCCAATGGTGACAGTGACAGGAAGGGCAGGTGGACATACACATGGTTTAAACAGCAAAGGGTGGGAGAAAAGTGGTATGGAAGGAATAATCAATAACCAAGGTTGTGATAAGTACCCTGAGAAGTAGAGCAGTTGTTCCTAAAATACCAAGGAAGCCTAGGGTGCTGGGGCTCACTTAGAAGAGGAGGCTTGCTGGGGTAATGGCACTTAATTGGAAGTGAAAAGAATGAATGGGAGGGCTGGGGTTGTGGCTCAGTGGTAGGGCGCTGGCCTATCATGTGTGAGACACTGGGTTAGATTCTCAGCACCACATGTAAATAAATAAAATAAAGATCCATTGACGACTAAACAATATTTAAAAAAAAAAAAAAGAATGAATGTGGGTAGTTAGTTTGCCCTTGACTGGCTCCAAACTGACACTGAGTAACAGCCACAGCTGCCCATGAGGTGGCAGAGCACCGAGGCCCACTTCCTGGGAGCAGCCAGCAAAGTGAGGAGGAGGCACCAACCTCAGAACACCTGTGCTAGGGGCAGGACCTACTCCTGGGTACTCAGGGACCCCGAGGGCTTACACTTTCACAAACATCGCACACGCACACCTGCCGTGTACAGGGTTAGCTCTGTTTTTTAGGTGGAAATATTTCTCCTGGAATGACACCTTAGCACCCAGGACGGCAGGTTTCCCTCTGCCTCTGTACTCTTTCAACAACCTTTGAGGTAGATTAAAAAAAAAAAACAAACTCTAAAGAACAGTTTTCTTTCTTCTTCTTTCTGAATCAACACAGCCTCCAACCCTGGCCCTCCCTGCACTCCGTGGCTTCCACAAAGAGCCTTTTGTTAAAATGTGAAGCTGGCTTCTTGCCAAAATGCCTTTTAATTTATCAAAGCCTCTCTGCTCTCAGGTGTTCAGATTCTTATTGCTTAAGTTTTTAGGTCAGAAGTTGCTGTGGAAGAAGTCAGGGGTTCAAGTGTGTGACTGTGACATGACCAACCAGACTTGGAGACACAAGTCACTGGACCCCCAGCCAGGTGTCATGTTCCCTGCATTCAGTGCCTCAGGACAGTCAGATGTCCCCTCCCAGGTGTCTGGGTCAGGTCCGTGCCTCAGATGAAGTTTCCACAGGTGATCCTACAATAACTAAATTACCTATGTGGATAACAACAGAAGGATTAGACCCTGCCCAGCATGTGACCAATCAGCTGTCTAAAGGAGGCAAGAAATACAATAAAACTTTCTTTTTAATCATTTATTTTCATATTTACTTTAGCATGCTCTGTTCTTGGAGCAGAGTAAGCTGGTTTGAGTCCCTCTTGGAATCATTGGTGGCAATCAGGAAGTGGAGGGGCCAGAGCAAAGGGCATAGCAATGAGGCTGAGACGCTGCAGATGGATCCAGAAGATGAGAGGCAGGTAGAACCCTGAACCCTGCCACCCACTAGCTGGAAAATCACCACATGTCCCTTCGGGGACACCACCAGCAGCAAAGGATGTTCTAGAAGCTTTGGGGGCTGCAGGTGTTGGTGGAATGAAGGTAGAACAACAGGACAGATGATCCAGGGTGACTATGTGGATGGGCTGGTTTTGAGATCATGTGGGACACACCTTTGGACTCCTCCTTGTGACTGGGAGGGGAACAGCAGACAGAGCACAGCCAAGCTGCCATTAGGAGCCTAACCACTGCAAACTGGGCTTTAGGAATCAACACGACCTCATTTTGCTGTCACGAAGGCTCCCAACCTTCCTCTGCTCTCATTTCACTGTCTCCGTGGATCTGTCAACTCAGCCCTCCAGAAGGTCATGGGGGAGAAGCCACAAGTGGAAGATGAGGTGATGAGTCAGGGAGGTTATAGAGCAATATGTTTATTGGTGGGCCTCCATTGGCACATAATATTCTCTTCAAGGAAGACATCCTTTGGGGTAGATCTGCTTGTCCCAATTTTATAGATGTGAACACTGAAGCACAGAGAAATCGTTGACTTGCCCAAGATAACACTGTTTGTAAGCATGAAAGCCAAGATCTAAATTCAGTTTGACTCAATCCCTTTTTGCATGCTGGGGAAAAAATAATCTATTCTTTGGGACCCAGTAAGTGGTGGATATTTTGATGGGGCGATATGAGATGCCAGGAAACCATCACTTTTCCTTAAAATTCTTCCTATCACCACACTGGTCTCTAACCTATCGGTCAGATGCTATGGCCACTGTAGAAGGGATTCCTCTCTTTCAGATGTGGAGAAGTCTCCCCCGTAAGGTTGTGGGTGCTCCAGGCAAATTCTGGCTTCCTGAAATAACTGCTTGAATTCCACACTCCTGGCTCAGGTTAGAGGCACTCAGGCTGAGCCATTGTCAACCATGCAAAATCAACAACACTATCCCAGGCCATAAAATGACTCTGAACAGGTTTGTCTTTGCACTGAGGGGCTGTTAAGGGGTTCAGTCTACACCTTCAACTCTAGCTTGCCAAGCCAGTCAGTTTCCACTCCTAATCCAGATAAGTCTCTCAGACCCCTTTGGTTTAGGTCTGACACTGGGGTCACGGAGCAAGAAAATTATCCCAGGGACTCTGGTAGCAGCTAATGGGACCCAGTAAGTTCAGAGGAGTTGCTGAGATTCCTGGGAATATCTGTTGAAATACGGACTCAAACCTGAGCCCTGAAGAGCAAATTCCTATAAGCCAGATCCCAGCAAGATCTCAGGGGACATCAAGAATTGAAAAGAGGGAATGCCTGCTTCTTGGTGCTAAGGTGAATTGGGGCAGAGACCCAAAGAGAAAAGAGAACCAGAGCTTGGCAGCCTTGCTTTCTTGTCCGACTGTCTTTCTGCAATCTTGAGAACTCTGAGACAGAGTAACAGTGAACTCTGCAAACCCATCCACACCACGTGCCCTGAATGTCTTCCCAGTTTTGGCACAGCCTTGGGGAGAAATGTGGGCTGTCTTGGACTGAAGGACACATGTTCCTTGGTGTTCCTGAAGGCCACTTTGACAACAGAGCCCCAGAAGCCCTTACCCAGTACACACTCAGCACTGGCTGCCATCTGTCCCAGGGGACACATGGCAGCTGCACATGTGTGGGCATCAGTCTGCCCTTGCTTTCCATGTGCAGGACTGACTATTAGACCAAGTATATACAAGCAAACTGTGCCAGAGAAGGGGCTGACTTCCTGATTTTGTAATCAACATTGCTGACAGAACACAGGAATCCTTCCAGAATTCCTGAACTCCATGTTGTATATTCCACTTGCCTGCTCAGCTTCTCCACTCCGGTGTCTAGGGGACAAAGCTAGTGTTCTCCAGCAAACTCTGCAGCTTCCCCTCCGCCTTGTTCTCCTCCCAGCCTTACCCATCCTGCTTAATGCCAGAACCATCCTTCCTAAACCTCGGAATCAAAACCACATCCAGTCCATGGAAAATCCTACTGAGTCCATCTTCAAGGTCCATCCGCAGTCTAATCACTTTAATTGTCTTCAAACACAAGCTGCAGGGCGTTAGAAAGCTTCCAAACCAGACTCCTACTAACTTTTCCTCTTCCTTGGGCTATTCTCACTGGGCCAGTCATCAATTTCTTTAAAAAAATAAATTAGTAGTTCTGGCTACGGGGGAGGCTGAGGCAGGAGAATCACTTGAGCCCAGGAGTTGGAGAGCAACCTGGGCAGCGCATTGAGACACTATCTTCAAAGTTGTTGTCGTCGTCGTCGTCGACATAGTCATCGTCATATCACAACATACTCAGCTTACAAACCACCTAAAGCCCCCACCATGTATTCATAATATATATAACAACCTCCAAGGCCCTGCCCAACCTGGTGCATTTGGCATCATATACACCTTTCCTTTCCTACTTTTTACTCCTTTGCAAACCTATACCCACCACCTGGCCTCTTGTTTTCTTCTTCTCCTTCTCCTTCTCCTTCCCCAGCCCCTTTCAATTTTTATTTTGAGACAGGGTCTCCTAAGTAGCTGAGGGCCTTACTAAGTTGCTGAGGCTGGCTTGGAACTTGCAATCCTCCTGCTTCAGCCTTGAGAGTCCTTGGGATTATAGGCATGTGCCACCATACCAGGCTGGCCTCTTGTTCTTGTTCTGTGTGTGTGTGTGTGTGTGTGTGTGTGTGTGTGTGTGTGGTGTGAGTTACTGGGGATTGAACCCAGCAGCACTCTAACTAAGCTACATTCCCAGCCCTTTTTATTTTTTATTTTGAGACATGTTTTTGCTAAGCAGCCAAGTCTGACGTTGAACTTTTGCTCCTCCTACCTCAACATTCCAAGTCACTGGAGCTACAGGTGTGCAACACTATGCCTGGCCTTCTTACTCTTCTTTGAATACGCGAATACACGTGCTCCTATTTCAGGGCCTTTGCACTTGCTGTTATCTTGACCTCAAGTACTCTTTCTTTCCCTCAAATATCATAAAACACATTCACAAATTTTTGGTACTCTTTCCTCTAAAAGTGGAGCCTAATCCTTCTCCCCCTGACTTAATGGCTGAGTCCTAAGGGCTAGACTAAAGCAGACTTGTTAGTGTGGGGTTTTAGAGGCCACATCATAAAAGGTGCAGGAGCCTTGGATGGCTCACACTAGAGAAAGCTACTTACCACCTCAGAAGGAACCTTCTGGTAACTCTGTGGAGAGGTGTGTGGTGAGAAAATGAGGCCTCCTATCAATAGCCACCTGGAAGCAGATGGTCCAGCCCCAATCACACCTGCACACACCTGATAAGCCACTCCCACATTCCTGACCCTCAGAAACTGTGAGAGATAATAAGTCTTTGTTGTTCTAAGCTTCTAAGTTTGGGGGTAATTTGTTACGCAGTATTAGATAATACCTTGCTTCCTCATTCCCTTCAATCTTTTGCTGCAGCGTTGTGTCACCTCTGCAGAGATGCCTTCCATACCTACTCTGTTTCAGCTGGAATATTGCAGCTATTTGATTTAGTGCTTCCTAAAGCCTTGGAACACTCTGTTCCATTTACATATTTATTGTCTTTTCCTCATTGAAATACTCTTAAGTTCCTAAGGGCAAAGAGTTTTATCTGTCTTCCTTATTGGTACATGATAAGCATTCAATAAATATTTGCTGAATGAATAAATGAATGCAGGTATCCACTTCATCCCCCTGTTTTTGCTGATGGAATTTGAGGCTCATCCAATTTTTAAACCTTGACCTGATGCCATTTTTCAAAGGATTGTCTGGGCTTATCTTTTCTCACTGCCACACGGGCTAGGGAAGATCCCCTGTTTGGGGGGAGTGACAAAGTCTCCCAGACTCTTTCCTAAGACTATGTCTACTATGAAGACAGGCACTTTGAAGCCTGGTGGGCGTGTCCTTCATTTTTGACTGATGATCAGTTTTCAAGGAGTTTAATTTAGCCAAAATGAGTTCCACAAGACCCAAGCAATCCAAGCAGCAGATATCCCAACAGGAGGCTAATCTGATTGTCCTTGGTGCCAGGACGCTGAAGTTTGTCATGGGTGGCGAGCCCGCAGTCATGTGGCACCAGAGGGGCAGCTGTATCAACAGGCTTCTTACAGGTCTGCACAGGACTTGACCACAGATTGACTTTCAAATAAGGGAGAAGGGAAGAATGAGTAGGGAAAGGGAATGGAAGCCCTCTTGTGTGATGAAGAGTTGTGAGCCAGCCTGAGACAAATCTTATAATGTGGGCCTGAGTTCTTAGAAAGCCCAGTGCCTGCTGATATTGTGCAATTGCCATTGGGGCTCTCTGCTCATTAGCTGGGTAGATCTTGCTGATCTTCCAGAAGGTGGTGTATCTTGATACTTTGACCAGGATATCTCCACCCCAGATATGGATGACTGCAATGTCCTTGAGATACAGTGCTTTCATTGTTATAATGATCCATATGATCCCCCACCTGGCATCATCAAACAATGTAATAAAAAACTATTTTTTTGAATTCACAATATTGTTTGTCCTCTGGACACCAGGTGAACCCAGGGAGGGACACTGAAGTCAGTGCATCTGGCTCAGGTCCTTGCTCCACATCGACCAGCTGTTCAGGGTCACTTAGTTTTTTTTCCTCCTCCTTATTTGGACCTCTTTTCCTCAACTGGAAAATGACTGGTTTTCTAGCTTTCCCTGTTCCCTTTCTGGCTCCAACTTTCTGAGTTACTGGAGACATAATAACGCACTCTGGGCTGCAGACAAAGTGCAGAACCTGCTCAGAGTCAGGAGTGTTGAATGTCAGTATTGTTCATTATGCTAATATCAGTGGTGGTTGTTATTTAGTTATGGCAGGGATTCACAGTGGTCAGGACTCCCTGACTCTGACAAAGTCCACATGTGGCCCTCTAGGCAAGTGTCCCATCACTTCTGTGGCTGGAACTTGCCCAGTATTGCCTCCCCAGTGAGCCCCCATCTCACTTATCTGATCCCTGGAACCCCAAAGCCCAGGTAACCACCTTTCCCTCTGTACCCACCTCTGACCTGTTCTTCACAAGTCTCTCCTTACCCCTGGTAATTAGCTAGATCCAATTCACACTTCACCTGCAGTAATAACTTGCTGTATCAGGTAGGCAATAAAAAGGTTAATCCAATGAGCCTCAGCACTGCATGGGATCTCAAAAAGTGGACAGGAAGCTAGAGAGAAAAAGCAAGGGTGGGGAAGTCCCTGGGGCTCAGGCGCCTCGGTGTTTGGGCCGAGAACATTTGACTCACCTTCCACAGCTCTTTGACCTCTGGTGTGGAAACTAGCACAGTTGGATCCGTGTCACATGTCATCGGACAGGTTACAAATAGCACGGGGATTAGCAAACCCATCCTGAAACTCCCGGTTCAAGGGCAGGGAAAGTTACCAGTTTAATTCCGGCAGTTCATTAGAGGCAGAGGACCAGGAAGGGGGCTCTATGGCAAAGAAGGGCTGTGTGCATACATGTGAGTGCCCAAGGGACAGAGGTGACCCAGCACAGGGCCTGCCGAGAGGCTACTTGACTCTCAGAGATAGGACTTCAGGCCTGAATGGCTAAGGTCTCATTTGAATGGGACCCTGGTATCTCCATGTCCTATTCATAGGGAGCTCACAATTAGGTTCTTGCTGCGGGTTACCCAGTCAAGGTCTCAGGAGCAGCAGGAGGTCCACACGGCTACTGGGTGTAATCGCCCTAGACCGTGCGGTGGCCTCGGCTGTGGCAGCGGGAACCCGAGGGACCCATTGTGCCAAGGCCGCGACCACGCCCGAGAGGGGGCTGAGGCTTTCTCTTTCGCTCTGGGATCCGCTGCACTCAGCCCTCCCAGGGATTCAGCGCCCCAGGGCTTGAGAAGGACCGGCTCCCCTTCCAGTAGCCCGCTTTTCGTCCCAAGCAGCGCAGCGTGAAGATCGGGCAGACTGGGGGAGACTCAGCTCGAGGGTGCTGCAGCCTGGCGTGCGGGCCACGGGTCGTTGAGCCTTCCCATTTCCCCCCGACTTCTCCGCGTACAGTGTCACGCGCGCGAAAGCGGCCAAGTCTGCCAGCCCAAGCGGCCCCTGGCTCTCCGCTTCCTCGCGGGGTTCTCCTTAGCCCCCGAAGGGCAGCACCTGGTGGCGGCCAGCTCCTGCCGGCCTGTCCTGCTTTGCCTCGGCCGCTGCGTCCGCCCGGCACCGCCTCCTCTCTCCATACGGTGGCGGCCCGCCCTCAGCGCCTGGACGCGCAACGGGGTGTGCGGGTGGCCGACGCCGCGGAGACGGCGTGGGGAGGCGGACGCCGCGCCCAGCCTGGTGCCCACAGCAGCGCGTCGCGGCCGAGCGCAGCAGCACACAGCCTCAGGTAAGCTGCCCGGGCCCGCGGCGCCTGCGCTTAGGAGGCAGCGGGATGGGCGCTGGGAGGGCGGCAGCGCGGAGACGCGCAGGACTGCACTAAACCTGCGCCCCTGGGATCCGTGCCACTCCGGTTGTTGGTTGCGCTCCAAGCTCCGCTAAAGCCCACAAAAGTGTTTCCCACAAAAGACAGTTGCTTCTCTTTAGCTTTCTTTACGCACCAGAACTTTGGACGTGGAGAGATGCTGCTGGTTTGGAAATGTCTTCTGGAAAACCTATAGGAGTGTTGTGGGGAGGCAGATTTGGTTTGTGGGATGGGAATTTGAAATCAGGTTGGTATTTGGAAAAGGTCTAATTTTTTTTTTTATTAGTATGGATGCCCCTGTGTGCCTGTTTGATCTGTAGGGAAAAGTGGAGGCACTGAGACTACCCCACACTTTTGGATCAGGGAGTAACATTTATGCCAGGTATTTATTCTTCTAGTCTGGGGTGGGGGGCGGGTGGAAATCGGTTTTGAGTTTCTTCTATTTTTTATTTTGTTAGTGTTCGGGAATTTGCCTTAATACTGTTGAAACCTTATGACTCACTGCAAAGCCGAAGATACCAAGTAGACAAGGAGTTCCTGATAGGACTTTTTAGCTGATAATCACCCTTATCTCTGAAACCAGCAAGAGGTTGTTTATAAAATAGTGTAATGCTTTCTTTAGATCTTTCTCTTGGCTTCATAGCAACTTCATAAAATAATAGTATTTCCCAGTTTGGTGAAAGCTTATTTCTCTCCTATATTTCCTCTTTTCTTTTGACTTCCTTCTGATTCTATCGCATTTTTTCCTGGAAAAGTACTTCCTGATATGTGATCACCTGTTAGCTTTCATTACCTAAACTATCCTTTGACACAATTTTGGTTGTCAAGACTGTCTTGGGTTTAGAGCCTCAGTCTTGAACTTCATGTGGCCATGGATATGAGTGACACAAAATTATTTTGCAGGTTTTCTTTTTTGGACAAGTGACTTCATGACTTTGTATTGTCTTTGCCAGTGTCCCACATAGTGCCCTTACTCCCATTCATTGGAGCAAGACAAGATTACTGGATGATAGAGTCAGTTCTGCATAAACTAAACGACTCTTGAACAACTACTTGGTGAAGTGAATGCAGGACTTGGGTGATTCTGTGAAAGGTGCTTCTCACTTGGTTCCATAATAAGTCTTTTAAAATCAAGTTCTGTTGGACTTTAGTGCTTTGTAATGTGATTTTATCAGCCACTTATTTTTTCAGAGTCCAAACCTCTGTGGAAGTGGGTGGCACTGGGGAGGAGGGTGAGAACACCTGCCTTAGGTTACCTTGGAGATGGGGCTCCACTTGACTTGCTGTGCCAGACTCTCTGGGCTCATCCAGGCCCCTTGCAACTGTGTGTGTGTGTGTGTGTGTGTGTGTGTGTGTGTGTGTGTGTGTGTGTAGGGGCAGTGCAGCCCTAGTAGGTGTCTCTTGAGAGCCCAAGAACCACATTTTGACAGAATTAACTTCAAAGTTCTCAACCCCAGTGTATTCCTGAACAGTCGTTCCATTCTCTTAAAACTGCTGGACTTGGGTCTTCTGTAGATACAGTCTTAGAATAAAGCATGAAATGGAAAGCTGCCCAAGCTCGAAACAGGAAATGGAAAGTTAGTTACCAAACAAAAACTTACTGACTTGGAAATTCTCAGAGCAGCTATGATGAAATATGGGGCCTCTGTAAATCAGAAATAATCCCAGTGGTTCTTCCCTCGCTCCCCATTGTTTTTTGCTTTGAGGGAAGTGAATTTGTAAGACTCAGAACAGGAAAAGCCACACCCACTTATTTTTTTAAAAAAACATACTCTTATCTCAGATGCATGGTAATTGGATTTCCTTTTTTTGACCATCTTCATAAAATCACACATTCATGAGTTTCTGGATGCCATTCTGATTCATCAACCAACTTGATGTGGCACTGTGTAACAGTTGTATGAAGTTCTACCTCCTGTGATTTCTGGGATGGCCAGTGAAGAGCAGGGTAGGTTAGTAACACCTGGACCTACTTTAATCAAGCATTTTTTTAATGTTTGCAGAGCTCTGAAGGCACCAAGGGGAAGGAAACACATCCCACGTCACCTCAGGGAAGGGGCCTTTCCTGGCCATGTCTTCAACAGCAACGGCTGAGCCAGAAGGGGACCAGCAGGACAGGCATGTCAGCAAGCTCATTTTCTTCCTCTTTGTCTTGGGCGCCGTCCTGCTTTGTGTGGGAGTCTTGCTTTCCATCTTTGGGTACCAGGCCTGCCAAAATGAATCCCTCCCAGACTGCAGCATGGTACTGAAGATCGCCGGGCCTTCATGTGCTGTGATTGGGCTTGGGACTGTGATCCTGGCCCGCTCCAGGGCACGACTTCAGTTCCTGCAGGGGCGGCGACGAGGCGACCAGGCAGACCCAAACCAAGCCTTCATCTGTGGAGAGAGCCGCCAGTTTGCCCAGTGCCTTATCTTTGGGTTTCTGTTCTTGACAAGTGGCATGCTCATCAGCATACTGGGCATTTGGGTCCCTGGATGTAGCTCAGACTGGGTGTCGGAATCACTGAACCAGACAGAAACTGCCAGCATGGAGCCTCCAATCTGTGGGTTCCTTTCTCTGCAGATCATGGGGCCTTTGATTGTGCTTGTGGGATTGTGTTTTTTTGTGGTTGCCCACCTCAAGAAGAGAAACAACTTGAGTGTGAGCCAGGATGCCTCTGAAAGGGAAGAGGGACACTCCCACAATATGGAGCCTGTCCAGGTCACTGTAGGTGAGTGGCTGTCATTCGGGCACTTGCTCGTGCTAGAGTGGCTGTTGATTTAAGGCTTCACGGGGCTACCCTCAAGTCTGGTCTACATATTTTCTTCTTCTTTCTCACACGTTGTGTACGTACATGCGTGCACACACACACACACACACACACAAAAAAAAAAACCCATGCAAACATACACAATGTCACTGCTGTGGTGACCCCTATAGGAATCCTTGTTAACATCATTTCTCCCCAATGACTGTTATTTAGCAAAAGCATTGGGAGACTAAGTAATGAATTTGACTGAGGGCACAGAGAAGATTAAGAGGAAGGTGAGAAAAACCTTTGTCCACCTTAGGGACCCACCAAGTTACCCCCATTTCCCCTGTTATTCTCCTGCTGAGACCATATAGTACTATCAACTGTGAACAGATCCTTGGGTTCTCCTCCCTGGCTGTGGCTGGCTGACTATCCTTGATAGGTCCTGTAACCTCTCCTGCCTTAATTTGTATATCTATAAAATTAGCACCACATTTCTAAGACTCCTTCCAGCACTAACATTCTAGGAGTCCAGTTCTGTCCTAAGTATGTTAGGATGTTTTAAGGGGACTCTCTGTACTGGTTCCCATATTGTTATTTACTTTCTGTGACTTCATCCTTGACTATGGGCTTGGGGCAAGGTTTGCTCATATCAGAGTGGCTGTTGATTCAAGGCTGTCAGTGACAGACTGAGATGAAATATGACGGTACTTCTTTCTCCCACAATGCCTCAAAGTTCCTTTTGGGTCTCCTGGGTTTTGAAGAAGAGGTGGATTACTATTTTCAGTGTCACCCCCCCCCCACCCAGAGCAAATATCAGTACTTTTGAGCTCAGTTTCATACAACTGAGGAAAACCACATGGTTGCTCATGTGCAAATTTTTATTATTTTTGATAATCTCTTGCTTTTAAAAGGTTAAAACTCTGAAGCTACAGTTATTATATGAGAAAAGGGGTCCCCTGGTGTTATAGATGTTCTCAGCTTTTTTGAGGAACCCACTGGGGTACAAGTAAATTCATTCATTGGATGCTATAATTCCCTACTTGGGAGATTTTGGGTTTGCTAGCAGGGGAGTTTCTAGGTCCAGGCTCCCACCTGGTGGCTAGAATTGGGTCTTTGCAAGGAACAGAGAAGTAGGTGATGCTCTCGAGTGTGTGTCCTTGTCCTGAAGTCACTGCATCGATCAAGATCTTTTCTACTTAACTCTGTGTGCCCCATTAAGCCTGTGAAACTGGCATCTCCACTCTAGTTTTTCTCCTTGGAGGCTAGGGAGAGAGTTTATATCTTAGCTGCTATGTCTACCATGGACACTCTCAGTGCTAGATCCTAAACTCAGGAGCGGGTTAAGAAATGGCCCTGCTTCCCTCCAGAGGTGTTTGCTGTGACCTCACAGAGGACATCAAGTTCTGAAAGCCTGGAGGAAGGGGAACGCCAAGGGCGAGGCCTCTTTCCAAGGAGCACAGGTTGCAAGGTGTGGGTGGCAGAGCTAACTGACACTGGGATGGACATCCTTGGAGATAATAGGCTACTCTGAGCATTTCCTTGTTTGTTTTTGACAGGTGATGGCCTGCCCCCGAGGCTTGCTTCACAGGTCTTTTATTCTGCTTTGTGTAATTAAAGTGATCCCTGAATCCCAATCGTTGACCCATCAAGACCTAGAAAATTAAATGAGAATCCCAAGAGAGCCCTGACACTTTATCAAGTTGAGATTAGCAGTATATATGTCAATTCCAATTACCATCTCCTTGCAGAAATAGAGATAGAGTTAATGCATTTTTGAAAGGGTAAATCACCTCTGGGGAAGTGATCTAGGCACCCGGGTACAGCTTGCCAGTTGGGTGTGTTTCTTCATCAGGCAAATAAGTGCCCTTGGCCTTCGGGAGGGAAGGAAGCCCTTTGCTGGGTGTTAGGCCTGAGTTTGCTCTCTGCCTGGCCTTGCTGTAACCACTGGACACACATGGTCTCCTCCAGTTCTCCTTCCTGTTTTCTCAGCAGGAGGAGAGCTTCTTTAGGGCCATGTTGGGCTGGTCATTGACAAATGGGACCCACATAGCTTTTAAAGAATCCTGTATCAATACCAGTACGGGTGCAAACAAGTCTTTTCCCTACAAGGAAATAAAGTTCTCTCTTTTATTTTGCTTTGGTTTTGCCAGTTGACTAGAGGTCTTCATCTGACCTCTGATGGTGGCACTGCCACACATCTAGAATGTTCTGGGTAATTCCTGTGGTGATGTGCATTGAAATTTGAAGGTATTGGAATTCAAATGCAAATTAGCACTTTCTTGGTCCCTAGTTTCTCTTTCTCAAAACATGGGGATGTATGTATTCTAGAGTGAACAGTGGCCATAGAAATACAAAATACAGACTTTTCTTTGAGTTTGACCTTTATCCATACCTCTTAGGTGAAATTTTGATGAATTCAGTAATGGGAAGAAAACGGTTTTATTGTCATTTGTTCCAAGGCTGAAACTAAGTTGAGGAACTTGGCCCTTTACCCAACTTTTGATTAATTAAAACGATCCATTGAAAACGAGAAAAGTTTTACCAGCAGTAGACACCCCCAGGGAGGGAAGGGAGCTTGTTAACAAATGCCTCACACAAATCTTTTAGCTCCAGTTTGCTGTGAAACAGAAGCCATGCCCAACCTGCAGTGGTGAGCACTCTGGGCTCTGAAATACAGGCCCACTTTGAAAATAGAGTCAAAGAAACAAAGTGGGGCTGGGGATGTGGCTCAAGCGGTAGCGCGCTCGTCTGGCATGCGTGCGGCCCGGGTTCGATCCTCAGCACCACATACCAACAAAGATGTTGTGTCCGCCGAGAACTAAAAAATAAATATTAAAAAATTCTCTCTCTCTCTCTCTCTCTCTCTCTCTCTCTCTCTCTCTCTCTCCTCTCTCACTCTCTCTTTAAAAAAAAAAAAAAGAAACAAAGTGTGGTAAAATGTAAAAATATTTACTCTTTTAACAGTTTTTAAATACACAATTCAGTGATGTTAAGTACATTCACAGTATTGTACAACCATCATCACCATCAATTTCCAGAACTTTGAACTTTGCCATTATCTCAAACAGAAACTCTGTACCCATTAAACAGTAACTCCAGTCCCTTTCCCTACCCAGCCCCACCCTGGCCCTGCTAACCTGTTTCACTTTATATATGGATCCCACAGGCCTACCTTTTAGTTTTGGAGTAACCAGCAGGTGTTTTGATCTTTTGCTGTATATCAATGGACCAAGTATAGAATTAGTTGATTTTGCTCTTGCTAACTTGTTTTCTCTGTCTTCAAACAAATATTGTGTTTCCTCAGGTGACTCTGTGATAATATTCCCACCCCCTCCGCCACCTTACTTTCCTGAGTCTTCAGCTTCTGCAGGAACTCGAAGTCCTGGGGCAAACAGCTTGCTTCCAGCCGAAAGCCCTCCTTCTTATTACAGCCTTTTTAATGATGGGTAAGACTTGCCATTTGATCTTGGCGTGTAACCTCACAGGCCGAGACCTGAATTCAGACTGGTCTAACTTTAAGGTTTGGGCTGTAGAGTGAATAGTGTGTTGAGCATCTTTTTGCTGATGGCATGTCAGTATTGTTGCCTTGGCATCAATACTGCCTTTCAGGAAATTTTGGGCAGCACCTAAGTTAAATATGTTAAAAGAGGTTAATATGACACCATCTTAGGGCATCTTCCTGTGCCCCTAGCAGGGGCTGTCGCCAAAGTGTCTAATAACTCTCCCATCCCGAGGAGAAATGAATACCAGGGACTGCCCTTTTTAGTCTCCATGGTTTTAGATTGTGGGGAGACTCAGGGGCCCTAGATTATGGGGAGGTCAGGGGCCCCAGGGATCCCCAACAGGTCTAGAGTTTTAGTATTCTAATGCAGGTGCTTGGGTCACTGATTAAATCAGCCTGCACCCTGACCTGACCCAATGGTGCCCCTCCCTCTGGATGCAGTCCTTCCCTGAGCCTCAGAGCCTTATGACTGAGGGAGAGAAATGTCAGATCCACACCCTCCCTCACACAGGACCGGGGGAGTCCCACTCAAATGGGATGGACCCAAGGCAGCAGGAGTCTGGAACCGTGTGAGAGGGATGGGAATGCAGGCTGACATTGAGGGGATTGAGGGGGGGGGAGATAATGACCTCCAGTAGAGAGGTCCCTGAGGGTGAAGGATATGGAGACAGGCTTCTGGATAGCCAGAGGTGGGCTGGTTGGTGGTGGGGGGATAGTGAGCGTGGGCCTTTGAGGAAGAGTAGACAGGGCCAGGCCCCTGGAGAAAAGGGAAGTGCTAGAGAAGGAACTGCAAAGAGGTTGCTGAAAGGAGGAGGCCAAGAGTGAAAGGCCAGCGGACACTGGGTGGGAGGGGAACCTGTGCCAGGAAGGGGTTCTGGGAATTCCCAGGCAGAGGAGGGCTGGTGCAGACCCCGGCTGGGCAGCACTCAGGGAGCAGGGCACTGGTGAGAAAGCACTGGTGCTACTGTCCAAAGGGGAGGTCAGGGAGCAGGAAAGGAGGAAGGGTTGCTGGAAATGTCCAAGCCAAGTGAAAGGCTGGGGCAGGACTCAGAGATCTGTGGTCAGGAGAATGAGATGATGTACGTTTTTGAGCGGGTGGAGGAGCAAGAGTCAAAGGACCTGGTGACCAGGGCTGGGACAAGCGGCTGGGGACAAGCGCTGCCTTGCCTTCTCATTCTGTTTAAGGCAGTGTTCTACCTCCTTGCCTTGAGGGTGCATCCTGGGAAGTGAACAGCTCCCAGACCCCACCACCCAGATAGAGCAGACCCAGGTGGGTGGCCCTGGAGAGGACACTGGAGAGAGCAAGGTTGTGTGGAGATCCTTTGTTTTACAAAAGAAAGGGGCAGGCTACCTGATGAGAAAGGGAATGAGGTGACTGGACAGGATGGGGAGGAGGCCTTGGAGCTTCACAGGTGGTGAGCGGGGACTGGGGGGGGTGAATGCAGGAGTTGCCCTGCATGGAGAAAGGCAGGTTAGGGCTGGCCAGTTGGACAGTACTGATGATGAAATTTGCATTTTTTTTTCCTTCAGTGACAAACTTTCCAAAACCATAAAATCAGTATTTAGTGACTGAAAGGAAACCACTACTGGGCTGGGGATATGGCTCGGTGATAGAGTGCGTGCCTAGCAGGCACTAGGTCCTGGGCTCCATCCCCAGCACTGGCAGGGAAAAAAAAAAGATAAATAAAATATGAATACTAAGCCACTGCCGCTACTGTAATGTCTTGAGGCCCAGGTCTGGATTTTCTTGCATTACTTAATGTGATTCTCACAACCACCCTGGGAAGAAGGCACTGATATCAACCCCAATTTACAGATAGGGTTAAATAACCAGAACATAGCCGAGTGGGATTCCAGCCCAGGTCCATTAACCAGTGTGCCTCTCCGTCTCCCTTCAAGCCTATGGCTTCATTTATAATTTTCTATGTGCATAAATTTGTCTACTGGCTCCCACGACAAAATACCAGTAACTCAAAGGAGATCCACACCCCCAACCCTGCAGATGGCACCTCTGCCTTCCTCTTCAGGGCCTCTTCTGTGACAAGGAGGATGGCAGGAGGAAGGGGGCTGTCTGAATGTTACAGTCAGCTCTAAGAAAAGTGAGGGGTTGAGGAATCCAAACAGATCTATAAAAAGTAGATGTGGGAGAAATGACTCCTTAGACCCCTGCCGCCACTGCCAAATGCATGTCATGAAACATCGACAGGAACCTAGTACTTAAGGGTGTTGTTGTGTGAGCAACATGGTCTCTTTCTTCTCAGCAGAACCCCAGCTCCTGAGAGCCAGGGCCAGGCCCCCGAGAGACCACGAGAGTTCGTCTACACCATCTCTGGGCCGCCTGCCCGCTCCGACTTCTCCCACACTCCTCATCCCTCATCGGAACCACCTCCTAGATATGAAGAAAAAGAACATGCCCCAAACACACCCTGGTCTCCATCTTCAGAGTCTTCCCCACCGTGAACTCAGTGTGGTTTTATATATAATGAATCATTATTTTATTTAATTTGTTTTTTTTTTAATAAAAAAAACAAAAAAAGACAATAGCATTGACTGTGTCCTCATTTTCCTGATATAACATCAACAGGAGTAATCAGCTTCCAGGTCAGATTCCAGTTGTTGGTGCTTCAGGCAGCAGGAGAGGTCTGGTGCCCTCCCGCCAGGCACTTGAGACAGTTTTCTCATTTAGATCGACAACTCTGGGAGACAGGTGCGATTATTTTTATTGGTAGATAAAGAAAGGCTTAGAGAGGGTAAGGAATTTCTTCAGGATCATACAGCTTTTAAATGGTGAGGTCAGGCTTTGAACCCATCTTGCTGGCTTCTGAAAGCCAGGCTCCTACCACTAGTTGCCAAAGACCCACCAGAGGCAGTTGTTAATGTTTAGCTTGCTCCACGGGGTCTCCAGTGTTACTTGCTTCTGGAACGGAGAAACAAAATGTCTCTCCTAATTTCTTCTCCTCCTTCTCCCTTGCCTCTCCTGCTCCTCTTTCTCCTTCCCCCTCTTCTCATGCCTCCTTTCTTTAGGGAGACTTTACACAGGGCGGTCATAAGCACATTGATACCCTGGAGTCTCCAACAGTGAAATTTCTTCTACTTGGGGTAGTTTGGCAACTAGTTTCCTCGAGGATTCCAGGAAGGATTTGCCTTTCTCCATAGTGATATCCTGGTACAAAATGGTCCGAACCATAGGCTTCTATTATAAGGCCACTGCTAAACAAGACTTTTTAAAAACAGAGGCGGGTAGGGGGATATGTATTTATTAATTCTAGATACAGTCCTTAAGAATTAATGACTCAGTATTTCTACCTGAGAGAAACTGATTTGTAGAATAAGAAATCTGTAATAATTTAACCTTTTTTTTGGGGGGGGGGGTAGTAAAATTGGATGTAGCAAAAATATCAACTTTTCAGGGCTTTCCACAATCCACAATTCCCACAAGGTAGCATGATCCAGCACATAAGTACCTGAGAACAGAGTTCAAGGGCATCAATGCTATCCCAGTTTAACTGAAGTAATGACTAGTTTCATGTAAATTGCCGCAGCAATAAATCAGGATGGCCTTCTGTACCAGCAGTCCTAATCTATTTTTAAATTGGACATTTATTGGATTGAACTGCTCTTAAACTTTGCTTTTTTTTTTTCTTGCTGCTGGAAGGTTAATTATTCACATTTTAAAATTAGAACAAACAGTGGATTAGAACCACTTCCTTCTGCTGTTATTTGTTTAAAAAACGACCAAGCTGAAACTTCTAGGCAGAGTTACTTTTAAATATTTATGAGCTTTCTTAAATAATCAAGAGTCTTTAGAATGGCTCAAAATTAAGGGCATTTTACATGACAATAAACTCAAGCAGTTAGAAATGCGTAGGAATAAATTTGACCTTCTGGTTAGAGAAGTCTATCTGCCTCCCTTAGCGGGTTGTGCTATTCAGCAAAGGGAGGCCTGAAGCCAGAGTCCATGAACTTCCCAGCAGTGAAAGGGGCCTGGGGTGTGCAGGTGTTTACTGTACTGAAACCACACGCGGCACAGCTGGGTGATGCATGCCATCCCAGGAGATTCGGTCTTTGCTCACCAAGGTTCTGGTGGAGGGTGACAGCTTCCGAGAACCCACTCGCAGATGTGTTAACTTTCCTTTTTATATTGAGGTAAAACTTGCAAAACAAAATTGACCATTGTATCCTCACTCCGTGTGTGCGTGCACATTTAGTACATTCATGATGTTGTGTGAACTGCCACCTCCCCTAATCCAAAACATTTTTATCCACCCTAAAAAAACCCTCCAAGCTGGTCAGTCAGTCCGCCTTCTCCCCTTTCACACCCTACCTCCAGCCTCTGGATATTTCACATCAGTGGACTCTTACAATATGTGACATTTTATGTCTACTTTCTTCTAACATGTTTTCAAGGTTGTTCCATGTTGTAGCACACATCAGTACTCTGTTCCTTTTCATGGCCAAGTGATATTCCATGGTATGTAGATACAACAATTTGTGCACCCATTCATCCATTGATGGACATCTGGGTTGTGTCTACATTTTGGCCATTGTGAATAGTGCAGGTGTGAGCATTTGTGTGCAAGGATTTGTTGGAGTGCCTATTTCCAATTCTTTGTAGGGTATGGATTTAGGAATGGAATTGCTGGGTTATTTTCCAACTTTGTATTGTAGTTTTTGAGGAACCCCTAAAGGGTTTTCCACAGTGGTACACCCTTTTACATTCCTATCACAATGTATGAGAATTCCAGTCTTTCTTTTTTTTTTTAAATTTTTTTAGAGTTATAGATGGACAGAATAGCTTTGTTTTATTTTGTTTATTTTATGTGGTGCTGAGGATCGAACCCAGTGCCTCACACATGCTAGGTAAGCGCACCACCACTGAGCCCCAGCTCCAGCCCCTCCAGTTTTTCTGATCTTTACAAACACATTTTTCTTATTTGAGATAGTACTTCACTGAGCTTCTTTTTTGCGGAGAGGAGGGGTACCAGCGATTGAACTCAGGGGCATTCTACCACTGAGACACATCCCCAGCCCTATTTCGTATTTTTGTTTAGAGACAGGATCTCACTGAGTTTCTTAGTGCCTCGCTTTTGCTGAGGCTGGCTTTGAACTTGTGATCCTCCTACCTCAGCCTCCTGAGCCACTGGGATTACAGGCGTGTGCCACGGCGCCGGGCTTCATTGAGGTTTTAATTTACATTTTCTTAATGACTAATGGTATTGAATATCTTTTCATGTGAGATGCTTGTTTTTGAACACCAAACATTATCATCGGCTCAGGAAATCTTACAGATTGTTACTGGTTTGTCCTTCTAAACTCATGCAGGAGTTTAATCCCCAAAGTCATGAGTTAATGATATTAAGAGGCTAGAAACTAATCCTACTATAGATTAGAGGTGGTTAGAGGTGGGACCTTTGGAAAGGGATTAGGTTTAATAAGGCCAGTAGGGTGGACTCCTGTGATAGAATCCCAGTGGCTTTATAAGAAGATAGAGACCAGATACATAGATACACAGAGAGACACACACACAGGTACCTGCTCCTGCCTGATGCTATCCAGCGGTGGGGAGGGGAATCTTGCCAGAGCCTATGCCATCTGGTTGGACTTCCAGCCTCCAAAACCATGAGCTAAATAAATCTCTTTTCCTTACAAGTCAGCCTGCCTCAGGTATTTCATTATAGTAATGAAAAGTTGACCAATATTCAAATCGTATTCCGGATTTTCTTCTTATGGCATTGGGAAGTCTGATGTCCCCACCTCACATAAAATAGGAATGTGGTCTGCAAATTCAAGTGGGATGACCTACCTATGGTGCGAAGTACCACCATGCTACCTCTAGACACTGTAGAATTCACGTCAATTCTTTGTCCTCCTCTGGGATCAGTTAAGAAGACTAACCTGACCAGACAACTCTACTGAGGTAAAACAAATTCTCCCTAGTAAGTTCTCTTTGGTATTTCTTCATCAACATAAAAGTGAAGGAGGAATAGGGCAGATCAAGGCAAGCAGGAGTTTGGAGGAGAGAGCCCAGGGGAAAGGCAAGCAGACATCCATCCAATTTCTACCTGAGATTTTCGCCTGAGAATGGGGTAGGGCAGGAAGCCCTGGCGGTTCCCTGAATCCTCACGTGGGTATGACTGTTGGGCCACTCTCGGGGTGTTGTTTTGAGGATTGAGGCGATGTGTCTGCTCATCTGAAGGGGGTTATCATCCCAGGGTAGGTCTCAGGAGAGGAGTGGAACAGGCTACGGAACTAGCCCTCAGAATGCAGCCTTAGACATCAGCAGAGAAAATGGGTGGTTCCTGGGATCTTCAAGGAGCTGCCCTTGGGGCACACTGAGCACTTGGGTGGGGTCTTTGCTGGGTGGGGGCAGGCCCTGCAGTGTCTCTCCAACTTTCATAACGGTAAGAATGACCTAGGAAGCTTGCTGAAAACCTTCAATCCCCCAATCCAGTGAGTTCAGGTCGACATTTACCATCTGAGAATCTGGTAACAGCACCAACTGCAGAGGTAGCCTGATTAATAGTTGTGCCCTCTAGGCCTTCTGGAGAGTCCTGTCTACAGCCCCAGCCAGGGCAAAGGGACCTTGAGGGAAGGGCGTGGGTAACAGCTGGTCCCAGTGCTGAGGGGGGCCTTCAGAGGCTCCTCCCCCCAGTCTTCCTGGCAGCACTGCCGATGACTCACAAGAATTCCGAGGGAGTAGGGAAACATGGCCAGGGTCATGCCACCGGCCTGCTCCTTTCCCACATGGGTGGTCCCCCTCTATTTCCAACCACCCAGATCTTGGAGTCATTTATTAAGGAAAGTGGAGTTTTATCTTTGCTTTCTCTGTCTTGGAAGAGGCCAAGGCTGTGCCCTATCAGAGCACCGATGATGCTTGTCAAGACAGGCAGAGATGGAAGTTTGTTGAGTTGCAATGGAATTGCTTCAAGTTTTGCAAATGGGAAGTAGCATGAAAACAGCCCTGGCCAGGGCTCCTCCCTACCCATGCCTCCCAGGCCCTGTTGAACTAGTGTGGATGAGTTTCTCTGGTGAGTATCCCCAGCTGTGTTCTGCAACTGTGCCCTGGAACAGGAAAGGAAGCCCTGATCCTTGGGCCTCGGACGCAGGAGTGTCTCCAGAGGAGGGTGAAGTCAGGAAGCACACTGTGGGGGCAGGGGGCCTGCGGGGAGAAACGCCCGCGGACTGTTGGAGGCAAACCATGCATGGTCTGCCAGCCGTGGTCCACAAGCCTCCAGGGGTCTTGCATACCTGGGATTCCTGGAGTATCATGCATGCTGCCACCAGTCCAAGTACCCCAAGAGGAACAAAGTGGAGGACTGGGGTGCAGCTTTTCCTAATAAGGAGTGCTTTGTGGGGGAGATTCTGGCTGGGTGTACCATGTGACTGAAAATGCTTTCTGCCCCTGTGCAGTGACCTCAGCCGGGGAGGTGCGCTGGCCCTGTGGGCCGGAGTGGGGCCAGTGCAGAAGCGTGGTGTGACCTCATCCCCGAGTAGGCCGGTGGCAGACAGAAAACTGGAAGGAGGGCCGTGGGTGGGCAGTCAGTGAACTACTGTGAGTTCTCAAGGTCGCTCAGCAGCTCAAGGGGCCAGAAGCTGGCAGGCTGGAGGTGAGGGGGGCATGAACCACCGCTGCTGTCCTGGGCCAAACCTCAAGGCTTTTGAACTAGTGAGTGACTCTTGCTTATGGCACTGGCTGGGCCCAATGGCTTCTCAGGGATTTTCACAGAGGAGGAAGACTGCCTCCTTTGTCCTGGACCCAGAATGGCAGTGAGGCCTGAGAGATCTTGGGTCTTCCTGTGCCCCGAGCCCCGACCAGGAAGAAGCCTTTTTCCTGGCTGTCTAGTCTCCTAGGACCCTCCATGTACAGGTAATGGTAAATTACTAGACTTCCCTCACCTTTGGGTGCTAAATTGCCTCCAAGAGTCCCCTCCTAGGCTCTGGAACTCTGTTCCTCCCTTGGGGAGTGGAGGGCAGTGGAGTTGCTGGGGCTCTCAGCCTTTTCTGTGAAGCAGGAATATAATCTAGCGGCTCTGTAGTGGGACCAGAGCTCACCTCTTACAGGTGCAAGCTAAGTGTTTCCCTGCTGGGTCTCAGGCACTTCTTCCTGCCGTTCTGGAAAGGTTACAATTCATGATAGCTCCCACACATGGATTCAGAGACAGCACCTGCCCCAAGGCCTGCCTGACTCCAAGATTGTGTCCTCCCTGAATGACCATGGGAAAGGGATGTCAGCACCATCATATGGGGTGGCCAGGTAACTGTCCCTCTCCCATCCTGGCCTGTTGCTCATGTCCTCCCGCATGGGTGAGGGAATGGGTATCCATTGAAAGGATGGGATGGCTGCAAAATAAAAGCTATGAAAGTAAAATATCAGAAATACAAATAAAAGGCAAGAATGGTTTTAAAGCAGCGATGTGACCAGTTGAGCCCACAGAAGGGTCTGGCTCTAACAAAGAAGAAGCCTGTGCTTGCTTTATTTATAGCAGATCAAAGGGGATCAGTAGGAATAAGGTTTCAGTGTGGGAGGAGTCTTGTCTTGGTGCAGTAAACAGGTTGTTTGGTTCTTGACGGGTCACTCCCATTTACGGGGCTGTGCTTGAACTTGAGCAGTGAGCTAAAACAGGGCATCCATGTAAACTGAGCATTCTCCACCAGTGGATTCCGCCTGGGAGTTCCTAAAACCAGGCTTCCCTGCCTAATGGCTTGAAGGTCACTCAGTTCACACAAGGCTCCTAGATGGCTTCTCACAGTAGCCCATTCCTGGGATGCACTTTGTGTCTGGAACTGGAACTGCAGACCAGCTCCTATAAGGTCTCCCCACCTTTCTCCACAGTCGTCTGCTGGCTTTGGAAACTTCTCTCTCTGGAATCCTTCCAGGTTAAAGGGGAGCTAGAATAGTGAGGGGCCACATGTTTATCAAGATTTCAAAGGGAGACTTCAAGGTCAGTATAAGGTCATTAAGAAAAACCAGAAGCAGGGTGTCCTTTGCTATCGGGGAGGCAATTTTGGTTCCCCTACCTGAAAGAATTTACTTCAATATGTGATGCCCCTGTTGTAAGCACCTTGAGCAGCAGGCACTGGTGGAACTGATCAGGAAAAGCCATGGTGGATGGTGGCCGCAGGGTGTGGCCCCTTCTGCCAGGGAGGTGGGATGGGCAGATAGCCTGTGACTGCAGGATCCTGTGTGAGAAAGAGCCTTCTGGAAAATCCTGGAGTCAGCTAGGAAATCTGCAGTGACAGCTTCCCCGGGGCACAGATGGTGCGAGGGGCTTGACAGGGTTGGACTGGACATGGAGCCTGTCCACACGGAGAAAAGCTGGAAGCCCGGCCTGGCTGGCAGTGGAGCTCTAGCCAGTACCCCTGTCTCCCACCTGGCCACGTTGAAGACTGGCTGACTGCCAGCATCCGGGAAGAGTTTATTTAAATAGCATTTAACTAAAAAGATTCTTTTTTCCTCAAAATACTGCTGAATTTTAAAAAGACTATGCTATATGAATATTTGTGGTATTTTATATTGGGGTAACTAATAATATATTTAATCACCCACCGATTTATGAACATTTAGATTATTCCCCATAAACAATCAAGGGGGAGGGAGAAGCTCTGTGTTGCCACTGCTAACCTGGATTCTGACGGTTCTTCACACCTGGGAAGTCCAACTCCCTGCCCTCCAGCCTGTTCTGCTTATAGGGTAAAGCAGAAAGGGGACGAGATCAGGAACCATGCAACAAGAATGAGGCACCCAAAGAAGGTTTATTGGGGGTCACTCCAGGAGAGGTTTACCAGTCCATGAAAGGGTGAGGGCCGGGGAAGTCGCAGGCAGGAAAGGTCAGAATAATGCTAATTAGGGAAGCTGGAGGTAGGAGGGCCTAGGCCATCTAAATTGCAGCTACTGACAGCAGGTTGGCTGAGCAGAGTTTAGAGACATGGTGTCTGTGGCTGGTTAGTCAGGGCTGATGTGAGTTGATAGGGTGATGGCTTCAGCAATGGGGAACCCGTGGTGGTTGGGGTCCTTGGCCATGTCAGCTTCTGATTGGTCATTTCGGGTCTCCTCAGCCAGGTGGCCACAGCCACCATGAAAGAGGAGGGGGAAGGGAAGCCTGCTAGCCCAACATCCTGACCTCTTTGATGTTATAGGGCGCCATTCTCATTTGGCTACTTTCTGCTGGTAGGGGGGCATCGCTAGGGAAGGTCAGGAATTGGGGGGTCATTGGGAAGGTGGCTGTAGGGGTGGAGGAGCATCTGATTTGCTGCCACCCGTGAGACTTGGCTGATGTGGTTTTGGATAAATCTGAGGAGACAAGGAGAAATTATTAGCAAGACACAGATCATGAGGATGGGGCCCACAAATCAGACCTAACCAAGTAGTAAAAGGGCTGAGTTCCACCATCCCAGGAGGAATGAATGGACTGCTGCTGCCTTCATCTCAGTTCTTCACTCAGCCGATGTAGCACATCTGTTGAGAGCCACAGCCAAAGGGGCCCCAGCAAACTTCCAGCTGCTAGCAAACTTCCAGCTGCCGGTTGATGATTGGCTCACAGCGGCCCCAGCACCATCTAGCTGATTGGCTCCTCTGCGGTGATGCTCATTGGGCTGTTTCCCTGCCCTTTCAGACCACGGAGCTGCTCATTGGGGGACTTCTTTGGCTCTGCCCACACAACCCAGCCAATCGGCCTCAAGAGCAGGAGGATTGTAGGAGGTGGAGAGGCTGGGGTGGGGGTGAGAGGCTTGTGGAAGCCAGTGGTGGCAGTTGGGCTCTGAAGGTTTTTCCTGAGGAGCTGTTTTGTTTGGCGTTTGTAGTTCTAAAAATAAAGTTAGTTTCTTTTGACAAGTGGCTCCTGAATTGTGCCCAGCCAGACTGCGGCACACATCCATGTTTTCTTCTACTAGGCCAGTATCACTGATGTAATAGCAACATTCTTCCCTGAGGAATAGACAGGACCACCTTTGCCAGCGGTGAGTAGGTCTAGGGCCCTCCTGTTTTGGAGAGTGACCCATGCAAGTGATATTATTTGTCTTTGGAGAGATGCCAGGGAGTTGGCAGAGGCTTTGACTGCTAGCTGTAATTTTTCTTCAAACACTGTAGTTGTGGTTAAGCTATAGCCCAATGCCCAGGCCCCGATGCCTGAGGCGACCAGGGAAGAGGCAAGGGAAATACTCACGACCACTGGAAGAAAGGCGGCCTGCTTATATCTAGTGGGTGGAGGCAGGCTCAACGAGAGAAACTCAGCCTGCCCATAGAGTGTTAATTGGGGAACTAGGGTGACAGGGGTGCAGAAGAAGTGGCAGTAGAGGAGCTGATGACTTTCATCAACATCCCATTACACCAAAAGAAAAATCATGGGGGTGCATGGACTTGAGAGGACACCATAACAGTCATGTTGTACGTGGGGGCGGCTTGCAAGGCATAGAAGATGGAACGATTTTGTTGCTGCTTCAGGGGATTTTCAAAGAGGGGGATCCCTCTCAGAGGGGGAGAGGCAGCACCCCCTTGGGAATTGTTAAGGGGAAAGGTCAGAGGGACTGCCTTTAGGGGAGGGGGGTGGCGATCCAGAGCAGCACATAGAAAACAATCAGAAATATCATCGATCCTGGAGTAGGTTAGGAGTGGTAGCCCCTGATGTACAAGGGCCGGCCATGAAAATGGGTTTCCCTTCTTTACCTCGAGTGTCCCTAGTTGGTGAGTGAGAGCAGTTTCTTTCTGGAGGATTTCTTGGTGAAGCTGAGGAATCACTCGGATGTAGGTGCAGAAAATCTTAAGAGTTCCATAGAGGGGCTGGGGATGTGGCTCAAGCGGTAGCGCGCTCGCCTGGCATGCGTGCAGCCCAGGTTCGATCCTCAGCACCACATAGAAACAAAGATGTTGTGTCCGCCAAAAAACAAAATAAATAAATATTTAAAAAAAAAAAAAGAGTTCCATAGAGGTCACTGTCCCAGTACCAGGTGTATAGTTTTCCCTCCACTCCTGCTGCCCAGTGATTGTCCCAAGGATCTCTGATATTCAGGTAGGTCCTATCTCCAGAATAGGCATACAAAAATTGGATTTGGGTGGTCCCTTTGACCTTGTGCATATTGCAGGAGGAGTGAGGTCATCCTCCATAAATACCTGGTGGGGACTTGCAATATTGCTTGGTTTGGTCATAAAGAAAGCAGAGGATAGGTGGCTCTCTACCAAGAAGGCGGAGGCCGGTTAATAGAATGGAGACAGTTGTTTGGCAACCAGCAGGTTGGCAATCGCTGGTTCCTAATGTCTGGGTCTTACCATCCCAGGTCCCCTGTACCTGGAAACGACAGCCAAAGGAATTAGGCAGCATTGTTTGGGTGAGGAGCACCTGTAAGAACAGACTCAAGAGGAGAAGTGGGAGTTTAGTGGGTCCCACCAATTGGGATGACCAGGACTTAGGGCCTGGGGCAAGCTTGAGGCGAGAAACATGATACCAAGAGGAGTGGCCTGGTAGTTTGGCTGATGTAGGAGTGGTGAGAATCACCATATGGGATCCTGCCCAGCGTAGTTGGAGTGTCCAAGGATGGAGTTCCTTTAGGAGGACAGTGTCCTGGTAGGAGTGGACCCTCAGAAGGAGCTAGTTCTATTGGGGCAAGAAGATGACGGTCCACATGTTCCCGGAGGAGCAAGGTGAGATAAGGTAGAGATGAGGCCAGAAGGGGGGGTGTTGAATGGGAAGGTTGTGGTCATCAGGTGGTCCTTGAGGATCCCCTGCCCAACCTTCCCCAAGGACTGTGGCCTGTAAGGAAAGTGAAGTGGTTTCCAGGAGATGTTGAGGCTGTCTGAAGCCTGTTGGATTCTTTGGGAAGTAAAGGCAGGGGCCATTGTCTGACTGGGTAGATATTGGAAGGCTGAACCCGGGTATGATCTGCTCCATGAGGACTGAGGCCACGGTTTCCACTGTTTCTCGAGAGGTAGGGAAAGCCTCAATCCATCCTGAATAGGTACCAACCAGGGTGAGTAGATATAGGAACTTTTTGTGTCTGGGCATGTAAGTAAAATCTACCTGCCAATCTTTGCCTGGTTGGTTTCCTTGCATCTGATGAGTGGGGACCTTGGGTTGTAGGCCCTCTTGAGGTGTAACAGAGGAACATATCGAGCATGTGGAGTGGACCAACTGAATGAAGTCACACATGCATGCCAGGCAGGTAAAAGAGACGTTAGAGGAATTGAATGAGAGGTTGGGGACCACTGTGAAGTGAATTGTGGATGTGGGAGAGGAGATCTCGGGCTTGGAGTTGAGGAAGGGCAATCCTGTCTCCCAGGAAGATCCAGCCCTTATCTCTGATCTAGCCCCCTGGTGCCAGGTGGTCAGTCTGTTCCTGCTGGATGTAGGTTTGGTGGGCATAATGAGAAAGAGAATGAGAGCCAGGGGTGGCTTGCTGGTTAAGCTTCTAGCCACCACATTGGCCTGGTTATTTCCTTTGGTTATGGGGTTGGAAGTGGCTTAATGACCCCAGTAGTGTATAATAGCAACTTGGGAAGGGAGGGGGAGAGCCTCAAGGAGTTTAGAGGTGAGCGAGGCATTGACTATAGGGGAGCCCTTAGTAGTTAGGCACCCTCTCCTTCCAGATGGCTGCGTGAGAATGTGTAACAAGAAAGGCATATTTGGAGTCAGTATAGATGTTAACTGACTTGCCTTTTGAAAGGTGGAGAGCTCAGATGAGGGCAAAGAGCTCTGCCTTCTGAGAGGTTGTAATCAGGGAGGCGGCTGGCCTCCAGGACTGACGAAGCAGTAACCATGACATAGGCTGCTCTGCCTGGCCTGACAGTTGAGCTTCCATCTACAAAAATTGTTGAGTCTGGTGCCAGCCAGGGGTTGCTGAAGAGGCCTTCCCTAGGTGGACGTAAGGCCTCCAGTACTTGAGGACAAGAGTGGGTAGTTGGAGAGGTAGAGCCAGACGTTGGGGAGAAGAGAAGCCGGGTTAAGGGGTGAAGAGGCACAGAGGAAAATGGTAGGGTTTTTGATGAAAAGTAAATGAAACTCCTGAATTTGAGAGAGGCCCAGGAGAGAGAGGGAGATTTATGTCCCAGGAGGTCCTGGAGCCTATGGGTGGAAGAGATGGTCAAAGGTTGAAGGAGGGTCAACTTTAGAGATTCTTTGGTAAGTTCTGCTGCCACTGAGAGGGCCCAGAGGCAGGGTAGCCATCCCGGTACTGTAGAGTTGACCTGTTTAGAGAGATATGCTACAGGACGGTAGGAGGGTCCAACAGGCTGGGCCAGAAGACCAGTGGCAATCCTTAGTTTTTCATCTGTAAAGAGGTGGAAGGGACAGTTGGGGCTGGGTAGGAAGAGCGGAGGTGAGAAGATCAAAGTATCTCTAAATTTGAGGAAAAAATCTAGAGACCTGGACTGGTGATGCCAACAGTCCAACAGGAGTGTCTCTGGCTACCTGGAAAGGGGGCTTGGCAAGAAGAGCAAAATTGGGAACCCAATGTCAGAAAAATCCAGTGAGCCCCCAAAATGAGAGGATCTGGTCTGCTGACTCAGGAGGCTGCAAGCTCCTAAGAGCTTGGATTCTGCCTACAGTGAGGCTTTTGGAGGTCGGGGTTAGAAGAATGCCCAGGTAGGTAACCAACCGAGGGGACTGAGAGTCGAGCTTTGGTTGGGGAAACTCAGCCTCCTCAGGAACCTAAACAGTTGAGTAGGTGGGCAGTGTGTTCCCGAGAAGTCTCTAAAGATGAGCTGCATAAGAGAAGGTCATCTGCATATTGTAGGAGGGGACTGATTCCGAGACCACAGGAAGCTAAATCCCGGGCCAGTGCTGGTCCAAACAGATGGGGACTCTCCCGGGAGCCTTGAGGGAGAACAGTCCAGGTTAGTTGATGTGAGGTGAGGGTGTCAGGGTCCTCCCAGGTGAAAGCTAACAGGAAGTAAGAATCTGGATGAAGCAGGACAGTGAAGAAGGCATCTTTGAGATCTAGAATTGTGAAATGAGAGGTTGAGGGCAGTATGTGAGAGAGGAGAGTATAAGGTTAGGGACCACTGGATGAAGGGG